>NW_015163293.1:14620-22239 GCF_001447785.1 Gekko japonicus | reverse complement strand
CAGAGAGGTTGTCCACTGCGCGCAAACGTTCGATGGGAGCAACAAAGAGGCTGTTGCGCGGATAGAGTGACAACAACGAAATTGTTCACCAACTAACATGCAGCGACTATTAGCAGTTGGCACTTTACAGTCCGGTCTCTCGACGAACAGTCCACGGCTCAGATAATGCCACGGCCTTCTGGAATTCTGTGTAGCCACTAGCCGGCAGGGAAAGGGTTAAGCACCTGCCTCCTCCTGCTTAACACAGATCTACCCTTTCTCCAAAGTCACTTTTGTTTAATGAAATGCATCATCAGAGCTACATTGCAGTGCATTTGTATGTCATGCCCACGGAAGATAGGCCTATCGGTGGCTACTAGCCAAGGTGACTAAAGGGGACCAACATGTTGAGAGGCAGTCAACCGCTGAATCCCAGAGCCAGGAGGCAACATTGACTTATTTATTTATTTATTATTAAATTTATACCCCGCCCTTCCCCGTAGGGCTCAGGGCGGCTAACAAGGCAAGAAAAGGCTTGCTAGTAAAACATCGGTACACTAATACATCAGGAGAAAGCCTCAGCCTCTGTGCCCTGTTGTTGGACTTCCAGAGGAACCGGTTGCCTGATGTGTGAGACGGGATGCTGGATTAGATGGACCCTCACTGGTCTGATCCAGCAGGGCTCTTCTGAGGTTCTTATGAAGGCCTTGGCCTCCCCGCCCTGTTGTTGGCCCTCCAGAGAAACTGGCTGGCCGCTGTGTGAGACAGGAGGCTGGACGAGATGGACCCTCACCGGTCTGATCCAGCAGGGCTCTTCTGAGGTTCTTATCAGGGGAAGGCCTCGGCCTCTCTGCCCTGTGGTTGGCCCTCCAGAGAAACTGGCTGGCCACCGTGTGAGACGGGAAGCTGGACGAGATGGACCCTTACTGGTCAGATCCAGCAGGGCTTTTCTGAGGTTCTTATGAAGGCCTTGGCCTCCCCGCCCTGTTGTTGGCCCTCCAGAGAAACTGGCTGACCGCTGTGTGAGACAGAAGGCTGGACGAGATGGACCCTCACTGGTCTGATCCAGCAGGGCTCTTCTGAGGTTCTTACCAGGGGAAGGCCTCGGCCTCTCTGCCCTGTTGCTGGCCCTCCAGAGGAACTGGCTGGCCACTGTGTGAGATGGGATGCTGGACGAGATGGACCCTTACTGGTCAGATCCAGCAGGGCTCTTCTGATGTTCTTATGAGTTAGACATCCTGGGGTGGGAGTAGAAGGTTGGAGATCAGTTAGCCTCAGTGTGAGATCTCTCCTGCAAGGTTCCACAGGGGTCAGTCCTAACCCCCGTGCATTCAATCTCTCTTTATAGCTTTAGGACTTAATTATGATTGTGTGGTGGGCTGTCATCAAGCCTGGAGACCAAGCCCTATGAGGAAAGGCTGAGGGACTTGGGAATGTTCGGTCGGACATGATGGCTCTCTTTAAGTATATGAAAGACTGTCATTTAGAGGACGACAGGGAGCTGTTCCTGTTGGCAGCAGAGGAGAGCACGCACAAGAATGGGTTTAAATTAAGGGTGGGAAGGTACTGGTTGGATTTTAGGAAAAACCTTTTTACAGTGAGAGTTGTGCAACACTGGAATCACTGCCTAGGGAGGTGGTGCACTCCTCTTCAGTGGCTGTCTTTAAGCAGTGGCTGGACAAACACTTGTCAGGGATGCTCTAGGCTGATCCTGCATTGAGCAGGGGGTTGGACTAGATGGCCTGTATGGCCCCTTCCAGCTCTGATTCTATGATTCTGCTGTGTGAAACAGGATGCTGGTCTAGATGGACTACTGGTCTGATGCAGCAGGGGTCTTCTCACATTCTTATCAGAGCAAGGCCTCTGTGCTCTGATGGAGGGATGTGCATTTGGTTTGGACAAACCGGAAAAAAGCTGAATAATGCCAATTCGGCATTATTCGGCCGGCCAAAAGCTGAATCAGATCTTCTAATCTGATTCGGCTGGCAGAACAGGGATTCCCCGAATGGATGCCGTATATTTGGCTTTTATTCAGGGAATCCCTTTACTGTGCAAGGGGGAGGCATTTACTGGTAAATGACTCCCTGCTCCTTCCAGGGCCTTCCCCGGCTCGTCCGCCTTGGCAGGTGGGCCAGGGAAGGGGGGTCTCTGCAGGCTTTCCCCGGCTCGCCCACATCGGTGGGTGGGCCAGGGAAGGCGGGGGGGGGGGAGTTTGGGGGGCAGTGGGCTCCCTTCACTGAAGGGAGCGTGCTGCCTCTGCGGCCTGACTGTGGGGGGATTTAAACTTCAAAACTCGAGTCGTGTCGCAGAGTTAGCACGCTCACTTCATTCATAGGAAACCCCCACTTCAAGCGGGGGATTATTATACTCTATGGGGACATGTGATTCGGCCAGCTGAATGCCACCCCAATTGGCTTGCATTGCCGAAAATGGCATTCGAGGGTCATTCGGCTGGTCGAATCCAAATGGGCCGAATTTTTTTTAATTGCACATCCGTACTCTGTTGTTGGGTCCTCCAGAAGAACTGGTTGACCTGATCCAGCAGGGCTCTTCTGGTGTTCTTATGAAGACCTCGGGCTCTGTGCCCTGTTGTTGGTCCTCCAGAGGAACTGGTTGACCACTGTGTGAGACAGGATGTTGGACTAGGTAGACCACTGGTCTGATCCAGTGGGGCTCTTCTCATGTTCTTATGAAGGCCCCAACATCTGTGCCCTGTTGTTGGACCTCCAGAGGAACTGGGTGGCCACTGTGTGAGACGGGATGCTGGACTAGGTGGACCCTCACTCGTCTGATCCAGCAGGGCTCTTCTGGTGTTCTTATCAGGGGAAGGCCTCGGCCTCTCTGCCCTGTTGTTGGCCCTCCAGAGGAACTGGCTGGCCCGTGTGTGAGACAGGAGGCTGGACTGGATGGACCCTCACTGGTCTGACCCAGTAGGGCTCTTCTGAGGTTCCTATCAGGGGAAGGCCTCGGCCTCTCTGCCCTGCTGCTGGCCCTCCAGAGGAACTGGGTGGCCACTGTGTGAGACGGGATGCTGGACTAGATGGACCCTCACTGGTATGATCTACCACGGCTCTTCTGTTGCTCTTCTCAGGGGAAGGCCTTGGCCTCCCTGCCCTGTTGTGGGGCCTCCAGAGGAACGGGTTGGCCACTGTGTATGACAGGATGCCGGACTAGATGGACCCTCACTGGTCTGATCCAGCAGGGCTCTTTCTAAGTTCTTATATTCTTAAGTACCTTGAATGCCCAGAAGCAGAAGATGAGAAGCCACAAATCAAGAACTCCCCAGCATTCCTGTCTATTTCTTTAAAGATGTTGTTTATATTTATATGTTTAATATAGGTTCACATCCTCATAATGTGTGTATGTCTGCACCTACTATCTGAGAGGTCAAATCCGTTTGTATTAAAGCTACCTATGAAAGCATCCCAGGCTCTAACATTACTTGGGAGAGAGGGATGCATTGGATGGTTGGTTCATTTCCCCCTATCGTTCTGCTTTCCGCGAGGAAGGGGGAATTGAAGGACTAATACAATTTGGGCCCCATTTCTGTTGTCAAGCTTGATCTTGTCAAGACAAGCAGAGCTGAATTGAACTGTGATGTTTGTACAGCTCTTTGGGCGGCGGGGGGGGGGGATAAATGAATAGAAGGCAGAAGTTCAAGAACATAAGCTGCAAGGGTACCGGCTGACAATTGCAAATAGTTTTCATCGCCTCTTACGTAAGGAGCAGCGGGCTGCTGAGACGTATAACTTTATGGGGAAACTCCATAAGAAGGAACTGAAATGAAGAGAAGAGATTGGATTTGTACCCCGCCCTTCACTCCCCGAAGGAGTCTCAGAGTGGCTTACAATCTCCTCTCCCCACAACAGACACCCCTGTGAGGCAGGTGGGGCTGAGAGAGCTCTCTCGAGGACTGCCCTTGAGAGAACAGCTCTGAGAGAACTTGTGACAGAAGAAGAAGAGGAGGAGGAGGAGATTGGATTTATACCCTGCCCTTCACTACCCAAAGGAGTCTCAGAGTGGCTTACAATCTCCTTCCCCTTCCCCTCCCTACAACAGACACCGTGTGAGGTCGGTGGGGCTGAGAGAGCTCTTTTGAGGACTGCTCGTGAGAAAACAGCTCTGAGAGAACTTGTGACGGACCCAAGGTCACACCAGCAGCTGCAAGTGGAGGAGTGGAGAATCAAACCTGGTTCTCCCCGATTAGAATCCACTCTCTTAACCACTATACCAAACTGGAAATGCTTTCAACTGGTCCCCATTCCCCCTGAACGCTGTTGGTTTGCTCTGCTGCCGACTATGACTGACAGTGCCTCTTCAGACTCCCCAACAGAATAGGGGGTCTTTTTCTACTCCTTGAGATCTTTCTAGATTAGGAGTCCCCAACGTGGTGCCCCTGGGCGTCACGCCAATAGTTTTTAGAAAGTGGGCTCTTGCTCAGCAGGGCTTCTGATTGGCCACTGGAGATATGATTGGCTGTGCAGATTTTTTTTAAAATGTTGCTTCAGCAGCAGCTGCCACAACAGCAGAAAGGTCTTCAGTCTTCACTGTGTGATTGAAGTAGGGTTTGCCAGCTCCCGACTGGGAGATACCCACAGATTTTGGAGGTGGAGCTGGAGGAGGAGGAGGAAGAGGAGGAGAAGGAGAAGAAGAAGAAGAGGAGGAGGAGGAGGAGATGAGGAGGAGGAGGAGAGGAGAAGGAGGAGAAAAAGAGGAGGAGGAGGAGGAGGAGAAGAGGAGGAGGTGAAAAAGATGATGATGAGGAGACGAAGAAGAGGAGGAGGAGGAGAGGAGGCGGTAGAAGAGGAGGTGGAAGAAGAGAAGATGAAGAAGAGGAGGAGGAGGAGAAGGAGAAGAAACTGGATTTATACCCTGCCCTTCACTCAGAGCCTCTGAGTGGCTTACAATCTCCTTCCCTTCCTCTCCCCACAACAGACACCCTGTGAGGTAGGCGGGGATGAAAGAGCTCTGAGAAAACTGCTCTTGAGAGAATAGCTCTTTGAGCACTGTGACAGACCCAAAGTCACCCAACTGGCTGCATGTGGAGGAGTGGGAAATCAGACCTGGTTCTCTGGATTAGAGTCCGCCGCTCTTAACCACTACACCAAAAGGCAGGGTTTGAGCACGGAAGGGACTTCAATGGAATATAATATTTATTTATTTATTTATTTATTTATTCATTCATTCATTCATTCATTCATTCATTCATTCATTCATTCATTCATTCATTCATTCATTCATTCATTCATTCATTCATTCATTCATTCATTCATTCATTCATTCATTCATTCATTCATTCATTCATTCATTCATTCATTCATTCATTCATTCATTCATTCATTCATTCATTCATTGGATTTATACCCCTCCCTCCGTGCCGAATCAGACTCAGGGCGACTTACAGGCCCATTGGCATCATCTCTCTCTATAATAATTGTGTTTTGGTGGTGGCACTCTCCAAATCATTCCACATGCTCCCAAATCAGTTGGCTCCCTGATCAGTCACTCAGAAGCTTACCCAGCTTACCCTATCCATTGGCTGTGTGGCCTGAGTTCCGCCCACAGAAGCAGCACCCATAAAAATTTACCTCACAGTATGTCTGGATCCCTCACAACATGGACACTTTAGCCCTGCCACCGTGTCCGGCCCCCTCAGAAGACGGAGACTCCACCTCGACCCACTTCAGACCCCCCCCCCCCGATGCTCCAGGTTGTTGTCGCTGTCGCCAGGCCTACTGCGGACAACCACTCCGGTTCGACCCACCTCAGACTTCCCCGATGCTCCAGGTTGTTGCCATTGCTGAGAGGCCTACTGCGGACAACCACCTGGTGGGTGGGGGGGAACCACAGTGCTCTACTGAATGAGGAGGAAAGGGAGCATGGGGGGTTACTGGAATGGGGGCGGGCTTGCTGCTGCTTGGGCCCCAGGCACTCCTGCTGCTGCTGCCACAGCCGTCAAAGTTTTCGACTGCCAAGCGCTCGCCCTGAAAAGCGGCTGCTCTGGTATTGCCCGGTGTCCGCGATCCAGCCAGCCTCCCTCCAGAGGGAGCGCAATCCGGCCAGCCTTCCGCCGTGGAACTCACCCACTCACCGTCTGCCTGTCCTGTCCAGGAATTGTGGGGCAGGGGCACTTAGAGGTCTGCAGTGGGAGTGGGAATCAGTGACCCCCCCCCCATAGAAATCCTCTGCTGGATCCAGGCCAGATTTTTGTTGTTGTTGTTCAGTCGCACAGTCGAGTCCGACTCTTTGCGACCCCATGGACCATCTCCCGCCAGGCCCTCCTGTCTTCCGCCGTCCTCTGAAGTTGGCTCAATTTTAGCATCTTCCAATGTCTCCCCAACTCATTCACGATCCCTTGACAGAAACTGAGGGCCAAACTTCATCAGATGCTACAGATTCTTGACAGTGCTGGAGAAAGGAGGGGTTTAACACGGCACTGTTTCCATGAATGAAAATGTTCCCCCCCCCCAATATGTTTTAGGTCTCTGGAAAGGAAAAAGACTGGTGGTACCTGTTCTTTTTTCCCTTCTGAGGCTTAAAACAGCCCAGAGGGACCACTTCCTAACAGCTACACACCACTGGCGCCTGCCTATGCAGACTTAGAAAAGTGCTGCTGATTACTAGATGACAAAAGCAGATTATATTAAATTAAGCAAACTCCCATCACGCACTCCCTATGACAGCCAATGAGACGTGGCAGGCAGTCCTTCAGAGCATGGATAACACTGCAGGTGTGTGTGTGGGGGGGGGGAGGTCACTTGATGCTTCCCCGAGGATATGGAGTTGCCAACTCCAGGTGGGAAATTCCTGGAGATGTCAGGGATGTAGCCTAGATAGGAGAAATTCAGCCACTCCAGAGTCGGCTGGACTGGGGGAATGAATGGAAGTTTCCCTGCTCTCTTGGGCAAGAGAGAGAGGCTGAAGTAGAGCCAGAGCCCGGTCCAAGGAGAGACCCTATCCTGAGCCCTCAACCTCCAGCGGTAGAGTATTGTGTTTAGGGAAGGAGGATTGTGTTTGACCCCTGTTGATTTATGCCCTGTTGGTTCATAGTATGTGCTTATTCCTACAGTGTGTGTGTGCTTCATAACTGTGTAAATAGTTAAATACATTCTTTTATTTGGGCTAATAATCTGTGTTGTGCCACATAGTCTCCACCGCTCTGCACAAAGGGAGGGGGTAGCCCAGAGAAGCAAGGAAAGGCCAGACCCTTGGATTGTCAAATAGGGAGATTTGGCCAGAGGGGTCTCACTGTCCCTCTAAAAAGGCAGTGACAATTCAGTGAGTGGTGGCAGCAAACTTAAGGAGTGAGATATGCCCACCGGACGAGGGTGGGACTCTTGCCACAGCTGAGTTGTAAAGTGGAGCCCATTTCGCCACAGTAGGCAACCAAGCTTGGTTCAGACAAAGGAAGGAAACCCTTCGCAGGCCTTTGTGAGGAACTCATTGGGGCCAGTCCTGACTAGGGTTACCAGCTCCAGGTAAGGAGATTCCTGGAGATTTTCTGGTAGAGTCCATGGAAGCCAGGGTTTGGGGAGGGGAGAGGCCTCAGCTGAACAGAATGACATAAAACCCACCTTCCAAAGCAGTTATTTTCTCGGGGGGGGGGAGAGATCTGTTGTCTGGAGTTCAGTTGTGATACC
>NW_015163293.1:4426-9655 GCF_001447785.1 Gekko japonicus | reverse complement strand
GGACTCCCATTCTAGCTGAATCTGAAGAAGCGAGCCGTGACTCACGAAAGCTCCCCCCCTGCCACAAATTCTGTTAGTCTTCAAGGCGCTCCTGGACTCCTGCCCTTTTCTCCTGCTACAGACTAACACAGCTGAATCTAGCCCTCTCATTCTAACTGCATCTGAAGAAGTGAGCAGTGACTCACAAAAGCTCCTCCGCTGCCACCATTTTTGTTAATCCTGAAGGTGCTCCTGGACTCTGGCTCTTTTCTACTGCTACAGACACACTCACACGGCTGCCCATCTTGATCTGTCTCCCTAGAAGGCACCACGTTTAGCTGTACAGAATGGGAATCCATCAACCTTGTGATAGAAGGACAGATGGACTCCCATTCTAGCTGAATCTGAAGAAACGAGCTGTGACTCACGAAAGCTCCTCTCCTGCCACAAATTCTGTTAGTCTTCAAGGCACTCCTGGACTCCTGCCCTTTTCTCCTGCTACAGACTAACACAGCTGCCCATCTTGATCTATTTTTCCCCCCTTATTTTCTTTTTCTTTTAAGTAGTTGCTGGATTTTGAGTTCTTTTCCCCGTTCTTCTTTACTGTTCTTTTAGAAAGAAAAAAGACGTCATATAGATTACTGCAGTGGCCCCTTCTACCATGCACGACGACTGAAATTTCTAAATTTTATTTTGGCTCAGTTAGAAGAATATCCTGATTGCCTAAAGATCCTTATTCTTCTTGATGATCCAAACCTTGAGATAACGGAAACTGTAGCTAAATCTCTTCTTGGTGCCATTTCACCCTTTATTTAATTGATGGGTATACTTACTTGGTAATTCCTTGTTTCTGTATTTCCCAAGTATTATTCTATGCTGTGGTTGTTGGTTTTCTATTGTTGTTGTTGTATATGGGTTTGCAAGGGTTACATGCCAATAAAGGTAACTGGATTGATTGATTGAGTGAGTGAGTGATACAATAAATGTATCAAGATAAATGTATGGGTTACCGAGATAATGCTTTGAACACTCTGAAGCGCTTCCAGAAATGCCAGACGCTACCGAATTCTTTTGGGGGATATCAGTGGCTCTGGAACCTCCGTGTTCAGAGGCAATATACTTCTGAACACTGGGGTATATGCAAGGGTGTGTGTGTCTTTTCTTGTGAGCTTCCAAAGGCAATGCCACCAAGGTAGGGGGGCAAGGGGGACCCAAAGGTCCAGGGGCACACACCCTGAAAACTCCTGGAACTGGGCAAGATATGTGATTTGTTATCCTATGATGTTTGGGTCGGGTCCAGGTAGCATGGGGAGACAGAGGGAATCTATGTCTTGGCGCCTGCAGTGGTTCCGGAACACAGCGAAACGGCTGGCAACTGCTCGAGACAGTATGCTGGCCAGCACAGAAAGACCTTTGGTATCATAATGCCCCTGTATAAATCGATGGTGCGACCTCATTTGGAGTACTGTGTACAGTTCTGGTCGCCACACCTTAAAAAGGATATTATAGCATTGGAAAAAGTGCAGAAAAGGGCAACTCGAATGATCAAAGGGTTGGAACACTTACCCTATGAGGAAAGGTTAAAGCGCTTGGGGCTCTTTAGCTTGGAGAAACGACGGCTGAGGGGTGACAGGATCGAGGTTTAGAAGACTATGCATGGTATAGAGCAGGTAGAGAAAGAGGTACTTTTCTCCCTTTCTCACAATACAAGAAATCACGGGCACTCCATGAAATTGCTGAGCGGTCAGGTTAGAACAGATAAAAGGAACTACTTCTTCACCTAAAGAGTGATCAACACATGGAATTCACTGCCACTGGAGGTGGCGGAGTCTACAAGCATGGACAGCTTCAAGAGGGAACTGGATAAACATACGGAGCAGAGGTTCATCGGTGGCTATTAGCCAAGGTCTAGATAGGAACTCTCTGTCTGGGGCAAGGGATGCTCTGTATTCTTGATGCTTGCGGAGGGGGGGGGGCAACAGTGGGAGGGCTTCTAGTGTCCTGGCCCCATTGCTGGACCTCCTGACGGCACCTGGTATTTTTGGCCACTGTGTGACAGAGTGTTGGACTAGATGGGCCATTGGCCTGATCCAACACTGGCTTCTCTTATGTTTTAATCCACCAGGGCTGGGCTGCTCATAAAGCCATAATTTTTCTGGTATTTTAAAACATTGGAAGGCTTTTCAAATGCCCTTACGTGCCCTTAAAACTGGAGTCTCCCCCCAAAGCAGGCAAAATAGATACTCTGCATTTTTCGTACCCATCCCAGGTACCATCTGTTTCCGAGCAGAATCCGACTGCTGAAACCCCCGGGAGGGGGCGCTGGCGGTATCACCATTCTGGGTAAATACCGACGCATCGATGCTATCAAATTAGCCATGCAAACGGCGCCAAATTACTCACGTGAAACTGATTAAGAAGGGGAAGAATGCTGCGAGCAGGGCTTAATTACCGAGTATTTGTACATAAATCACCCGACGCTATACAGATGAAGAATGCTCGGTGCAGCCCTGCAGATTTATCTTGGCTGTAATTTTGGGCTCCTTTGCCAGAAGTGCCCGTAAATCAGTTCTGCAGCTTCTGCTGATTAGCCTTTTTTTTTGTCTTTTATCAAGAAGCAGGGACTGAAAGTTCCTTCCCGGTTATATTTCAAACCCACTCCATTCTTACAACAACCGTATAACAATGGTTCAAACGCTCCAGGACTTTTTTGATGCCCTAGTCTGTCCTTTCTGTAATGAGGGCTAGACTCAAGTCCAGGAAGCATAAGAACATAAGAGACGCCAATGTTGGATCAGGCCAATGGCCCATCCAGTCCAACACTAAGTGTCACACAGTGGCCAAAAATACCAGGGGCCATCAGGAGGTCCAGCAGTGGGGCCAAGACACTAGAAGCTCTCCCACTGTTGCCCCCCCAAGCCCTCCCAACGACAGACACCCTGTGAGGTGGGTGGGGCTGAAAGCTCTTTCGAGAACTGCTTGTGAGAGAACAGCTCTGAAAGAACTTGTGACTGACCCAAGGTCACACCAGCAGCTGCATGTGGAGGAGTGGAGAATCAAAATTGGTTCTCCCAGATTAGAGTCAGTGCTCCTAACCACTACACCAAAGTGGCTCTCATTGCACACCCACATGCCTCCAGTGTGACCGCAGCATAGGGTAGGAGCTTTCAGAGACTCAAATGTCCCTTGCATCATACATGCAGGGCCGGCCTGCCCGCTAGGTGAACTAGGCGCTCGCCTAGGGCGCGCCAGCCCTCAGGGGCACCAAACTGTGCCCCGCCCCCCAAAAGCCCCCCCCGCTGCTGCCACCCTAACCGGGGGATTGCCGCCACTATGGTGGCTGGTGAGTGAGCAGAGGCGGGAAGCGCTGGGGGGTTGCGCCCTTCACCGACGCAGCAGCTGAACCCCCCCTCCTGGCGAGAGAGAAAAGAAAAGCTGCAAGGATTGAGGGTCTCTGCCCGCCCCTCTCACTCGCACTCTCTCTCTCTCTCCTCTCTCTCTCTCTCTCTCTGTGGCCAGGGAGGGAAGCAGGGGAGGAAGGCAGGCAGTGAGGAGGCAGAGGGCGCCATGGGGGTGGGGGCGCGGGGGGGCTCCTCTTCCTCCTCCTCCTCGGCATGGCTCAGCGCAGCCCTGGCAGCGGCGCCAGGTGTGGAAGTTGCTGCGGCAGCCACCCAGCATGGGATGGCGATCGGGGGATTGCTGCGCCCGGCCGGGAGGTTCCCCGCCTTCCACCCGGGCCCGACGGGTCGTGCATGAGTGTGTGTGTGTGTCTGCACTCCAGCGGGCCAGCTGCCCTAGCGCGGCGTGAGGCTGCTGCTACCGCCGCTGCAGCCCACCCGCAGTTCCATGGCCCCAGCAGCCAGCTGGGCGGACTCCGCTCTGGAGCAGCAGCCGGCGCCCCCGGGGCTCCGGAGACGCTGCGCCTCCGTCGCGACAGCTCCCCGCACATGGCGGCTGGGCGTGTGATCCCCGACCGACCGATCAACCACCTGGCCAGCCGCGCCGCCACACAGGCAGCTCCGCCCCTCCATGCCGCTTGGCCCCGCCCCTCCATGCCACTTGGCCCCGCCCCCAAGCCAAACCGGCACCGCAGCTCACCCGCCCTCCCCCTCCCCCCTGGGGGGGAGGAGGCGGCAGCAAAAGGGTATCCAGGCCCCACCGGGAGGTTGGCATCTGCGCCTGCCTAGGGCGCAGAAGCACTTTGAGCCGGCCCTGCATACATGTCAGAATGGAGATCCTGAAGTCCTTGTATCCCAGTCAGAAGGTGGGAGGGGTCGTTGCAAAGAAGGCAGTCAGGATGCAGAGGTACGATGGAAAACGTAATTTAGCTAGATGAGAGCAGAGAAATGCTCAGGGGAAGAAAATTAGCATCTGTAACGAGATAAGAATCCCATGTCCGTATTCAGCCCGTTGTTCTGAATTTGTGAGTGAACTCCAATTTAGCAGCCTCACACTGTAATCTCCCCTTGAAGCGTCTCAGTTTGAGGAGCGCCACCCTCAGGTCAGCCATGGAATGACCTGGAAGAATAAAATGTTGCCCCACTGGTTTCTGGAGCGTTGTGATCTTCAAGGTAAGGTTTGTGCTCACTTAGAACGAAATGGGCAGGAAATCATAGCTTCCTTCTAGGACTTCCTGACGAGGGGAGCTTTGATTCTTGAAAGCTCCTACTCCCCAAAACCTTGCTGGTCTCCAAGGTGCCACTGGTCTCGAATCTAGTGGTTCTGCTGCAGACCAACACAGGTACTTTCTGAAACTGACCTATACAATCAGAGCCAGGGGGCCCCTGCGGAAACCTGAACACCAGGTCGTGACGTCATCAAATGTAGTCGTAACAGTCCCTGAACTCTGCAGTTGCCAGCTACTTTCACAAGTGTTTTAACTTGCAGTTTCTCGTGTACTCAACAAGATATTCTCTTGATTCTTTCACTGCAGTATTCCAGATTCTTTACACTAGCTTACACTGTTACTGAGTTCAGTTTCCCTTGTATATTTGAGTGTATGTTTCGTATAATTTACAAGCATATAATAGTGGAAAGTGGTGGATGTCTGTTGTATGATGGAAAGAACAAAACAACAAAAATGAAACCACTGCTCTGCTAAAATACTAATTTACTGTGATCTGTCAGATCACCACTGCAGAACGGTTGTGAAAAAAACAGGTTAATGTGGTTTAGTCAAACAGCAGACCAAAAACAAACTGAATTAGCAAAGCTAATCTTAATATGAAGATTCTCTTCTTTATATTATTA
>NW_015163293.1:0-3676 GCF_001447785.1 Gekko japonicus | reverse complement strand
CTGAATAAACCTTGGCCTTAAAGGTGCCAGCGGACTGTTTTGGGCCGGGGAGCTGGGGGGGAGCTCTGCAACTTACCTGGCTGCTTCTTGCTCTGACTGAGGGCTGCTGGGAGCAGGGGGTGGGGCTTGTTGCATGTGCCCGCCCCCTGGGCTCTTTACTGCTGGAGCGCCGCACCTGTGCGCTCCTGCAGGAAATGACCCCTGGCAAGATGCCCCTGTCCCTGGTGCATCTGCATCCCTCTTTAGCACCATTCCCCTCATTGTCACCCTTCGTGGCAAATGCACACCAGACAAAAGAACCCCCTTTCAGAACCCACCCCATGTGTGCTCCAGGGCCATCAGCCAATCTGGGTACCGCGTCTTGGGGCTCATGTCCGCCAGACCTGGGCCTTCCAATCAAGAGATGTCAACACTTCCAAGGGCTAGCCTGTTTCTCTTCCAGTTGGGAAAAGATGCTCTCTAATCTGGAGAAATGGGTTTGATTTCCCCACTCCTGCACAGGCAGCCAGCTGGGTGACCTTGGGTCAGTCACAAGTTCTCTCAGAGCTGTTCTCTCAAGAGCAGTCCTCAAAAGAGCTCTCTCAGTCCCCCGTACCTCACAGAGTGTCTGTTGTGGGGAGACGACGGGAAAGGAGTTTGTAAGCCACTCCGAGACTCCAAGTGAATGATGTAGTATAAATCCAACTCCAGCTCCTCCTCCTCCTTCACCAAAGACCCTGGAGAGCGGCTGCCAGTCTGAGTAGGCCATACTGACCTTCCAGACAGCTCTAGGAATCCTCAGGAAGTCTATGGTCAGAACTTCCTCTAAGTGCACGAGCCCTTCTTTTTCTTTTTTTATTTTTCTCCCCAGGGTGATCACACCCCTCCCCTTCGGCCTCAGTTTCTGCTGGCCGACCAGGTGGGCACTGGCAGGCAAGAGCTGCAATTGGCTAGAGGCCGCCCACCAATGTTCCCTCTAAGCTGTGGAAACTTGTGAGCAAAAATTCTACTTTGTGAGCTACGGGCATTAGAGTTGTGAGTGGGCGATTTGGCTGCTGCATAAATCAGTTTGCTTTGGAGCCCCATCCCTTCCTGAGCTAAGGCAAAAATCTGTGAGCTGGAGGCTAAAAAACTGTGAGCTGGCTCACACTCACTCAGCTTAGAGGGAACACTGCCGCCCACCATAGATGCAGAAACAGACACCCTGACTGGCAGCCAGGGGCAAGGAAGTCAACTGATTCCACCCAAAAGGTCTTTCCAGCTGGCAAGGCAAGAACTGTTGACACATCTCAGGCTCTGAAGCTCTTGGAAAGGAAAGTTGGGGCTGCTATCCGGGGCTTTCCACACGGCTGACGGGCCTCACGGTGATAAACAAAACGAAACGGAGAAAGGAATGAAAGGACCCACTGCATTGAACTGCCCAAAACCAACTGTCAAAAATTCCCTGGAACAGTATTTTCTATATCGAGGCCAAAAAAGACAGGCAACTTTTGAGGATCTGGTGTGGCCCAGAGAGTTCCTGGAACGACCTCTGATTTCAGAGGAACAGAGATCAGCTCCCCTGGATAAAATGGCTGCTTTGGAGGGCGGGCTCTAGGGTATGATGCCCCGCTGAGGTCCCTCCCCAAACCCCACCCTCTACAGGCTCCGCCTCCCAAAACTTCCTGATCTGGAGTTGGCAACCTTGGATCTCACATAAGCAAACAAACCCTTCCTCTCCCACCTCATGGGAAGAATGTGACTGACCAGTCGTCTAATTGGCTACCCTGCAGAGTGTCAGTCTGCCCATAGAACCCAAAAGCAATGAACAACACATAAGAACAGAAGAGAAGCCCATATTGGGTCAGGCCAACGGCCCATCCAGTCCAACACTCTGTCACACAGTGGCCAAAAACACCAGGTGCCATCAGGGTGTCCAGCAGTGGGGCCAGGACACTAGAAGCCCTCCCACTGTTGCCCTCCCCCCCAAGCACCAAGAATACAGATCATCCCTTGCCCCAGACCGAGAGTTCCTATTTATACCTTGTGGCTAAGAGCCACCGAAGGACCTCTGCTCCATAGAAGAATATAAGAGAAGCAAATGTTGGATCAGGCCAATGGCTCATCCAGTCCAACACTCTGTGTCACACAGTGGCCAAAAAATACCAGGTGCCATCAGGAGGTCCATCAGTGGGGCCAGGACACTAAAAGCCCTCCCACTGTTGCCTGCCCCAAGCACCAAGAATACAGATCATCCCTTGCCCCAGACCGAGAGTTCCTATTTATACCTTGTGGCTAAGAGCCACTGACGGACCTCTGCTCCATAGAAGAACACAAGAGAACCCAATACTGGATCAGGCCAGTGGCCCATCCAGTCCAACACTCTGTGTCACACAGTGGCCAAAAATACCAGGTGCCATCAGGAGGTTCACCTGTGGGGCCAGGACACTAGAAGCCCTCCCACTCTTGCCCCCCCCCCAAGCACCAAGAAGACAGAGCATCCCTTGCCCCAGACCGAGAGTCCCTATCTATACCTTGGGGCTAACAGCCACAGATGGACGTCCGCTTCATTTGCACACACCCAAAGAAAGGAAATATAACATGCCCATTTTGAATCCCAGTCTCTCCCAATCGTCTTCCAGAGGGCAAAAAAATTCATTTAGCAGGTCTCATATAAATTTGTCCAGATGACAGCCAGAGTCACAGGAACAACGCTGCATTGCTATTTCCAAAGCACATTTAGCTCCTCGTTATATTATCTCCCTGTTTATCAAGCAAGAATTCAATCTTTTTTTCCTTCTTTTTTTTTTGTAAATTAGACTAATCCTCGTGTCCTTCAAGGAGGTGAGAGAGATATTTTAATATATATACTGTCAAAAACAGGATTGACAAATACATGGCACGGCGGCAGATCAACGGGAACTCCTGCCCCAGAAATATCACGAAGAGGATACGGAATTCGTATCTCCCATCCTAGACTGCAAAAGGCATTCCTAATTGCCTATATTTTTTTAAAAGAGTCTTCCGGCACCTTAGTAACCACTAGCCATTAAAATACCATAATATTATGGTTTTTGCTGCAACAGCAAAATTGAATGGGGCTGTTATAATCTTGGCTTCTAGAAGAGAACTACCGCTTTGGTTCACACAAAGGGCCATAAGCTTGTGAATACATTAATGCTAGATCAAAGCATTTCTGCAAACAAGATGTTAGTTGACCAATACAAAGGTTACAGGTCACTTCATTAGGGTAAACAACTCCCACAAACCTTCCCGCCATTGAATACATTATGTAACGTAATATCCTGTTTCCTAACAAACAACATTTAACTCTGTAATGACTGAAGTGTAAGCAACTTGCAATTCCAACAGAACTCCTGCCCCAGAAATATCACGAAGAGGATACGGAATTCGTATCTCCCATCCTAGACTGCAAAAGGCATTCCTAATTGCCTATATTTTTTTAAAAGAGTCTTCCGGCACCTTAGTAACCACTAGTCATTAAACTACCATAATATTATGGGGCTGTTATAAAATAATAAAAACGATCTGAATAAATCGAACACAGAAATGGACGGGGGAAGAGTCACTCCAATCAGAGTTTGGCCGGCAATCTCTCTGTCGTGTGCTTTAATTCCTTTTTGATGTGTCATATATTATTGTTATAAGGATGTTATTAGGGTGGCCAGTCTTCAGATAGGGCCTGGGGTTCTCCTCG
>NW_015163292.1:18579-21682 GCF_001447785.1 Gekko japonicus | reverse complement strand
ATCTTCAGAAACATCAGAGAACCCACACATGGGAGACACCGTTTGAATGCTCAGAGTGTGGAAAGAATTTCAGTCAGAGTGACAGTCTTCAGATGTATGAAAGAACCCACACAGGGGAGAATCCTTTTGAATGCTCAGAATGTGGAAAGAAATTCAGACAGAGTGGCCATCTTCAAAGGCATCAAAAAATCCACACAGGGGAGAAACCTTTTGAATGTTTGTACTGTGAAAAGAAATTCAGTCACAGAAGCCATCTTCAGAGGCATTTAAGAACTCACCTGGGACAAATCTTTTGAGTGCTCAGGGTGTGCAAAGAGATTCAATCAGAGCAGCCATCTTCACATGCATTTTAAGAAGTCACACAAGGGAGAAACCTTTTGAGTACTCAGAGCATGAAAAGTGATTAAGTATGATTGGTGATTTCCTACTGCATCAAAGGACCCACACAGAGGAGAAACATTTTGAATGCTCAGAATGTGGAAAGAGATTGGGTATTACAAGTTGAAAACACTCAGTATATCTGGGGTTAAATGTCTGTTTATGTTACTCACAGGAAGTCATGTTTCTCATGTAACCAATGTTGCTTTAGGAGTAGAAGCCCGGGAATTTTCTCCCCGAGGTAGGAGTTTGATTGGGACGAAAGTGTCAAAGTGTTTTTGCATTTTATGGCTCCTCTTCCCATCTTTGTTTACTGTTCTGAAGAAGAAGAAGTGAGAGAAGCCATAACACTCTTCCCCTTTTGAATGCTCACAGTGTGGAAAAAAATTCAGTCACAGTGGCAATCTTCAGAAGCATCAGAGAAACCACACAGGGGAGAAACCTTTTGAATGCTCAGGTGTGGAAAAAAATTCAGTAGGAGTGGCCATCTTCAACGGTATCAGAGAATCCACACAGGGAATAAACCTTTTTTGGGGTATTACAAGTTGAAAACACTCAGTATATCTGGGGTTAAATGTCTGTTTATGTTACTCACAGGAAGTCATGTTTCTCATGTAACCAATGTTGCTTTAGGAGTAGAAGCCCGGGAATTTTCTCCCTGAGGTAGGAGTTTGATTGGGACGAAAGTGTCAAAGTGTTTTTGCATTTTATGGCTCCTCTTCCCATCTTTGTTTACTGTTCTGAAGAAGAAGAAGTGAGAGAAGCCATAACACTCTTCCAGTCTTGTCTTTGTAGTGTAAGGATGTAGCCGATTAGCTCCGTTGTTATTTTCATCCCAGTTACCCTTCCCCATGCTAGAATTTAGTAAAAACTTTATGTTTTAATCACACATGGACTCTGAGTGAATTATTTTACTTTAGCTCTGTTAAGCTATCTTATCTCTGCTAAATGCAATTTTTCAATATCTCAATATATAAAAAAAAAAACATGATGGGCACCAGATCGCCTCCGCTGCAACAGAATAACTAAGCAGAGTGCAGAACAGAGTCAAAAAGAAAATCATGTGTGCTGAAATTTTCTAAGACAGAATTTTTTATTTTTTATTTTTAACTCGCATTGGATTAGGGCAACATCCTGATTTTCTTCATGAGCTTGTGGGACCAGACTAGCTGTTTGTGTTTCCAAGTCGGAGATCGTCTGTGCTGTTTGATCTGAGATCGTCTTCTTCCGTGCAAAGCGAAGCAAAAGAAGGAGAGGGGGTGAGATCGATCCCGTCGTTCCTGCTGCAAATCCAGCATTTATGTTTTAATCACACATGGACTCTGAGTGAATTATTTTACTTTAGCTCCCCTCACCGCTCTCAAGTTTTTGGTAACGTATGAGAGGAAAAATCATTATGTCTGCAGGGAACGCTCTTGAAAGATACAAGGTGCATGATAGACGTGAAATTTCCCGAACTGCAAATGATTTATCTGTACTAAGCATAAAACCTGATTTTAAAAGGGAAGATGGCAAGAGAGACTTTAAGTGCCACAGATGTGGAAAATTTGACCATATGGCAAGGCATTGTAGATCAAAGGATTTTCCTGAACAAAGCAATCGCGCCAAATCTTACTGCTCTGAAACTAGACCCCCTAAGGGGCGTGGCCAAGGAAAGGCAAGCGGTCACTCTGAGAAACGGAGTGTGTTTGTCATAAGTGAAAAGCAGCAGAGAGCTGATGTTGTGAAGCAGAGAAGTAGTATGAAAGCCTTGTCTGTCACTAAGGAAAATGATATGCAAAATGACTCTTTTCTATTAGACAGTGGAAGCATGTATCATATTGTAAACTCAGACAAATGGTTTACTGATTTGGACAGAGAAAATAAGCCGGCTCTTCAAGGTGCTGAAGGCAAAAACCTCTCTGTGCAGGGGTGTGGTTCAGTTTAACTGTTTGCTTTGAATGATTCCAATGAAATTGTGGAAATCACACTCAAAGATTGTGTTTTAATTCCCCAAGCAATTAATAATCTCATATCTGCAAAGAGAATTATGCAGAATGGTCTTAATATTGATCTCAGACCAAGCCATGGAAAAATATGGAGTAAAAATGGATTTAATGTGATGCTTGAGGAAAAGAATGGTTTTCATTATCTGAGAAATATTGCTGATGCTGATTTTGATGCAATGAAAGATGATGGGCTGGTATGCCAAACCAGATCAGCTGATTGCAACCATAAAGACTGTTTATTTGCGTGGCATGTAAAGTTTGCACATAGAAATGTGAAAAGTGTGAAAAAGTTATTGAAGGAATGCAATATTGAAGCAGCAGAAAGTGATGTCATGAGAAATGGCTGTGATGTTTGTCTAAAATCTAAAGGCACAGCTCCCTCTTATAAAAATAGAGCTCATGACTCCAATACCAAGTTTCTAGAGTGTGTCTACTCTGATTTGGTTGGTCCAATAAAGGAATCTGCTGGTGGCAACAAGTATTTTGTCAGTTTTCTGGAAGGAAAATCCAGATATGTCTATACCTACCTGCTTAGGAGCAAAGATGAGGTGCTTGACGAGTTTAAATGCTATATTGCTGCTGTTAAAAACAAATTTGGCAAAGCGCCAGACATGCTGTTCACAGATAATGGCACAGAATACTGCAGCAGTGAGTTCCAAAGATTCATGGAACAAGAAGGAATTGAACATAAGCCTACAATTCCTTATTCTCCTCAACAAAATGGAACTGCAGAACAC
>NW_015163292.1:11163-15894 GCF_001447785.1 Gekko japonicus | reverse complement strand
GTAGTAGATTTTGCTCTGTTGTTATTTTCATCCCAGTTTCTCTTCCCATGCTAGAATTTAGTAAAAACTTTATATTTTAATCACACATGGACTCTGAGTCTGAATTATTTTACTCTGGCTCTGCTGGACCATCTTATCTCTGCTAAATACCATTTTTTCAATATCTCACTATCACCCAATAGTGAGGCCCCTTCCCCAGAGGTGGGGCAGAGCCTCCTAGGTGGGTGCAGCCCGGCGGGACTCGGAGCGAGGGCCAGGGGGACCCTACATGGCCCGATCCAGGGCAGTGCGTGTTTTCTCATCATCTCTGGCACCCATGGAGCCTGCTCGGAGGGCTGGGAAGGGGGGGAAGACTGGGGTGGGCAAAGGCTTGGGTAGGGGAAGGGCCTCCGTGGGGTGTGAGCCACCCCCCAAGGCATTCACTTCCTCCAGGGGAATCTGATCTCTCTCCTCTGGAGATCTCCCGGCCCCCGTTGGAGGCTGGCAACCCTCGTTTGGATTCATTTCTTTCTTTTTTTTAATTTATATTTTAAAAATTTCCTGCATACACATATTAGTAACAATCAAAATACAAAATAATCAAAAATTAGAACACTCAAAAAATAACAACCTTCTGTATAAAACCTTACAAGATTATCCAATCGAGAATCTACAATTAGTGAAGCACAAATACACAAAATACAAAAGGTAAACAGTCAAGCTATGTTTCAAAATCAAATATGAACTATCATGGGGGGGGGTCCTAAGTAATCTCCATTTTGAAGCTATAGCTAGCTGAGCAGAAGCCAATTATAAACAAACTAGGAATAAGGCCCCTTGTGGAAATACATACAACGAGCTCTAGAAAGAGGCTTTGGGCACTCAGTGTCAATTTGCTGTGGCAACCTCAGCAGGGTACAATGACACCCAGTCCACCATTTTCTCCAGAGGAACTGATCTCTGCTACCTGAGGAACAGTTGTAACTTTGAGTGATCGCCAGCCCTGGAGATTGGCAAGAATGGTTTGGCGGGTGGAGTCTATGGCGTTGTACCTGTCTGAGGTCCCACCCCTCCTGAAACCCCACCCTCTCCAGGCTCCACCCCTCAAATCTCCAGGAATTTCCCACCTGGAGTTAGCAACCCTATCTCCTTCCCAGCCAATCATCAACCTACCTTTATTTTCCCCTCGCTCTTCAGCTCCCCCCCTCACCTGCAGTCTCTACCGTGCTCTGAAGCCCTGAGTGCTACGTCACATTGGCTCAGCAGGATATAAGGACACGTCCACCATTTTCTCCATCTGGAAAGCAGTTGTAATTCAATCCTAGTCAGGACTGGCCCCAATGAGTTTTCTTGCAAAGGCCAAAATAGGAGTGCAAGGGGCCTTTTACTGACAGAAGCAAGCTTGGTTGCCCACCAACAGGCACTAAGAGGACGTCTGTTTTACCTCAGGACATGTTCAGTCCTGTGTGGGTTCTCTGATGCTTCTGAAGACTGCCACTTCTACTGAATTTCTTTCCACACAGAGCATTCAAAAGGTGTCTCCCCTGTGTGGGTTCTCTGATGCCGCTGAAGACGGCCACTCCTCCTGAATTTCTTTCCACACTGAGCATTCAAAAGGTGTCTCCCCTGTGTGGGTTCTCTGATGCCGTTGAAGATGGCCACCCTGACTGAATTTCTTTCCACACTCTGAGCATTCAAAAGGTTTCTCCCCTGTGTGGGTTCTCTGATGCCGCTGAAGACGGCCACTCCTCCTGAATTTCTTTCCACACTGAGCATTCAAAAGGTGTCTCCCCTGTGTGGGTTCTCTGATGCCGTTGAAGATGGCCACCCTGACTGAATTTCTTTCCACACTCTGAGCATTCAAAAGGTTTCTCCCCTGTGTGGGTTCTCTGATGCTCCTGAAGATTGCCGGCTTGATAGGTGGCCTCTGGGTCACGGTATTCTTTGGAGGGCTCCCATCCAAGCACTTGCCAAGGTCGGCCCCGCTTAGCTTCCAAGATCTGACGAGATCGGGCTTGCCTCGGCTATCCAACTCAGGGTTGATCCATGATTTTTGGGGTGGAAGCTGTGCTTGTGGAGGTGCCTGAATACTTTGGTGTCATCTGCAAACTTTGGTGTCATCTGAAGAAGCGAGCAGCGACTCACGAAAGCTCCTTCCCTGCCACCAGTTTTTCTAGTCTTTCAGGTGCTCCTGGACTCAGGCTCTTTTCTACTGCAAGACGGATTCACACGGCGACCCATCTTGGCTCTATCTGCAGACTTGGCTCTCCTGAAGTTCCACCTTTAGACATTCATCTGCTATTCTGACATATTTATTGCTTTACAACTGTTGACCTCACCATGTTATTTAGTTTTCACTTCGCATACCTTAGACATCATCCTGTTACATTGCTGTCTGTTCTCTGGCTAGAAGTTTGAACTTTACCTTCCATTTCAACGTATTTGAAGAAATGTGCCTGCACACGGATGCTCATACCTTGAATAGACCTCCGTTGGTCTTAAAGGTGCCCCCACCGGACTCTGAATGTGTTCTAAAGTTCCAGATCACTGATAAATACATTAAATAGAACCAGCCCCAATACCAGTACTTGTGGGACCCCACGGCTTCCTCCCCCCCTCCCTTGGGAAAACTGTCCATTGATTCCCACTCTTTGCTTCCTGCCATGGCTGATTTATGGTGACCCCGCAGGGTTTTCAAGGCCTGCCTCCATGTCACAACGACCCTGGTATTCCTTGGGGGTGCCAGGGTCTATTCCGCTTCCAAGACCTGACGAGATCAGGCCAGCCTGGGCCATTGATCCAGCCACGGCATTTTGCACCAACTGGAGCTTCTGAATCGATTCTGAGGGAGGACCCATGGACAGGGCATGGCAGTAGAGTCCGGATGACTCACCGTGGCAGGTGGGTCCAGTGGCCAGATCAGCCCTTAGGGTGAGTTGGGAGGAAGCATTATGTGGAGAGGTGTTCACTTGCTCCGACTGCCGTACGGTTAGATCTGATATAACCCCCCCCAAGGGCTCTTAACTAAGCCAGCGAGGGGTCAGTCGAACGCCATCAAAAGTGGGGAGCGTAATGTCATTCAGGGTCTCCACCTTCCGAACCAACATTGCCCCCGTCTTTTCAGGGATTAGCTGCAGTTTGTTAGCTACACAATGAAACCTGACAGTGACTTAGCATTTAGGATGCCGGAGAATCCACCCTCCAAAGCAGCCATTTTCTCCGGGGGAACTGATCTGTGTTGTCCAGAGTTCAGCTGCGATTCTTGGAGATCTCCAGGCCCCACGTGGAAGCTGGCAACCCTAGGGCCCCTGGCAGCACCCAATGGATGACTTCACACCAGTTGACCTGCCTGACTCACCTAGGACTGGCTGCTGGATCCTGTTCAACTGCAGGCGCCCCAGGAAAGTCAGTACGGTGTCCTGGTTAAGAGCTCCAGAGCACCATCTCAGAGACTCAGGTCATTCTTAAACCATTTGAACCAGGGAGCAGACTGGTAGTTTAAGGTTAACTGTCTAGCAGAGCATCACACTTAAATACCCAGTCTCTACGATGAGAACTGCTTGTTGAAGGACTGAGAGGAGGTCATCAGGAATGGAGTCTCTTGATAATAGATAATTCAGGAAACAAGAACACTCCAAGTCTTTAGAGAACACTGAATTAAATGCCAGTTGACTGAATGAGTCAGAACTGGCAACCCTGGGGTACCCCAAAAGAGCACGAATCAAACTAAAGATTTTACAAGATGTAAAAGAGAAAGGTGGAATGGGGCTTCCGAATTGGCAATTATATTTCAAAGCAGCAGCATTGGTGTGGATCAAAGATTGGATCCAGTTAAAAAATTGGAGAATATTGAATTTAGAGGGCCATGATCTCTACATGGGGTGGCACGCGTACTTATGGTACGAAAAAGACAAAGTCCACTCAAACTTCCATAATCACATTATTAGAGCTGCATTAATCAAGGTGTGGAAAGAAATGAAATATAGATTTTACAATAAAATACCAAGGTGGGTGTCACCCCTGGAAGCATTCATCAACACAAAATTAATGACAAAAGAAAAAGCCATATCATACGATGTACTATTAGATGAAGATAATAAACTGAGACCTTTAGAAAGACTAACAGACAAAAATATCCATTTAACATGGTGGGAGAAGATGCAAGTCCAAGATAGATATAACAAAGATAAAAATGGGGAATTTGTAAACACTCAAACTGACTTGGACAAAATTTGGTTGTCCACAAACGATAAACTTATTCAAAAAACGTATTCGTTCCTCTTAGAGGATTATCTTTTTGATGAAAACATAAAGAATGTTATGATACTCTGGATGAAGGATTTGGGAAAAACAATACAAGTAGAGGATTGGTCCAAAGTTTGGAAGTCAATGAAATTAATGAGGGCAGTTGCCTATAAGGAAAACATATTTAAGATATTTCATAGATGGTATTGGACGCCTGAAAAGTTATCTAAAGCATACAAAACTGTTAACAAAAATTGTTGGAGATGCAAAAAAAATGTGGGAACATTCTTCCACATGTGGTGGAACTGTGAAAAAATATATAAGTTTTGGAAAAATGTAAAAGATCTGATAATTGAAATGCTGCATATAAACCTAAAATTATGTCCGGAGATTTACTTGCTAAATATTATTCCGAATGAACATAAAGGTAAAAATTACTATATATTAACATATTTGCTCACTGCAGCTAGAATTTTGATTGCCAAATATTGGAAGCAAGAAAAATTA
>NW_015163292.1:6179-11039 GCF_001447785.1 Gekko japonicus | reverse complement strand
TCCCTGATGGATTAAAGTACCCTGGTCCTGCTCCTACATTTAAGAACATAAGAACATAAGAGACGCCAATGTTGGATCAGGCCAAAGGCCCATCCAGTCCAACACTCTGTGTCACACAGTGGCCAGAAATACCAGTGCCATCAGGAGGTCCAGCAGTGGGGCCAGGACATTAGAAGCCCTCCCACTGTTGACCCCCCCCCCAAGCACCAAGAAGACAGAGCATCACTTGCCCCAGAGCCCCTAGCTATACCTTGTGGCTAATAGCCACTGATGGACCTCTGCTCCATATGCTTATCTAATTCCCTTTTGAAGCCGTCCATGCTTGTAGCACCCACCACTTCCTGTGGCAGTGAATTCCATGTGTTAATCACTCTTTGGGTGAAGAAGTACTTCCTTTTATCCGTTCTAACCCGACCGCTCTGCAGTTTCATGGAGTGCCCACGAGTTCTTGTATTGTGAGAAAGGGAGAAAAGTACCTCTTTCTTTACCTGCTCTTTCCCATGCATAATCTTATAAACCTCGATCATGTCACCCCTCAGTCGTCTTTTCTCCAAGCTAAAGAGCCCTAAGCGCTTTAACCTTTCCTCATAGGGAAAGTGTTCCAACCCTTTTATCATTCGAGTTGCCCTTTTCTGCACTTTTTCCAAAGCTATAATATCCTTTTTAAGGTGTGGTGCCCAGAACTGCACACAGTATTCCAAATGAGGTCTCACCATTGATTTATATAGGGGCATTATTATATTGGCTGATCTGTTTTCAATACCCTTCCTAATAATCCCCAGCATAGCATTGGCCTTCTTTATTGCAGTCACACACTGTCTCGACATTTTCAGTGAGTTATCCACTACAACTCCAAGATCTCTCTCTTGCTCAGTCTCTGCCAGTTCAGACCCCATCAATGTGTATTTATATTTAGGATTTTTGGCTCCAATGTGCATCACCTTGCACTTGGCCACATTGAACCCCATTTGCCATGTTGACGCCCACTCGCCCATCCTTGACAGATCCCCTTGGAGTGCCTCACAATCCTCACTGGTTTTCACCACCCTGAACAACTTTGTATCATCCGCAAATTTAGCCACTTCACTGCTTACTCCCATCTCCAAATCATTAATGAACAAGTTAAAAAGCAGTGGACCAAGTACTGATCCCTGCGGTACCCCACTGCTTACCACCCTCCACTGAGAAAATTGCCCACCTACACTCACTCTCTGTTTTCTATGAACTAGCCAGTTTTTGATCCATAAAAGGACTTGTCCTTCTATCCCATGATTTTTGAGCTTACTTAGGAGCCTTTGATGAGGAACTTTATCAAAAGCTTTCTGGAAGTCAAGGTAAATAATATCTATTGGATCCCCCTTGTCCACATGTTTGTTCACCCCCTCAAAGAACACTAACAGGTTAGTGAGACAAGATCTTCCCTTACAGAAACCGTGCTGAGTCTGCCTCAATAGGTTTTGTTCATCTATGTGCCTACTAATTCTTTCCTTAATAATGGTTTCCACCAATTTACCCGGTATCGACGTCAGACTGACTGGCCTGTAATTTCCCGGATCTCCTCTGGAACCCTTTTTAAAGATGGGAGTGACATTAGCTACCTTCCAATCCTCAGGAATGGAGGCAGATTTTAAGGAAAGATTACATATCTTTGTCAGGAGATCTACAAGTTCACATTTGAGTTCTTTCAGAACTCTCGGATGTATGCCATCTGGGCCTGGTGATTTTTCAGTTTTTAAGTTGTCTATCAGTTTTAGGACCTCCTCTCTCGTCACCTCAATCTGACTCAGGTCTTTCAACACCCCTCCTGAAATCAGTGGTTCTGGAGTGGGCAAGCACTTCTCATCTTCCACAGTGAAGACGGAGGCAAAAAATGCATTTAGCTTCTCAGCCATTTCCCTATCATCCTTCAATACTCCTTTTACCCCTTGGTCGTCCAAGGGCCCCACTGCCTCCCTGGCTGGTTTCCTGTTTCTAATGTATTTGAAGAAAGTTTTATTGTTGGTTTTTACGTTTTTTGCTATATGCTCCTCATATTCCCTTTTTGCCTGCCTGACCTCAGACTTGCATTTTATTTGCCATAGCCTGTGTTCCGTTTTATCAGCCTCACTGTGACTAGCTTTCCACTGCTTAAAGGAATTCTTTTTACTTTTTACAGCCTCCATTACTCTGTTTGTTAACCATGCAGGCTTTTTCCTATACCTTTTTGTGCCTTTCCTAACCTGCGGAATATATATTTTTTGAGCTTCTAGGATCGTAGTTTTAAATAGATCCCAAGCTTCCCCAATTGTTTTGACCCTTTCTACTTTTCCTTTCAGTTTCCTCCCCACGTGTCCCCTCATATCAGAGAAATTACCCCTTTTAAAGTTAAAAATGGTTGTGTGAGTCTTTTTGGCCAATTCCCTATTTGTACAAATGTTGAACTCAACAACATTATGATCACTGTTCCCAAGCGGTGCAATCACTTTTACATCTCTCACCAGGTCTTGAGTGTTACTTAGGACCAAATCAAGGATCGCCTCTCCCCTGGTAGGTTCCATGACCATCTGCTCCATAGCACAGTCATTTAGAGTGTCTAGAAACTCAATCTCTTTCTCTCGACTAGAACACATATTGACCCAATCAATGTGTGGGTAGTTAAAATCACCTATTACGACACAGTGTTTTTGTCTAGCTGCTATCTTTAATTCATTCATCATTTTATAATCCTCCTCTATCTTTTGATCTGGTGGGCGATAACAAACTCCCAGTGTTAAGTTTCCTTTTGGCCCCCCTATTTCAACCCACAGAACTTCAAGAAGCGAATCCAATTCTCTTAGCCTCTCAGTCTTTCTGGATTTTATACCCTCTCTGACATACAGAGCCACCCCACCTCCAACCCCCCCCCCCATCCTTCCGATATATAACCGGGAATCACCATGTCCCACTGATTTTCCTCATCCCACCAAGTTTCTGAAATACCCACAGTGTCTATTTTTCCCTCCAACACCAAGCACTCCAACTCCCCCATTTTACCTCTGACACTTCTAGCATTTGTATAGAAACAGCTGTAATTTCCCTTACAAGTTAAGCCTGCATCCTTCCTCTTGCCATCTCGAGACGTTGTCAGGCAGTCCATGTCACTAGCCATGGCCTCTGTGGACAATTTCAATCCACCTCCCTGTAGAAAAGCAACAGGTACCCCCTCATCTCTCTCAGATGAGCCAACCCGAACCAGAGACTTTTCATCTCCTGTCGGCTTTCCCCAAAAAATGGCTTCAGTGCCAGTGAGAATATCCTCTTCCCATCCCCAAACCTCAGCACCATGCAGAAGGTGGGGGATGACCTTCCTTTTGAATAATTTTAAAACAGGAAGAAAGTCACCCTTAGTATAGTAAAACCTCCAAATAGACCCCACAATCCTTGTCGCAGATGCTCTTACTGTGGCCATGTGGACAAGCCAGTTCTCATTCTCTCTCAATGTGATTCCTAAATACTTAAAGGAACTCCACGGATTTACTGAGTTGCCACCAGGAGGATATTTGAGCCCTTTTCCTAAAGGCCATCAGGTTGGTTTTTCCAAAGGTAATATTAAGGGCCTCTTGCTTCCGGTATAATCCTAGTTGCTGCAATAGTCTTCTCATCCAAATTTTAGTAAGTGAGATCAGAAACTAAAAATATAAAATGCTCTGAGTCTAGAAAAACATGAAATGGCTGGGCATTTCCAGGTTCTCCCCCACCCCCAGGTTACTCAGAGTGGCAGTAGCTCTTCAGTCTAATGTCCCCCCTTGGGCTGTGGGATCCCAGATCAGCGTATTGTAATGTATTCAATAGCTGCCATTGAATGCATAATGATATGTGAACTTCATAATTGACTTGCCATGTAAAGCTTCGTCCTGGGCTAGGATCCAAATCCATCCAATCACATTGCTAGCCCAGGAAGAACCAACCAATCATTGGTCAGCAAGCTCCCTGAGCGGGAACGTCTGTGATTGGTCCTTATGTATACAACCTTATTGGTTGATAATTGTATAGTAGGCGTGGCTATATTAGCCGGGAGAGTTTAAAAAGGGAACAGCTTTAATGCAAAAGCTGTTCTGGCTATCAGATGTTGATCCGTGTTGGAGTTGTGTTCGAGTTGTTGAATAAAGTTGAACCTTTGCTGAATCACTCTCCAACTACTTTGTTAAGCGAGCGACTTAACACGTATCCACTCAGGCACCCGTTTTCAGGTCCAGTCAGAAGACACAAGCTGGCTCAAAACATCAACTGTTTATCTGCAAGGAGACAACTTCAGCAAGCAACAGCTAGCATATAAGCACTGGAAAGTGAAACTACTTGAGTTCCACGTCATTGAAATACATTGCAGCACAGATAAAGTTGCAAAGAAAATGCAGAATGAATTTTCCAGTACGGTCTCTGGGACCAGGTAGACTAATCTGGGACTGGAAAGACAGCCACCAGAGAGAAATGACAGCCCCTGGGAGTAGCAGAAGAGTTCTGGGAATGGAATTCCATTCCCGGAAAGCTACTGCTGCTGCTACTCCCAGGGGCTGTCATTCCACTCTGTGCCCTGTTATTCCAGTCCCAGAATACAGACTCTGTTGCTAGTGACCGTCGTTCTACTCTGGGGGAGGTCATTCCAGTCCGAGAGCACTGTTTCTATTGCTAGAAACTGTTTCTATTGCTAGAAACAGTCCCAGAGTCGCTTATCTGGACACAGAGACCTTAATAGAAAATCCACTCCACATGTTCTTTGCAACTCTGCAAGGCCAGAAGACCTTCCACGGCGCGTGAGCACAGGCAGGGGAGTGGGAGGCGGGAGAAGAAAAGACCCGCAGGCCAGATGAAAGCCACGGGTGGGCTGGTTCCGGCCCACGGGTC
>NW_015163292.1:2853-6063 GCF_001447785.1 Gekko japonicus | reverse complement strand
AAGAGTGTTAACTCCCTTAACAGAGGAATTATGGCAGGGGAGTTGAACTTATTTGTTATGTGGGCCGGAACTGACATAAATGAGACCTTGTTGGGCCAGGCCACATGCGTCATAAACTGTAATGCCAGGTAGTGGCGATATAAACTTTATAAAGGACACAAAGGTTTTTTTTACTTAAAGTAAAAGCATGCTCAAAACATTTGCACTCTTGCAATATCTTGTTTATTTAACAGTGTCTGATAACTGACACCTTGCTCTGAATTATTGCATCAAAATGTCTGTGCTGTTGCAATCTTTTTTTTTATATATATAAACTTTAAATTTAACTTTGAACTTTAACACAGCAAAAGCTCCGTAGCAAAGATTGAAATACATACAAAGCAGTGAAACAAAACATTGTACATAACCTTGACTCAGCAAGAGCTCCATAGCAAGAACTAAAATACAGATGGAGCTGTGGAATAAAACAGTATACATAAACAGAGATATAAACATTCAGTGATAACAAAATAGATTTACTATCAGTACTCCAGAATTATGGTGCTAAAATAAATGAAAAATGAAACAATTCATATGGTCATATAAGCGAGTCGTTTCATCATCATATGTAGGTGCACAATACAAGGTTCTGGAGCACTTGAAGCAAACCCTGAAAATGTAAAACCATTAAATATAAAAATAAAAACAATAACCGCTAACATAGAACTGTAACAACCCAGAGCCAGCTCTCGGGCTCTGTAGTCCTTTCCCACCAAGGACTGTATCGTGAGAGAACTGTCGTGGAAAAATAATGACACAGTGAAGGACTAGGCTATCGCCCCCCTTATTTTCTTTCCCCCAAAGAGAATAAGATGAACCAGGAATTAAGTCTAAGCATCAAACAATTGTTGCTACATTCACTCTAAGCCAACCGTATTGCCTTTTGAAAACCAATTAGAGCATTTCCTTATGCATCACACTATAATAACATTCAGAACTTCTTTAGCCAACTGGGCTCATTTAGTATGGACACAATCATAAAGATTAGGGTTAAGACATAGAATTGGATGCCCCTTTGCTTTGATTGTATTTAAAAACTCATCAGTAATGTAAACATTGTCTACATAAAGGCTCTTATTAAGACTGAGGCACAGGGCTAAAAATAACTGCAAACTTAGTTAAAACGCGACTTAAAATGTCACACCATCATTCTGCATTCACGCAGTAGCAGTATTTAAGACATCTTTAGCAAGCTAGAGTTCTTATCCAGCTAAACAGTTTAAGCATAAACTCAAGCAGGAGGATTAGAGCAAAGAAATGGAGCTGACTGCATTCACACTGCAATGGTATTTAAAGTTATTTTAGCAGATGAAACGTACTGAACAAAAAACATAATTAACCCTCCTTGACTCTATTAAGGCTGAGCCTAATAGATTGGTGCCCAAACATATGCAAATAGAGCAAAACAATAAGAAAAGTGCCACTCATTGAAACGAACCCCTCTCAGTACTATGGAGTTCTAACTTAGAAGTGTCTGGTCTTGTGTTCCCTTTTTACTCTAGCCATTTGCCAGCGTGCCGTCATTGAGTCCGGCTGCTGGGGTGCGTTGTCCAAGGGGAAGTCTGGGGGAAGTGGAAGGTGAAGATCTTAAAGCAATTTTACGCCCAATTCTTGGTCCGACGCTTGGAGAACGGTGCCATTGTGCACAACGTGGAGCTTGTAGTAGGCAATCCATTTGTAGTGGATTTTTGCACTAATCAAGACCGATGTTATGGGCTTTAAGGGTTTCCAGCGTTGTAACGTCTCCGGGGATAAGTCCTTTAAGATCTGGATTTTGGAGTCATCCAGTTGCAAGCAGCCGTTTGGTCTAGCCATGGTAAGTATTTTGGCTTTAGTGCGGGAATCCATGAACTTCACTATAATATCCCTGGGTACACTGTTCTGGCATACACGTTGTGGGCCCACTCTGTAGGCATAGTCAATTGGAGGCGCCACTCCTGTTTCCAATTCTTAAGATTCCCGCCATGCAGGACGCAATGAATACTTTTAGTTTGGTTGTTTTCTCCGTGCCTTCCGGGACCCCTCTAAATGTAACATTATTGGCTTTTAGTTGATTTTCCAGGGATATGATTTTGTCCGTAGCCCACTCTTCCTTTTTATAAAAATAGCATGCATCTTCTTGAAGAATTAAACAAGAATCCATCACTGAATTCAAAGGGACCTCTGAGGACTCAGAGGTTGGGAGTAAACCTTGGCCCGGGGCTTCCTCCAGCTCATTTCTGGGATAGGGACCCGGTTTGGGGGGGGGGGGTGTCGGACAAGGAAGGAAGAGGGAATCCTGCTTCGTCCTGATTCTCTCTGGGAGAACCTGGGGAGTGGGTGGGGGGAGGACAGTTGGGAAATTTGTGTCCCACAAGGTTCACCTGGAAACTCCATGGATACCAGTCCGTTTCCACAATACTAGATGATATTGGGGGGGTCTGACCCCTGAGAACTTATTGAGTTGTTGGGTTGGGGGACACGAGGTTTTACTTTCAACTCAAATAAATCCTGTTGCCAGAACTCTTTGGGCCCCAAGGTGGTGTCACCCCAAAAAAGCTCACAGCAGGCTGGACTGGGGAGGGGTCAGAGTTGGGTAATGATGGTTGCCAGGTAAAAATGTTAGTGAATGAAGGATGCTGGATGGCCACACTATGTTTATGCCGGTAGCAGAGATGGGGTAGATATCTATTAGCCTCAACTTGTCAATGTCCTCACAGGATTTGGGAAAGGAAATGTTTTTGACAGTTTTGTGGAGGTCAGAAAGAGTTAGATTGGCAGATAATCTGAAGAGGCAAGTTTCACAGGGGAGAGCAAACACTAAAAAGCCCCTCTTTTCCACCCTCTGAGCATTCAAAATGTTTCTTCCATGTGGGTTCTTAGGGTCCTGTTGAAGATGACAACGCAAACTGAATCTCTTTTCACACTCCTAGGGTTCTCAAATGCCATCGGATATTGCATCTGGTGCTGAATCTCTTTCCTCACACTGAGCATTCAAAGCATTTCTCCCCATGAGGGTTCTTTGATGTCGCTGAAGAGTGCCACTCTGACTGAATCTCTTTCCACACTGTGAACATTCAAAAGGTTTCTCCCCTGTGTGGGTTCTTTCATGTTGGTGAAGACTGCCACTCCGACTGAATTTCTTTCCACACTCTGAGCATTCAAAAATTTTATCCCAGAACACTTTCCTGC
>NW_015163292.1:0-2702 GCF_001447785.1 Gekko japonicus | reverse complement strand
AGGACGTCCTTCTTCACCCAAAGAGTGATTAACACTTGGAATTCACTGCCACAGGAAGTGGTGGGTGCTACAAGCATGGATGGCTTCAAAAGGGAATTAGATAAGCATATGGAGCAGAGGTCCATCAGTGGCTATTAGCCACAAGGTATAGCTAGGGGCTCTGGGGCAAGTGATGCTCTGTCTTCTTGGTGCTTGGGGGGGTCAACAGTGGGAGGGCTTCTAATGTCCTGGCCCCACTGCTGGACCTCCTGATGGCACTGGTATTTCTGGCCACTGTGTGACACAGAGTGTTGGACTGGATGGGCCTTTGGCCTGATCCAACATTGGCGTCTCTTATGTTCTTATGTTCTTATGTTCTAATTCCATGCACTAAGCCTCCGGGAAAGAGGGTGGATTCTCCCACCGACCCTTTCAGGCCTGTTAGCACCCTTAATGCAGACACCTTCCCAAATTAAAGTAGGTAGGTGGAATTTCCCAGCCTGCTGCGTAAAGGCAGAATCTCTAAGGAAGAATTCAAGGGGACCTCTGAGGAGTCAGAGGTGGGGAGTGGGCCTTGGCCCGGGGCTTCCTCCAGGTCATCTCTAGTCCTTGGAGGGGGGGGGAAGTTGTCAGAGGAGGGAATCTTATATTTCCTTCCTGATTTTCTCTGGGAGAACCTGGGGAATCAGTGGGGAGGAAAACTGGAATTGGAAAATTTGTGTCCCACAATGTCCACCTGCCAACTCCATGGACACCAGTCAATTTCCAAAATACTGGATGGTATTGGGGGGGTTGACCCCCAAGAACATACTGAGATGTTGGGTTTGGACATGAGTTTTTCCTTTCAGCCCACAAAAATCCCACTGCCAGAACTCTTTGGGCTCCAAGGTGGTGACAGCCCAAAAAAGCTCACAGCAGGCTGGACTGGGGAGGGATTAGGGTTGGGTAATGCCTCTATAGGACTGGTTGTCAGGTAAAAATGTTAGTGAATGAAGGATACTGAATGGCCACACTATGTTTATGCCAGTAGCAGAGAGGCTGTAAATATCTGTTCACCTCAACTTGTCAATTTCCTCACAGGATTTGGGAAAGGAAACGTTTTTGCCAGTTTTGTAGATGTCAGAGTTAGATTGGCAGATAATCTGAAGTGGCCAGTTTCATAGCCCAGAGCAACCTCTAAAAAGGCCCTCCTTTCCAAACTCTGGGCATTCAAAATGTGTCTTCCATGTGGGTTCTTACGGTCCTGTTGAAGATGACAACTCAAACCGAATCTCTTCTCCCACTTCTAGGATTCAAAATCTACTCCCCTCTGTGGGTTCGCTGATGCTCCTGAAGACCTGCTGAATCTCTTCCCACACACCGAGCATTCAAAAGGTTTAGCCCCTGTGTGGATTCTTTCATGCTGTTGAAGATGGCCACTCCGACTGTATCTGTTTCCACACACTCAGCATTCAAAAGGTTTCGTCCCTGTGTGGGTTCTTTGGTGCAATAGAAGATGGCCACTGACAGAATTTCTTTCCACATTCTGAGCATTCAGAAGGTTTCTCCCCTGTGTGGGTTTTCTGATGCTCCTGAAGACTGCCACTCCTACTGAATTTCTCCCCTGTGTGGGTTCTTTTGTGTTGTTGAAGGTGGCCACTCTGACTGAATTTCCTTCCACACTCTGAGCATTCAAAAGGTTTCTCCCTTGTGTGGGTTCTCTGATGCTTCTGAAGACTGCCACTATCACTGAATTTCTTTCCACATTCTGAGCATTCAAAAGGTTTCTCCCCTGTGTGAGTTCTTTGATGCCGCTGAAGATTGCCACTCCGACTGAATCTCTTTCCACACACCGAGCATTCAAAAGGTTTCTCCCCTCTGTGGGTTCTCTTATGCTCCTGAAGATTGCTACTGTGACTGAATCTCTTTCCACACTCTGAGCATTCAAAAGCTTTCTCCCCTCTGTGGGTTCTCTGAATCTTTTCCCACAAGCATGGCTACCCACCAACAGGCACGAAGAAGAAGTCTATTTTACCTCAGGACTTATTCAGTCCTGTGTGGGTTCTCTGATGATTCTGAAGACTGCCACTATCACTGAATTTCTTTCCACACTCTGAGCATTCAAAAGGTTTCTCCCCTGTGTGGGCTCTTTGGTGCAATTGAAGTTTGCCTCTCTGACTGTATCTCTTTCCACATTCTGAGCATTCAAAAGGTTTCTCCCCTGTGTGGGTTCTCCGATGTTCCTGAAGAATGCCACTCCTACTGAATTTCTTTCCACACTCTGAACATTCAAAATTTTTATCCCCTCTGTGTATTCTTTGGTGCAGAAGGAACTGTGATCTGTTTCTAAAGTCCTTTCCACACTGAATGGATTTACTTGCCTTCATTATCCTCTGCTTTGGAAAATGTACATGACCCTTTCTTCCATCCAGCTTCTCAACCACACAGCCGCCTTTCTTTTTCTTTCGTCTGCCTCGATTCCTGATGTTTTCTTTCGAGTCTTCATTTTTATCTCTATCTGCCCTTTGCTGATGACATTCCTCACCCTCCACATTCCTCTGATCATCTTCTGCTGGAACACATATAGAGATCCTGTTAGCACCTAGGAGGGCTGGGAAGTCGAAAGGCAGTAGGAAAAAACTGACTGCCCTTTGGCTTGGGTGATCTTAACCAACACCACCCTCCACCTTTTCCCCAAATATCTAGTATTTAAGAATACCTCACTCCCTCAAGAGGCACAGCGG
>NW_015163291.1:17910-22618 GCF_001447785.1 Gekko japonicus | reverse complement strand
ACTGGCTTTGGAGCAAGGGAAACCTTTCCTTTTACATTGCTATAGAGCACCAAAGTGGTATTCAAAGGATAAGCTTTCGTGTGCAAAGCACACTTCTTCAGATACAATGAAATGGAAATCACCAATACATACATATAGGTAGAGGGACTGGTAACGTCCACTTCATTGTATCTGAGGAAGTGTGCATGCACTCAAAAGCTTATCCCTTGAATACAACTTTGTCGGTCTTAAAGGTGCCCCGGACTCCAACTTTGTACTGCTGCTTCAGACCGGCATGCCAGCCCACCTGGTTCTGTACACAGAAGTAGGCAAAGGCAAACCACCTGTGTCGGTCTCTTGCCCTGGCCTGGATGGCCCAGGCTGGCCTGGACTCATCAGCTCTCAGAAGCTAAGCAGGGTCGGCCGTTGTTAGTAAGACCACCCAGGGTCGCTGTGCAGAGGGAGGCATTAACAGATGGAGTGCCCCATGAATTCTTGTCTAGTGAGAAAGGGAGAAAAGTACTTTTTTTCTGCCTGCTCTATCCCATGCATGATCTTGTAAACCTCGATCCTGTCACCCCTCAGCCGTCGTTTCTCCAAGCTAAAGAGCCCGAAGCGCTTCAACCTTTCTTCATAGAGAAAATGTTCCAACCCTTTTTATCATTCCAGTTGCCCTTTTCTGCACTTTTCCCAATGCTACAATATCCTTTCTGAGGTGTGGTGACCAGAACTGTACACAGTACTCCAAATGAGGTCGCACCATCGATTTATACAGGGGCAATGGCGAACTCGGGATCCTACGGCTTGCTCTCCTCCCCGTGCCAAATTTATGACAAATAGACTTGCAGGTGCCTTTTTCTTCTACATTGTCTCTAAAGCAGGCAGATAGTTTGCCGTTTTCAGAGCAGCCGCAATAAAGAGCCTCAGGCAGTGGGAACCGACGATTCCCTCTTGGAAATCCCTGCCAAAGGCATCACGGAAATCAGGAATGTGCAGAATGCTGATGGGATCTGGACTTTGTTGTTGAAGCCTGTGATGTTTTGCTGTAGCCAGGGGTCATTTCGTAGAAAAAGAAGTGCTGGAGCTCATTCGCATAACTCATTAGCATAACTTATTTGCATAGGCCACACTTCCTGACATCACCGGAAGTGTGTCAGAAGGCAACACCCACCACTCAGGCTCCACGGGACTGTTTTGGATTGCTAGCTATTGGGGGGGGGATGTGCAGATCTGTCCTCGCAGAGGAGGGAGAGCTTGTACCTGAAGGTGCCATAATATCCTTTCTGAGGTGTGGTGACCAGAACTGTACACAGTACTCCAAATGAGGTCGCACCATCGATTTATACAGGGGCAATGGCGAACTCTGGATCCTACGGCTTGCTCTCCTCCCTGTGCCAAATTTATGACAAATAGACTTGCAGGTGCGCTCCTGCAGGAAATGGCCCCTGGCTGTAGTGGAGAAGATGCAGAGCACTGTATGAAGCTAAAAGATCTGAAGCTGCCTTCTACTGAGTCATCCGCTTGGTCTGTCTGCCTTGGTGTTGTCGACTCTGACAGGCAGTGGCTCTCCAAGTTCTTAGGCAGTGAAAGGTCTTCCAAGCAACCTGCCCTTTGACTGATGTTGCCAGGAGTTAGAGAGAAGAGAAGAGAGATTGGATTTATACCCCGCCCTTCACTACCAATTCACTGTCACAGGAGGTGGCGGCGGCTAGAAGCATGGACGGCTTCAAGAGGGAATTAGATAAGAAGAAGAGATTGGATTTATACCCTGCCCTTCACTACCCAAAGGTGTCTCAAAGCGGTTTACAAACTCCTTTCCCTTCCCCTCCCCTGTGAGGTCGGTGGGGCTGAGACAGAAACTGCTCTTTTTCAAGAACAGCTCTTATCAGAACTACTGCTTGCCCAAAGCCATCCAGCCAGGTGCAAGTGGAGGAGTGGGGAATCAAACCCGGTTCTCCCAGATTAGAGTCTGTGCACTTAACCACTACACCAAACTGGCTCTCTAAGCATATGGAGCAGAGGTCCATAGGTGGCTATTAGCCACAAGGTATAGATAGGGATTCCAGGGCAAGTGATGCTCTGTATTCTTGGTGCTTAGGGGGAGCAACAGCGGGAGGGCTTCTAGTGTCCTGGCCCCACTGGAGGACCTCCTGAGGGCACCTTGTATTTTTGACAACTGTGTGACCCAGAGTGTTGGACTGGATGGGCCCTTGGCCTGATCCAACATTGGCTTCTCTTAGGTTCTTATGTTATGTTCTTATGGACCTGAAGGTGTCTCCGAGCAGTTTACAATCCCTCTCCCTTTCTCTCCCCACAACAGACACTCTGTGTGAGCAATGCTCCCTCTTAGCTGTGGAGTCTTGTGAGCATAAAATCTACTTTGTGAGCTACTGGTATTAAAGTTGTAAGCGAGCGATTTGGCTTCTGCAAAAATTAGTTTGCTCTGGAGCCCTCCTTCCTGAGCGAAGACAAGAATCTGTGAGCTGGATGCTAAAAAACTGTGAGCTAGCTCACACTCACTCAGCTTAGAGGGAACACTGCCTGTGAGGTAGGTGGGGCTGAGAGAACTCTCTTGAGAGCCGCTCTTGAGAGAACAGCTCTGAAAGAACTCATGACTGACCCAAGGTCACACCAGCGGCTGCATGTGGAGGACTGGGAAACAAACCCGGTTCTCCCAGATTAGAGTCCGCGCTCCTGACCTCTACGCCAAACTGGCTCACAAATAGACCCGTCTGCAGGCGAGGTAGGGTCTGTGCCTCTGATTTATGACTTCCCAGGGAAGCATCTTTGGGGTTTCCTTTTCAGGTGTATTCTGCATCGACATTGGTTGCAGACAAGCTATTGGGTTAAATGTAAAAAGTCAATTGCCTTGGAGGAACAGAAGCTTTACGCACGATCCCTGATCCCCCACCTTTCCTCGTTAAGCGGGAAATGCTGTTCAAACCAGTTACAGACATGATCTGACCCCAGTGGTAAAAAGAGAAAGAGATTTTTATTCTCTGAACCAATGCTCCCTCTAAGTTGTGGAGTATTATGAGCAAAAATCCCACTTTGTGAGCTACTGGCATTAAAGTTGCGAGGGAATGATATGGCTACTGCATGAATAAGTTTGCTCTGGAGCCCTCCTTCCTGACCTATGACAAAAATGTGTGAGCCGGCGGCTAAAAAGCGGTGAGCTGGCTCACACTCACTCAGCTTAGAGGGAAAACTGCTCTGGAGCCCTCCTTCCTAAGCTGAGACAAAAATGTGTGAGCCGGAGGCTAAAAAACTGTGAGCTAACTCACATTAACTCAGCTTAGAGGGAACACTGCTCTTAACCCTTTCCAGATCCCCTTGCATGCAGAGTTAAAATATCCAATACAAGCCTCTTGTGAAGGGCGAGGTATAAATCCAATCTCCTCCTCCTCGTCCTCCTCCTCTTCCTCTTCTTCTTGGAGGAGAATGTGGGGCATAAGTTACTCCATGAGTGCTGGGAAAAGGGAAACAAAATAGTGCCCGGAGCCTCCCGTACTCACCCCATGAGATATCTCTTTCTTCTGCCCGAAGAGGAAGTGTTCAGTGTTAACTGGAAAGTGCACAAATTCCCGTACCTAAAGGTGCTTTTGTCTGTCATGTTTTTATTGCACCCTTTATCCAAAGAGCTCAAGGTGGATTATATGGCTCTTGCCTGCCCCCGTTTCACAAAAACCCTGTGAGGCTATCAGCCGAACCTCGTGTTATGGCAGCCACGAGTCCAAGCCAATGCCGAGTTAAAGAGAAATGAAGTCATTTAAAAATTAAGAACGTAACATAAGAACATAAGAACAGATGAGAAGCCAATGTTGGATCAGGCCAAGGGCCCATCCAGTCCAACACTCTTGTCACACAGTGGCCAAAAATACCAGGGGCCCTCAGGAGGTCCGGCAGTGGGGCCAGGACACTAGAAGCCCTCCCACTCTTGCCCCCCCCAAGCACCAAGAAGACAGAGCATCTCTTGCCCCAGACGGAGAGTCCCTATCTATACCTAGTGGCTAATAGCCACTGATGGACCTCTGCTCCATATAAGAACATAAGAGAAGCCAATGCTGGATCAGGCCAGTGGCCCATCCAGTCCAACACTCTGCGTCACACAGTGGCCAGAAATACCAGGTGCCATCAGGACGTCCAGCAGTGGGCCAGGACACTAGGAGCCCCCTCCCACTGTTGACCAGTGTTCCCTCTAAGCTGAGTTAGTGTGAGCTAGCTCACCGTTTTTTAGCCTCTGGCTCACACCTTTTTGTTTCAGCTCAGGAAGGAGGGCTCCACAGCAAACTAGTTTATGCAGTAGCCAAATTGCTTGCTCACAACTTTAATGCCAGTAGCTCACAAAGTAGAATTTTTGCTCACAAAACTCCACAGCTTAGAGGGAACATTGCTGTTGACCCCCCCCAAGCACCACGGATACAGAGCATTCCTTGCCCCAGACCAAGAGCGCCTATCTATACCTTAAGAACATAAGAGAAAACAAGAGATGCCAATGCCAACACTCTGTATCACACAGTGGCCAGAAATACCAGGTGCCATCAGGAGGTCCAGCAGTGGGGCCAGGACACTAGAAGCCCCTCCCACTGTTGCCCCCCCCCAAAGCACCCAGAAGACAGAGCATCCCTTGCCCCAGACCGAGAATTCCCATCTATTCCTTGTGGCTAATAGCCACTGATGGACCTCTGCTCCATATAAGAGCATAAGAGAAGCCAATACTGAATCAGGC
>NW_015163291.1:15681-17837 GCF_001447785.1 Gekko japonicus | reverse complement strand
CCACTGACGGACCTCTGCTCCAGATGTTTATCCAGTTCCCTCTTGAAGCCGTCCATGCTTGTAGCCGCCACCACCTCCTGTGGCAGTGAATTCCATGTGTTCATAACTCTTTGGGTGAAGAGTTTATCTGTTTTAACCCGACTGCTCAGCAATTTCATGAAGTGCCCACAAGTTCTTGTATTGTGAGAAAGGGAGAAAAGTACCTCTTTCTCTGCCTGCTCTATCCCATGCATAATCTTATAAACCTTGATCATGTCGCCCCTCAGTCGTCGTTTCTCCAAGCTAAAGAGCCCCAAGTGCTTTAACCTTTCTTCATAGGGAAAGTGTTCCAACCCTTTTATCATTCTAGTTGCCTTCTAACAATAAGTTATAGCTTTTCCAATGCTATAATATCCTTTTTAAGGTGTGGTGACCAGAACTGCACACAGTACTCCAAATGAGGCCGCACCATTGATTTATACAGGGGCATTATGATCACCTTCCACACTCTCAGTCATCAGCCAATCGCAGCACACTCATCTCCCCCTATCATGTTTTTATTGCATTACTGTAGTCAAACCCAACATTTAAAGACACACTCACACCAAAACATGGAATTATTACCGTAACATCAGAAGAGCTCTGCTGGATCAGACCAGTGATCCATCTAGTCCAGTAACCTGACTCACGGAGTGGCCAACCATTTCCTTTGGAGGTCCAGCAACACGGCATAGAGGCTGAGGCCTTCCTCTGATGTTGCCTCCTGGCTCTGGGATTCTCAGGGCTTTTTTTGTTGAAAAAGTCCAGCAGGAACTCATTAGCATAATAGGCCACACCCAGCAGCAGAAACTCATTAGAATATTAGGCCACACCCCTGACAGCACAGCTCATTAGCACATTAGGCCGCACCCCCATGTTACCAGAAGTGTGGTCATCCAGCCACATCCACCTTTTGCTTCTTATCCTGTTTACCTTGTTTGTTGTCAAAACCCAGGGCCTTTTTTTGTAGCAGGAACTCCTTTGCATGTTAGGCCACACCCCTAATGTAGCCAATCCTGATGAGTTTCTACTGCTGGGTGTGGCCTGTTATGCTAATGAGTTCCTGCTGGGTGTGGCCAACTTGGGAGCCGGCCGGAACTCCGTTCCTGTGCGTTCCTGCCCAAAAATAGCCCTGGGTTTATTGCCTCTGACTGTAGATGTTTCTCTCAGTCACCTGGCTAGTAGCCACTGATAAGACTTATCCTCCATGAATCTATCTCATCCACTTTCAGAGCTGTCTATTCCTGTGGCCATCACGACATCCTCTGCCAGCAAATGCCAAATTTTAATCACTCTCTGTGTAAAGTAGTATTTCCTTCTTTCCGTCCTGAACCTACTGCCCGTCAGCTTCTCTGGATGCCCTCAAGCTCTAGTATTTGGGGAGAGGGAGCGTAGTGCTACTAGGTGATCTTGTCCTCAGTACCCCGCACGTTTTCAAGTGCTGAAACAGCAAGCAGGTGGGAGAGCGAGATTCCCTGGCGCTGCCACAGCACAGGCCCGATGAAAATCAGGGCCCCTCGCCAATTTTTAAATGGCTAAATTTCCCTCTTGAAATGGCATTGGCAGCCACGGGCTGAACCTGTGGGTGCCGTAATGTGCAGTTTGGCTTTGTGAGAGTTTGTGGCTTGGAGATGCAATGTTCCCTCTAAGCTGTGGAGTCTTGTGAGCAAAAACTCTACTTTGTGAGCTCTTGGCATTAAAGTTGTGAGCAAGTGGCTTGGCTACTGCGTAAATTAGATCTCCAAAGGCATCCTTCCTGAGCGAAGACAAAAACGTGTGAGCTGGAGGCTAAAAAACTGTGAGCTAACTCACACTAACTCAGCTTAGAGGGAACACTGTCGGGGAGCATTACGGCGGAGTGGGGACTTGAACCCAGGCCTTCCCTGTCCTAGAAGAAGAGAAGAGATTCGATTTATACCCCGCCCTTTCGGGACTTTCTGTGTGCTGCTGGTGGCGACAGCTGGGTCCTTTCCCCCCAACTCTAAAGAGCCAGTTTGGTGTAGTGGTTAAGTGTGCGGACTCCAATCTGGGGAAACCGGGTTTGATTCCCCATTCCCTCCACTTGCACCTGGCTGGATGACCTTGGGCAAGCCGTAGTTCTGATGAGAGCTGTCCTTGAAAAAGAGCCGTTTCTGTCA
>NW_015163291.1:8722-15502 GCF_001447785.1 Gekko japonicus | reverse complement strand
ACGCAGCCTTGGAAATGCAGTGGTTTTCTTCCCCGGGGAGCTGGAAGGGTTCTTCTGAAAACAGGGCACAGGGCACAGAGCTCTTTCTTATGGCTCTTGCACTGCCGGGAGACAAAGAGGTGGATTGTTCTGTTTCACAGGCGGATGCTGCCCCGAGGCCTTTTGGCAGCTTCTCTGTCTGAATTGCCAGTCTGGTTCTCCTGCCCTCCGCGAAGCCTATATTTAGGGCTCTCCAGAGAGCCGTCTTAGGGGCGGAGAGGGCGGAGGCGCCGCAGCTCAAGGGGAACTACCTGGACCATAATAGCTTGCTCTCCGTTAGAACAAAGTTTGAGTCCCGCGGCAACTTTAAGACCAGCAAAGTTTGTTGTTGTTCAGTCGCACAGTTGAGTCTGACTCTTCGAGAGCCAGTTTGATGTAGTGGTTAAGTGCGCGGACTCTAACCTGGGAGAACCTGCTTTGATTCCCCACTCCTCCACTTGCACCTGCTGGTGTGACCTTGGGTCAGTCACAAGCTCTGACACAGCTGTCCTTGAAAAAGAGCAGTTTGTGTCAGAGCTCTCTCAGCCCCACCCACCTCACAGGGTGTCTGTTGTGGGGAGGGGAAGGGAGTTTGTAAGCCGCTCTGAGACTCCAAGTGAAGGGTGGGTATAAATCCAATCTCTTCTTCTTCTTCTTCACGACCCCATGGACCAGATTACACCAGGCCAGCAAAGTTTAATTCTGGGTAAAAGCTTTTGTGTGCAGGCACACTTCATCAGGAACTGTCTTAAAGGTAGATCCAGGTGGACAGCTGTGTTGGTCCGAAGCAATAGAACAAAATTTGAGTCCAGGGACGCCTTGAAGACCAACCAAGTTTTATTCATGATCAATGCTCCCTCTAAGCTGCGGAGTCCTTTGAGCAAAAATTCTACTTTGTGAGTGACCGGCGTTAAAGTTGTGAGCGAGCAGTTTGGCTGCTGCCTAAATGAGTCTGCTCTGGAGCCATCCCCTTCCTGAGCTGAGACAAAAATGTGTGAGCCGGAGGCTAAAAAACCGGTGAGCTAGCTCACACTGACTCAGCTTAGAGGGAACACTGTTTGAGATGTGAACTTTCGTGTGCATGCACGTGCACGAAAGCTCACATCTTGATTAAAACTTTGTTCGTCTTAAAGGTGCCATTGGACTCTAACTTCGTTCTGTCTTAAAGGCAGGGGTCATTTCCTGCAGGAGCGCACAGGAGAGGAGCTCTGGCAGTAAAGAACCCAGGGGGCGGACACAAGCAACAAGCCCCCCCCCCTGCTCCCAGCAGTCCTCAGTCAGAGCAAGAAGTAGCCAGGTAAGTTGCAGATTCCCCCCTCGGCCCACCTTCAGGTTCAAGCTCTCCCTCCCTCTGTGAGGACATATCTGCACGTTCCCCCCCCCCCAATAGCTAGCAATCCAAAACAGTCCAGTGGAGCCTGAGCGGTGGGTGTTGCCTTCTGACACACTTCCGGTGATGTCAGGGGGTGTGGCATATGCAAATAAGTCATGCTAATGAGTTATGCTAATGAGCGCCTGCACTTCTTTTTCTACGAAATGACCCCTGCTTAAAGGTGTGCCTGCACATGAAAGAGGTGTGCTTAAAAGGTGTGCCTGCACACGAAAACTTATCCCCTGACTTAAACTTGGTTGGTCTTAAAGGTGCTATTGGACTCCGACTGTGTTCTGTCGCTTCCGACCAACACGGCCACACCCCCTGAATGGCTCTCCATTGTTCCTGTTGAACACATAACCCCTCTTTTGCCAATCTATGTTCGGGGTTTCCCTCACCACACGCCCAAAATACATTCTGGAACGGCTTAGCTTGGAAGCCTCAGACTTTGACCCCGTGCTGGATGTTACAGTCCCAGTTATTTTTAAAAGTTTCGATGCACAATCCTTTTCAACGCTGCCGCTTCAAAGCATCTGACCCCCGTTTCAAGGACTGTGGAAGTGAAGGGCTGGGGCGGTGGCGGTGGGGGGACACACACACAAATCCTTCCCTTCTGACACTTGACAAGGTTTCTCATGATATCCTTGAGGATACGCTGGTTAAGTGTGGGCAGGATGGTGCAACCGTTGGATGGATTCATGGTTGGCTGAAAAATCATACCCTGCGAGTGCTCGTAAATGGCTCTGGGTCTACGTGGAGCTAAGTCTCGAGTGGAGTGCCGCAGGGCTTGGTCCTGGGCCCGGTGTTGTTCAATGTTTTTATAAATGACCTGGAGGAAGACATAGAGGGGATGCTTATCAAATTTGCAGATGACACGAAGTTAAGTGGGATTGCTAATCCTGAAGAAGACAGAGTCAGGATTCAAAATGATCTAGATAGGCTAGAGATACGTGCAAAGTCCTGCACTTAGGTACAAAAAATCAAAGGCACAGATATAGAATGGGAGGGACTTGGCTTGACAGCAGCACCTGTGAAAGGGATCTGGGTGTTCTGGTTGATCACAAGCTAAACATGAGCCTGCAGTGCGATGTGGCTGCGAAGAAAGCTAATGCAATCTTCGGATGCATTAACAGAAGCATTGTGTCCAGATCAAAGGAGGTGGTCGTTCCACTCTAGTCTGTTCTGGTCAGGCATCACCTGGAGTCCTGTGTCCAGTTTTGGGCACCACATTTTAGGAAGGATGCTGACAAGCGCGAGAGGGTTGGAATCCAAGTCTTATGAGGAAAGGCTGAAAGAGTCGGGTCTGTTTAGCCTGGGAAAGAGAAGGCTTAGAGGGGACATGATTGCAGTCTTCAGATATCTGAAGGGCTGTCATGTAGAAGATGGAGGGGATCTATTCTCCCTTGCTCCGGATTGCAAGACTTGATCTAATGGGTGGAAATGACAAGGGAGTCAATACCGGCTAAATAGCAGGAGAAACTTCCTGACTGTCAGAGGGGTTGAGCAGTGGAACAGACTGGCTCGGGAGGTGGTGGATGCTCCTTCGTTGGACGTTTTCAAGCGGAGGCTGGACGACCATCTTTCGGGTCTGTTGTAGGGCTCTCTTTCAGCTGCGCTCCTGCAGAGTGCAGGGGGTTGGACTAGATGACCTGCAAGGTCCCTTCCAACTCTAACATTCTATGATTCTCCCCCTCTCTCTCCCTCTCTCTCTCCCACCCTCCCTCTCTGCCCCTCGCTGGAATGAGGGAGAGTTTGCGTCAGGCCGGTGGGATATAGACCAGAAGAGAAAAACAGATAAGTGTAAAAGAACTAGATTCGAATGCACACACCTTAATGACCAACAAGCTTTTCGGGACATTAGTTTTTGGGAGTCAAAGCTCTCTCCGTCAGATACTTCCTACGTTGTGTCTGCTCTGACTCTCAAAAGCTCACAGCTAAGCTCTGAAACCTTTTCCTTATTTTAAAAAAAAATCAATGGTGTCATTGATTTCCACGCTTTGAGATTCAGAACTCCCGTAGTCAGATAACTTCGTCAGATGAAGAGAGCTTTGACTCTTGAAAGCCAGGGAGAAAACAATTTAACTTTTCCCTGTCCATTATAGGACCCTACTTTTAAAAAGTAGAGACATCACCCTGCCAACAAAAGTCCATATAGTCAAAGCGATGGTATTCCCAGTAGTCATATATGGCTGCGAGAGTTGGACTATAAGGAAGGCCGAGTGCCGAAGATTAGATTCTTTTGAATTATGGTGCTGGAGAAGACTCTTGAGAGTCCCTTGGACTGCAAGAAGATCAAATCAGTCAATCCTCAAAGAAATCAACCCTGACTGTTCCCTGGAAGGCCAGAGACTGAAGCTGAAGCTCAAATACTTTGGCCACCAAAGGAGAAGGGAGCACTCACTGGAGAAGACCCCGATGCAGCACAAGAAGGGGACGGCAAAGGATGAGATGCTTAGACAGTGTCATCGATGCAACGAACACGAAATTGAGCAAACTCCGGAGCACGACGGAAGACAGGAGGGCCTGGCGTGATCTGGTTCATGGCGTCGCGAAGAGTCAGACTCGACTGTGCGACTGAACAACAACATAGCTCCCCTGCCGGATCACGGGCAGATGATTGTTAACGGTTCTTCAACAAATGGCTGTTTGCAACTGTGAGCAAAAGGGAGCCTCCCTCTACAGGGGCAGTCTACCACTGAGTGTCAGACACTCTGACAACAGGGCCTTTATGGTCCTTTCCGCACTTGGATCTCAGCCCTGGTTTTATCAGAGTTCAAGTCGGGACACAAGACCTTGCATCTATCCCTGGTTATAACAGCATCCGTTTATCCCGGGACAAGTGTGGGGCGAAACCGGGGTGGCCTCAGTGTAATGGGGAAAGAAAAAAAATATCCCGAGATAATTACAGGGGTGAACTCATGTGTAGTGTAGAATGTAAGTTCGGGGACAGGGTGGAATTAGGATTTAAGGTCTAGTGCGGAAGGGACCTATGTCTGACTTGTGGCTTTCCTGGAGGCATCCGGTTGGCCAGTTTGGGAAGCAGGAGGCGAGACTATTTATTTTATTTATTTTATTGGACTTGTTTCCCACCCTCTCTGCAAGCAGGCTCACGGCAGGTTCCCTCTGTATTAATTCAGTATACAATACAATTAAAAACAACTTTAAATCAACAGATTAAGACCAGTGCTCCCTCTAAACTGTGGAGGTTTGTGAGCAAAAATTCTACTTTGTGAGCTGCTGGCATTAACGTTGTGAGCAAACAATTTGGCTGCTGCGTGAATTAGTTCGCTCTGGAGCCCTCCTTCCTGAGCAAAGACAAAAATGTGTGAGCCGGAGGCTAAAGAACTGTGAGCTAGCTCACACTAGCTCAGCTTGGAGGGAACACGGATTAAGACTAGATGGACTGGCAGGGGATTAGATACATTCATGGCCACTTTGGGGTCAGGAAGGCATTTTGCTCCAGGTCACTTTGGCCGGGGATCTTGGAGATTTATTGCCTTCCTCTGGGCATAGAGCAAGGGTCACTGTGGTGTGTGTGTGTGGTGGGAAAGGTAGCCGTGAACCTCCTGTATTGTTTGTGGGGCTGGACTAGATGACTCTTGGGGTCCCTTCCAGCTCTATGTTTCTATGGCGTCTCAGTGGCTCTTAGCTGAAGCAGCAGGATGAAACCTCCATGTACAGAGGCAGTATACCTCCCTAGAAGCAACAGGGGCCACCCTGGTTGTGGGATCTCCTGGAACTGGTTGGTCCCTTCCTGGGAATGGTTTGCGGAACTAGGTGAATCTTGAAGCTGAGCCCACAATGTACTCTTTCCGTGTGTTCGTGATGTGGAGTGTTGACTAGTCTGTGGCTGAGAGCCAGTTTGGTGTCGTGGTTGAGTGCGCTGACTCTCATCTGGGAGAACCGGGTTCGATTCCCCCACTCCTCCACTTGCACCTGGCTGGATGGCCTTGGGCAAGCCCTAGTTCTCTCAGAGCTGTTCTCTCAAGAGCAGTGTCTGTCAAGAGCTCTCTCAGCCCTACCTACCTCACAGGGTGTCTGTTGTGGGTAGGGGAAGGGGAAGGAGTTTGTAAGCCGCTCTGAGACTCCGAGTGAAGGGCAGGGTAAAAATCCAATCTCTTCTTCTCTTCTTCTTGTATGGCTGTGTGCACCTCTGTTTGAGATGTCTTTCCCCTGCTGCTGCCACTTCTCTGTTACTGTGATTAACAGCCGGGGCTTTCTGCGTTTCCCAGCACTCTTTTGAGGCCGACTCCGGCTTTACTCTTTTTCCCGGGTATCCGTGTCGGCAGTGCCAAGTTCCTGTCCAAAATTCAGTCTGCCGCACTGAGCATGCTTTGGCCAGAGAGCGGGGCACACCTCTCCAATGGCTTCCCAGAGTGGAAAACCATCGGCCCTTTGTTTGATGCATGAATGACGGAGAGCTCGTTCCTATAGAGACGGCTGCTGTGGCATGTGGAATGTGGTCGCGGCAACCCTGAAGGAGCCGGGGCTTGTCTTTTTCACGCACAGAGAGAGGCCGTTCCCCTCCAACCTGCGCAGGACCCTGCCTGAACCTCAGGCGCAAGAAGTCTCTAACTCACAAACGCTGCTGCTGGAAGAAATGTTGTTAGTCTTTAAGGTGTAGCTGGTCTTTTGTTGCGTTTGAAATCCAGCCTTTTGTATCATTAATTAATTAATATTTGGCCCTGGTCACACGGAGGATTTGCTGCGCTAAAGGCACGAAGGTCAGGCGGATTTTCGGGGCGCGATCACACAGAAACATCTGGGAAGTGTAGTGCACCCGTGGCCAACCCATGGCGTTCCGCCGAAGATGCGCAGTAAGAAAGTACCAAGGAAAGTGCACTGGTCTCCGGGAAACGCGGGCCAGGGGCGGGCGTCTGATTGCGGGAGCGCTAGCATCCCGTGCCATCCGGCGCACATCCACGTCCCGTCACAAACCAGATGTTTTTCGTAAGCGCAGGCGCACAAACACGTAACTGAAAGCAGGCCTGCTCCGCGGAACTGCGCACGCACACAAACGCGAAACACTTACCTCACCGCTTCTTTGCCACGCTCCAGCATCGCCGTGTGATCGCCAGCTAACAGTCTAAGCGTGGAGACTCGGGGGACCGTGTGATCGGGCTACCGTGCTTTATTTTGCCCCCGGGGCGAACAGCCATGCCTCTCCCCGGCGTTATCTGGCCCGTGTGACCCTAATTTACTTTGCTTATATCCCATGTTTCTCCCCAATCGGGACCCAAAGCAGCCAGTTTGGTGTCGTGGTTAAGTGCGCGGACTCTAATCTGGGAGAACCGGGTTAGATCCCTCACTCCTCCACTTGCACCTGGCTGGATGACCTTGGGCAAGCCGTAGTTCTGATAAGAGCTGTTCTTGAAAAAAAAAAGAGCGGT
>NW_015163291.1:3020-8572 GCF_001447785.1 Gekko japonicus | reverse complement strand
CCGCTCCTCCACTAGCACCTGCTAGATGACCTTGGGCAAGCCATAGTTCTGGCACAGCTGTCCTTGAAAAAGAGCAGTTCCTGTCAGAGCTCTCTCAGCCCCACTTACCTCACAGGGTGTCTGTGGTGGGGAGGGGAAGGGAAAGGAGTTGTTAAGCCGCTCTGAGACTCCTTTGGGGAGTGAAGGGCGGGAGATAAATCCAATCTCTTCTTCTTCTTCTTTTACCTCACAGGGTGTCTGTTGTGGGGAGGGGAAGGGAAAGGAGTTTGTCAGCCGCTCTGAGACTCCTTTGGGTAGTGAAGGACGGGGTATAAATCCGATCTCTTCTTCTTCTTTTATCTCACAGGGTGTCTGTTGTGGGGAGGGGGAGGGAAAGGAGTCTGTAAGCCGCTCTGAGACTCCTTTGCGGAGTGAAGGGTGGGGGATAAATCCAGTCTCTTCTTCTTCTTCTTTTACCTCACAGGGTGTCTGTTGTGGGGAGGGGAAGGGAAGGGAGTTTGTAAGCCGCTCTGAGACTTCTTTGCGGAGTGAAGGGCGGGGGATAAATCCAATCTCTTCTTCTTCTTCTTTTACCTCACAGGGTGTCTGTTGTGGGGAGGGGAAGGGAAAGGAGTTTGTAAGCCGCTCTGAGACTCCTTTGGGGAGTGAAGGGTGGGCTAGAAATCCAGTCTCTTCTTCTTCTTCCTCCCCCCACCCTTTTGTCCCGAGATTCCAGAGAACCATCGAAGGCTGAGACACCCCAGGATTTCAGAGCAGAATTTGGCGTTCATTTGGTCTGATACTGAGAGCCAGTATAGTGCAGTGGTTAGGGTTTCAGACTAGGACCCGTGAGACCCAGGTTTGAATCCCCGCTCTGGTGACGAAGCCGGCTGGGTGACCTTGGGCCAGTCACACGCCGTCAGCCTAGTCTACCTATCGATAAAGGAAAAGCTGTGGAACGGGACACGAAACAAGGCACAAAGCCTATTATGCCGCGAAACGGTTTAAATAACCAGTGAATGCCAATTACAGCATGCAAAGAATTTATTTATTTATTTATTACACTTGTATCCCGCCCTCCCCCGTGGGCTCAGGGCTGCTAACAGAGGCCAGATCGTTAGTCTTGCTATAAATAAAAACATATAAATACACAATAAAAACATCAATACTAGGACCAAAAGTGCTCTGTCCAATTACTAGTGTCCTAGGTCCAAGATGGTATCCCCGAAGCTCGAGCTGGTACTCTCAGCATACATATCCACTGGCGGCGGCATATCCGATCTTCTGCAATTCTAGGTTCTTCCTCGGGCCTCGTCAGATGTCTTGACGGTGGTGGTATAGTAGGGCAGTGGCTCCTACTCAAACGCCTGGCGGAAGAGCTCCGTCTTACAGGCCCTGCGGAACTGCTCCCCTGGGAGCTCGTTCCACCAGGTAGGAGCCGCCACCGAGAAAGCCCTGGCCCTGGTCACGGCTAGTTTGGCATCCTTGGGACGCGGTATAACCAATAAATTTTGGGCTCCAGACCGTAGTGCTCTTGGGGGAACATGTGGGGTAAGGCAGTCCTTCAGGTAGGCTGGACCCTGGCCATACAAATTGGCAATACAAATTGGAGTAAATATACAATACAAAACAGTGACTAAATGTACAAATAGGGAATCAATGTACAATGAAGATCCCGGGGTATTGTGCCTTTTGTGCCAGAAATATTTTTGTTGAGTATCGTACCCGGAAACTGTAAAGAAAAATGACTCGTATCTCATATTGGTTTTCTGCTACAACTGCCAGAATACTCTATGATAAGAAGAACAGAAACTCCTTCGAGAGGAGAATTTTTAAACAAACTTTTGGAAACTGCAGAAATGGGCAAACTAACTTTAATTCTGAAAGGAAAACCAGAAACTACATTCGAAGATACATGGGCAAGATTTTATAACGGGTTTGAAGATTACATTAAGTAAGCAATATAGACATCTAAACTTGCTTAGGACATATATAGTAAAGACTTGATACTTTTGCAGATCATATTTTTAATGATATAAGGTGAAATATATAAATCTATTATAATTTAGGCACGACTTTGTTAAAGATACAAATGGAAGAGAAATCCCTCCCCCACTTACTTACATGTTTGTTTTGTCTTTAAAAAACAAAAAACGATTAAAGCCTATTAGAGCCAGTTTGGTGTAGTGGTAAAGTGCACGGACTCTAATCTGGGAGAATCAGGTTTGATTCTCCACTCCTCTACTTGCACCTGGCTGGATGACCTTGGGCAAGCCATAGTTCTGATAAGAGCTGTTCTTGAAAAACAGCAGTTTCTGTCTGAGCTCTCTCAGCTCCACCTGCCTCACAGGGTGTCTGTTGTGGGAAGGGGAAGGGACAGGAGTTTGTAAAGTGCTCTGAGACACCTTTGGGTAGTGAAGGGCAGGGTATAAATCCAATCTCCTCTTCTTCTTCCTATTCCATGGCTTTTCCTTTATACGTTTTGCTGTGAAGACCTCTCTTTTTTAGCCTAGCCTACCTCACAGGGGTGTCGTGAGGATGAAATGGAGGAGAGGAAGACAACGTACATGAAGAAGAAGAGTCGAACCCTTCTCTCCCAGATTAGAGTCCACACGCTTAACCACTACACCAAACTGGCTCACCTGTACCTTACTAAACCTCCCTTGCCGATGTGGATTGAGGGTGTGGTGAGAGTCTGTTGTAGTTTTCCACAGTTCACTGCACTGAGGCACCCATTCACAATGCCTGCAGGGCACATGTTGGCGGCAGACACTGTCAGCTCCTAGGGTTAACCAGTCAGGTGAAATGCAGTGCTGAAGCCAGAATGGATTTTGGCCCTTGATGCTCCCCCTAAGCTGTGGAGTCCCATGAGCAGAAATTCTAATTTGCGAGCTCCTGGCATTAAAGTTGTGAGCGAGCGATTTGGCTGCTGCATAAATTAGTTTGCTCTGGAGCCCTCCTTCCTGAGCTAAGACAAAAATGTGTGAGCCAGAGGCTAAAAAACTGTGAGCTGGCTCACACTCACTCAGCTTAGTGTGTCTGGCACCCTTAGGCATTTCCACGTTCCATGGCACCAGGGGTCATTTTCTGCAGGAGCGCACAGGAGCGGAGCTCCGGCAGTAAAGAGTCCAGGGGGCGGGCACATGCAATAAGCCCCACCCCCTGCTCCCAGCAGCCCTCAGTCAGAGCAAGAAGCAGCCAGGTAAGTCGCAGAGCCACCCCCCCCCCTGGCTCCCCATCCAAAACAGTCCAGTGGCACTTTTAAGGTCAAGTTTTATTCAGGTACAAGCTCTCCCTCCTCTGCGAGGACAGACCTACACGTTCCCCTCCCCCCCATAGCTAGCAATCCAAAACAGTCCAGTGGAGCCTGAGCGGTGGGTGTTGCCTTCTGACACACGGTGATGTCAGGGGGTGTGGCATATGCAAATGAGGTATGCTAATGAGCTCCTGCACCTCTTTTTCTCCCAAATGACCCCTGCGTGGCACCCTTGGATATCTCCAGGCAGTTCTGTCTGAAGGGGAAATAAGTTTACCCCCCCCCCTCTGTGTGAAACAGACTGTTTTCTTTTATTGCTTGTCCTCTGCTGTCAAGTCAAAGCCGACTTCGGTGACCCCGTAGGGATTTCAGAGCAAGTGAGAAGCGGAGGTGGTTTCCCACGGTCTGCCTGTGTGTAGCAATCCTGGACTTCCCTGTCCAAATACTCACCAGGGCCAAACCTGCTTCGCTTCTGAGATCTGATAAGATTGGGCTAGCCAGGGACATCCAGCTCAAGGCAAAAGGGCGTGCAGAGGCAGTTTGCCATTGTCTGCCTCTACATAACAGCACTTTCTTTGGTTGTCTTTGAGCCAAGCACCAACCAGTGCCAATCCTGCTTAGCTTCTGAGATCTGATGAGCAGGGGTCATTTCCTGCAGGAGCGCACAGGAGCGGAGCTCCGGCAGTAAAGAGCCCAGGGGGCGGGCACATGCAACAGTGGAAAGCTAGTCACAGTGAGGCTGATAAAACGGAACACAGGCTATGGCAAATAAAATGCAAGTCTGAGGTCAGGCAGGCAAAAAGGGAATATGAGGAGCATATAGCAAAAAACGTAAAAACCAACAATAAAACTTTCTTCAAATACATTAGAAACAGGAAACCAGCCAGGGAGGCAGTGGGGCCCTTGGACGACCAAGGGGTAAAAGGAGTATTGAAGGATGATAGGGAAATGGCTGAGAAGCTAAACGCATTTTTTGCCTCCGTCTTCACTGTGGAAGATGAGAAGTGCTAAGTTATGCTAATGAGTTACGCTAATGAGCTCCTGCCCTTCTTTTTCTACAAAATTACCCCTGCTGATGAGGGATTGGGCTTGCCTGGAACTAGACCTTAAATGCCTTTATTTAGACAGGAAGGAAGAGGTGATGAACATTGGAGCGCCAAAAATCCTAACTATAAATACACATTGATGGGGTCTGAACTGGCAGAGACTGACCAAGAGAGAGATCTTGGAGTCGTAGCAGATAACTCACTGAAAATGTCAAGACAGTGTGCTACTGCAATAAAAAAAAGGCCAACACTATGCTGGGGATTATTAGGAAGGGAATTGCAAACAAATCAGCCAGTATCATCATGCCCCTATATAAATCAATGGCGCGACCTCCTTTGGAGTACTGTGTACAGTTCTGGTCACCACACCTCAGAAAGGATATTATAGCATTGGGGAAACTGTAGAAAAGGGCAACTGGAATGATTAAGGGGATGGAACATTTTCCCTATGAGGAAAGGTTAAAGCGCTTTGGGCTCTTTAGCTTGGAGAAACGACGGCTGAGGGGGTGACATGATCGAGGTTTAGAAGATTACGCATGGGGTAGAGCAGGCAGAGAAAGAGGTACTTTTCTCCCTTTCTCACAAGACAAGAACTTGTGGGCACTCCATGAAATTGCTGAGCATTCAGGTTAGAACAGATAAAAGGAAGTCCTTCTTCACCCAAAGAGTGATTAACGCATGGAATTCACTGCCACAGGATTTGGTAGCGGCTACAAGCATAGACGGCTTCAAGAGGGAACTGGATAAACATATGGAGCAGAGATCCATTAGCACCTATTAGCCAGAAGGTATAGACAGGAACTCTCAGTCTGGGGCAAGTGATGCTCTGTATTCTTGGTGCTTGGGGGCGGGGGCAACACACACAACATCTGCCTTCCGCCCCTAAGCGTTGCCAACCGTCGCAAACACCCCTTAAACCGGTGTAGTTTGCCACTTGGTACCCAAGTGGTGTTTTCCTGAGTGCTCCGGATCTAGCCAGTTTGGTGTAGTGGTTAAGTGTGCGGACTCTAATCTGGGAGAACCGGGTTTGATTCCCCACTCCTCTACTTGCACCTGCTGATGTGACCTTGGGTCAGTCACAAGCTCTGGGACAGCTGTTCTTGAAAAAGAGCAGTTTTTGTCCGAGTTCTCTCAGCCCCACCCACCTCACAGGGTGTCTGTTGTGGGGAGGGGAAGGGGAAGGAGTTTGTAAGCCGCTCTGAAACTCCAAGTGAACGGCGGGGTATAAATCCAATCTCCTCCTCCTCCTCCTCCTCCTCCTCCTCCTCCTC
>NW_015163291.1:0-1981 GCF_001447785.1 Gekko japonicus | reverse complement strand
AGTGGAGCCTGAGCGGTGGGTGTTGCCTTCTGACACACTTCCAGCGATGTCAGGGGGTGTGGCATATGCAAATAAGTCATGCTAATGAGTTACGCTAATGAGCTCCTGCACCTCTTGTTCTATGAAATGACCCCTGCTGATGAGGGATTGGGCTAGCCTGGAACTAGACCTTAGATGCCTTTATTTAGACAGGAAGGAAGAGGTGATGTACATTGGAACCAAAAATCCTAACTAGAAATACACATTGATGGGGTCCGAACTGGCAAAGACTGACCAAGAGAGAGATCTTGGAGTCGTAGCAGATAACTCACTGAACATGTCAAGACAGTGTGCGACTGCAATAAAAAAAGGCCAACGCTATGCTGGGGATTATTAGGAAGGGAATTGCAAACAAATCCGCCAGTATCATCATGCCCCTGTATAAATCGATGACGCGACCTCCTTTGGAGTACTATGTACAGTTCTGGTCACCACACCTCAGAAAGGATATTATAGCATTGGGGAAGTTGCAGAAAAGGGCAACTGGAATGATTAAGGGGATGGAACATTTTCCCTATGAAGAAAGGTTAAAGCGCTTGGGGCTCTTTAGCTTGGATAAACGACGGCTGAGGCGGTGACATGATCGAGGTTTAGAAGATTATGCATGGGGTAGAGCAGGTAGAGAAAGAGGTACTTTTCTCCCTTTCTCACAAGACAAGAACTTGTGGGCACTCCATGAAATTGCTGAGCATTCAGGTTAGAACAGATAAAAGGAAGTCCTTCTTCACCCAAAGAGTGATTAACGCATGGAATTCACTGCCACAGGATGTGGTGGCGGCTACAAGCATAGACGGCTTCAAGAGGGAACTGGATAAACATATGGAGCAGAGGTCCATCAGTGGCTCTTAGCCACAAGGTATAGATAGGAACTCTCAGGCTGGGGCAAGTGATGCTCTGTCTTCTGGGTGCTTGGGGGGGGGCAACAGTGGGAGGGCTACTGGTGTCGTGGCCCCGCTGGTGGACCTCCTGATGGCACCTGGTATTTTTGGCCACTGTGTGACACAGAGTGTCGGACTGGATGGGCCACTGGCCTGATCCAACATTGGCGTCTCTTATGTTCTTATAGGGCGGGGTTGTGGCTTAGTGGTAGAGCATCTTTTTGGCATGCAGGCGGTCCCAGGTACAATTCCCAGCAACTCCAGTTAAAAGATCTGGCAGGAGGTGATGTGAAAGACCTCTGCCTGAGACCCTGGAATCAACCTACTTTATGAAATGTGGGTGGAGCTATGGCTCACTGGCACAGCATCTGCTTGGCCTGCAGAAGGACCCAGGTTCAATCCCCGGTATCTCCAGTTAAAAGGTCTGGCAGGAGGTGATGGGAAAGACCTCTGCCTGAGACCCTGGAGAGCTGCTGCCAGTCTGTGCAGGCAATACTGACCTTGATGGACCAAGGGTGTGATTCAATATAAGGCAGTTTCATGTGTTCGTGCGTTCACGGGTGGTAGCCCACCTGTTTGGGAATCACCATTCCAAGAGCTGTCTGTCTAAACCTGCATGCTTCAAACCAGGGGTGTCAAACAAGTGGCCCGGGGGCCGGATCAGGCCCTCGCAAGACTGCAATCCAGCCCGCAAGGCCCTGGCTGTTTCCTGCTTCCTTTTCCAGTTCTGCTGCTGCAATAACTCAGAGCAAGAGTTACCAGAGACTGTTAAATAGACAAAATATTGCAAGAGTGCTAGTGTTTTAAGCATGTTTTATTTAAAGTTTAAGAAATCTTTCATTGTGTCTGTGTCCTTTATAAAGTTTATAACTCTGCTACCTGGCGTTACATTTTTTGACCCACATAGTCCCCGGGCCAACAAGGTCTCATTTATAGCAAATGAGTTCGACACCCCTGCTTTAAACCTCTTTGAGAGATTTTAGCTCCACTGGAACAATCATTGGGTGCCTTCATATGGGGCAGTTAAGCCGGTAGAGATGCTGGTTAGAATCGGAGTACTTACG
>NW_015163290.1:19569-23502 GCF_001447785.1 Gekko japonicus | reverse complement strand
ACGAGGGGGGAAGCATTGCGGGAAGCCATCAGGAGTGGGAGGGGGAGTGGGAATACAGATAATGGTTTAAGAATGATTGTTTATTTGATTATATGGTGATATTTCCGAGAAAAATAAAATTCTCTGCTCCTTGGGAGGAAAGCAATGGCGAATCAAAACAGCATGATAAAAAGTAGAGACATCACCCTGCCAACAAAAGTCCACATGGTCAAAGCTATGGTATTCCCAGTAGTCATGTATGGCTGCGAGAGTTGGACTATAAGGAAGGCCGAGCGCCGAAGAATAAATTCTTTTGAACTATGGTGCTGGAGAAGACTCTTGAGAGTCCCTTGGACTGCAAGGAGATCAAATCAGTCAATCCTAAAAGAAATCAACCCTGACTGTTCCCTGGAAGGTCAGATAATGAAACTGAAGCTCAAATATTTTGGCCACCAAGTGAGAAGGGAGCACTCACTGGAGAAGACCCTGATGCTGGGAAAGATTGAAAGTCAAAGAAGACGGGGACGGTAAGGATGAGATGGTTAGACAGTGTCATAGATGCAACGAACATGAAATTGAGCAAACTTCAGAGGACGGCGGAAGACAGGAAGGCCTGGCGTGATCTGGTTCATGGGGTTGCGAAGAGTCAGACTCAACTGTGCGACTGAACAAGAACAAATATTATTATCATGATGACTCTTTTGTTTGGGTGAGGTAAGCCTGGGTCAGGAACCCTGCTGGGGTAAAACATCTCGATGGGGTGAGGAGAACTTTGAGGAAGAAGGCGATTTCACATTGTCGGGTTTGGTAATATTTATTTTAAACATTTGGCCTCATGTTTCTGGGTTTCCTTGAGAGTCTGCTTTAGTACAGTGTGTTTCACTCCTATTAAAGTAAAAGGTCAAGGTTTCCCACAGTAACAAGATAGGTAGCCGTGTTAGCCTGTCTGTAGCAGTAGAAAAGAGCAAGAGTCCAGGACCACCTTAAAGGTAAAGGTTCCCTTGCTCCAAATCCCGTCGAATCCGACTCTAGGGTTGCAGTGCTCATCTCCGTTTCCAAGCTGAAGAGCCAGTGCTGTCCGAAGACGTTTCCGTGGTCATGTGGCCGGCATGACTAAACACCAAGGCACACGGAACGCTGTTACCTTCCCACCGAAGTGGTACCTATGTATCTACTTGCAATTTCTTGCTTTCGAACTGCTAGGTTGGCAGGAGTTGGAACTAGAGACGGGAGCTCACTCCGTCATGCGGCACACGCGGGTCTCGAACTGCTGAACTACCAACTTTCCACAGTTTGCAGTTCAGCGTCTTTACTCGTTCTCATAATCTTATATATCTTATACATTGCAAATGTCGGCCTTGTAAAAAACATTTATTATTTAAAAATCTGCGACACGTTTTCACCTGCTTAGTGGGTGCTGGCATGGAAACACTGCCCAGAGGGAGGTGCTTCCTACAGAGAGGTGGGGTGAGTGGTTGCCAAGCAACGGTAAAGAAGGAGGGGTGTGCTAGAGTTGCCAACCTCCAGGTGGGGCCTGGAAACCTCCCAGAATTACAACTGATCTCTAGGCAACAGATAGCAGTTCCCCTGGAGATAGGGTTGTCAGGTCCTCCCTGGCCACTAACGGGGGATGTGGGGTAGGGTTGCCAGATCCAGGTTGAGAAACTCCTGGAGATTTGGGGAAGGAGCCTGGGGGAGGACAGGGACCTCAGTGGGGCACAATGCCACAGCGTCCACCTTACAAAGCATCGATTTCCTCCAGGGGAACTGATCTCTGTAGTCTGGAGACGAGCTGGAATTCTAGGGGGGATCCCCAGGTCCCGCCTGGAGGCTGGCATCCCTACCTGGGAAGAAATGGCTGCTTTGGAGGGCGGGCTCCTTGGCATTATACCCCACTGAGGTTCCTCCCCTTCCCAAACCCCACCCTTTCCAGGCTTTATCCCCAAATATCCAGGAATGTGTCAACCCAGAGTTGGCAACAGTAGGATGAACTTCAAAAGGGAGAAGCAGATAGAGAAGAAGCTGAGGCATATTTCTCCTGAGGGTGTAGAGAATTTCTGAAGAAGACATTCCAGGGGAGAAAGGCCTGTGCAGATGGGGGAAGGCAGTCATCAGAAGAGCAGCCATCTTCTGATGTGGGTGTTCAGTCCTGAGTGTTTGTGTGGTTTCTTCTGCTATCACTTTGAGAAAAGGGGCTTCCCAGAGCTGGTGAAGAAGACAGACCTTATGACAGACCCCTGCTGCTTCTTCTCTGTGAGGCAGATTTCCCCACCAAAACACTGTTCCCCACTCTGACTGAGCAGCCTCTTAGTAGCATATCTGAATTATGGGAGTATAACTTTCTGTGTGTCCCACCCTGCGATACAGAAGTTATGTGGCTTCTGCCCAGACCAGAGTTTTATTGTAACTCAGCAGGAGCCCTCTTATAAATAAATCCCTTTGGAAATGGCACTTGACACAGGGAGCATTGGTGCCAAACCTGGCATTGAGACTGCAATCTGTTTCCCTCACAGGGACCTCGTCCTGTCTCAGGGGTTTCCCACACCCAGAAGGTCATGGCGGTTTTCCTAGATCAGGACAAACATTTGTTTTGACGCGTTCCCCCCGCTCAGCAACCCACATCCCTTAAACGGCAGGCAAGCCGATCCCCAGCCGTTTTTCTGCTGATTTCTTAGAAACTCCTGCTTGACAGGAAAAGAAGTTATGCAGCTCAGTTGACTGCAGCACAAAACAATGCACAGTCCTCCCTCCTGAGACTGCAATCTGTGTCCCTCACAGGCCCCACCGGAAAGTTGGCCTCTGCGCCTCGCCTAGGGCGCGGAAGCACCTGGAGCCGGTCCTGCTCACAGGGACCTCGTTTTGTCCAGGCAAGCGCTTGCACTTTCAGTTTCGACCCCCAGCCGTTTTTCTCCTGATTTCCTAGAAACGCCTGCTTTAAAGGAAAAGAAGTTATGCAGCTCAGTTGACTGCAGTACAAAAGAACGCACAGTCCTCGCTCCTGAGCCAGCGGCCGACTTTCTCTTCCCTGCGACGCCTCGACAGAACGTCTCCTCCCTCCCGCGATCAAGGTGAGCTCTCCACGTGTTGATTTGCTTGTTTTTAAGCGAACCTAGTCTGAGGCGCGATCTTGTCGATGGGGTTGCGAAGAGTAGGACTCCACTGTGCGACTGAACAGCAACAACAACAAAAGTCTGAGGCCAATGTTGATGGTTTTTTAACCCCGCTCTGCTAGTCACATAAAACCAGCCCTTCTGGCTGAAGCCGCTTGTAAACTCTTCCTTTATTGTGTTGGTATTACGCAATGGGTGGGAATAACAACTGGAGGTAGACTGTGGTGGGTGCTTTGCACATCTCCCCAGAACAGCCTAGGATTTCTCCCCCCACCCCAAATCTCCTGCCACATATTTTGTTAGTCTTTAAGGTGCTAGTCTTTAAGTTCGGCAGTTGGAGACCCGAGTGCCGCCTGAGCTCCCGTCTCTGTCCCCAGCTCCTGCCAGCCTAGCAGTTCGAAAGCAAGAAGTTTTTGCAAGTAGATAAATAATTTCAATTTTACTTTATGCGGATGATATGGCCCTAATATCACTTACAAAAATCGGGATGAGAAGATTATTGCAGCAATTAGGAACATACTGTAAGGAAGAGACCCTTAACATTAACTTTGATAAAACCAAAGTGATGGTCTTTAGAAAAAGAGCTCAAATTTCCTCCTGGAGCATTCTTGGTAATTCAATAAATCAGAGTAGTACCTTTAAGTATTTAGGGATTACATTTAGAGAGAATCTGAACTGGAACGCTCATATAGCCATAGTAAAAGCATCTGCGACGAGGATTGTGGGATCCATTTTGAAGTTCTATTATACCAAGGGAGGTTTTCTTATTGATCCTGTTATAAAATTATTTAAAAGTAAGGTCATTCCCCACCTCTTGTATGGTGCCGAGGTTTGGGGATGGAAA
>NW_015163290.1:16315-19514 GCF_001447785.1 Gekko japonicus | reverse complement strand
CCTGCTGAGAGATCAGGACAAACATTTGTTTTGATGCGTTCCTCCGGGCTCAGCAACCCACATCCTTTAAACGACAGGCAAGCGCTTGCACTTTCAGTTTAGATCCCCGGCCGTTTTTCTCCTGATTTCCTAGAAACGCCTGCTTGAAAGGAAAAGAAGTTATGCGGCTCAGTTGCTCGCGGCACGAAGGAATGCACAGTCCTCGCTCCTGAGCCAGCAGCCGGCTTTCTCTTCCCTGCGACCCCTCGACGGAACGTCTCCTCTCTCCCGCGATCAAGGTGAGCTCTCCACGTGTCGATCTGCTTGTCAGACACTTCAGGTTTAAAGCGAAGCTAGTCCGAGGCGAGATCTTGTCGATGGGGTCGCGACTGAACAACAACAACAACAAAAGTCTGAGGCCAATGTGATGGTTTTTTAACCCCGCTCTGCTAGTCACAGAAAACCAGCCCTTCTGGCTGAAGCCGCTTGTAAACTCTTCCTTTATTGTTTTGGTATTACGCAACGGGTGGGAATAACAACCGGTGGTAGACGGTGGCGGGCGCTTTCCAGATCTCCCGAAAACAGCCTCGTTAGGATTTCTTCCCCCCATCCCCTGCCACATATTTTGTTAGTCTTTAAGGTGCTAGTCTTTAAGTTGGGCAGTTCGAGATCCAAGTGCCGCCTGACGGAGTGAGCTCCAGTCTCTGTCCCCAGCTCCTGCCAACCTAGCAGTTGGAAAGCAAGAAGTTGCAAGTAGATAAATAGGTACCGCTTCGGTGGGAAGGGAACAGCGTTCTGTGAGCCTCGGGCTTTAGTCATGCTGGCCACATGACCACGGAAAATCTTTGGACAGCGCTGGCTTTTCGGCTTGGAAGTGGAGATGAGCACCGCCCCCTCCAGTCGATTTGGAGCGAGGGAAACCTTTACCTTTAAGGTGCTCCTGGACTCTTGCTCTTTTCTACTGCTACAGACAGGCTAACAGGGCTACCTATCTTGTTACTGTGATGTTACTACCACCAATGCCCCCTCTAAGCTGTGGCATCTTGTGAGGAGAAATCCTACTTTGTGAGCTCCTGTCATTAAAGTTGTGAGCAGGAAATTTGGCGACTGCATGAATTAGTTTGCTCTGGAGCCCTCCTTCCTGAGCGAAGACAAAAATGTGTGAGCCGGAGGCTAAAAAACTGTGAGCTGGCTCACACTAACTCAGACGGAATACTGACTACCATCATTTTATTTTGGCTTGGTAACCTTGAGTCAGGGAATCTAGAGAGTAAAATGGTTTGGAGTAGGGAGGACTTTGAAGGGAGAGGGGATTATTTTATTTTATTGGCTTTATTGATCCTCCGTTTTTTTTCTCTGTGAGACTCAGGGTGGATTATGCAGTGTAAATCAGTGGGACGTCCGGTAAGCAACATAATTCAACTAGAATTGTCAAAGGATGAGATGAAACCAAGCATAAGGATTAGCAGGACACATTAAACCGTGCAGAAATGACATAGGAAGATAGTATCGGAGAAGTTTAGTTTATCCAGAATACTCTTATATTTTATAAATTAGTAAATATGATGCATATAAGTGTACATGAAAATGTGTGAAAAAACCTGAACTTTCTTTCTTGGAAGATTTGGCATCAGATTTATTATCTGGATTATATAGATTTTTATAGGACAAGAGGTAGTTCATTAGCATCCCCTGTTCTAGAATTTTTAAAATCTAAATTACTCCCTCAAATGTTGTACGGTGCTCCAGTCTGGGGATTTGGAAATCTATACCCATTAGAAGGTATGCAAAATAAATTTGCACATATGATGTTGGAAGTTCCTCATTCCACATCATCAGTTTTGGTGAGATCAGAGTTCGCTTTGCCACCGATATCGATAATAGTTCATCAACTTATTATATATTTCTGGTTGAAGGTCTTTTTCTCCCAAACATCACTTTTAGTAATATTGGCATATGAAATAAGATTGCCAGATCCCAGGTCTGGGCGGGGGTTTCCCCGTTTTTGGGTGCTCCAATCCACAGCTGGCAAGCTAGCCAGTGGGGGGAGCCCTGCCCCCAAGCCCCACCCCCTGGAGCGGCCACCCATGGCCACCCCTCTCCCTCCCCTCCTGTGAGATTTAAAGGGCTTCAGCTGATTGGTGGGGAGCACGTAGCCCACCAATCAGTCGGAGGGCGGTTTATTTATTTATTCATTTCATTTATTCCCCGCCCTCCCTGTGATGTCCACTGTCTAGGACAGATCTCAGTCACACTCTCAGTCAGGGTTTAATCGAAGAATACAATGTTTATTCCACAAACCTTGTGCCAGCTATCGGTACACGCTCACAACTGTACTGGCTCTCCAAACAAGTAAACATAAAACCCCACTCTGCTAACGCCCTGCAGGTGGTCATAACAAACTCTTTTGCGTATGTGAAACCGTCTCTTTCCAGTTTGATTTTATAACAGGTATATTAGTGCTGCCAGTTTTCTAGAAAATGTTTGCTGCGAAACCCGTTGGTGAAGTCCGTGGGCACTTGCCCTTTTCTGCACTCACAGTTTACGGCACAGTATCCGAGCAGTCAAGCCTTTAAACTTTATATATATATCTTTATAATTTTATTGAAGCATTTTACAGTATTACAGAGTAGTCCCAAATTAGTGCCTCCAATGTGTGTGTGTCAAAATAATGTTATTCCTCCATTACAGACTTTGAATTTCCTTTGTGTATGTGGAACCGTCTCTTTCCAGTTTGATTTTATAACAGGTATATTAGTGCTGCCAGTTTTCTAGAAAATGTTTGCTGGGAAACCTGTTGGTGAAGTCCGTGGGCACTCGCCCTTTTCTGCACTCTCAGTTTACGGCACAGTATCCGAGCACTCAAGCCTTTAAACTTTATATATATATCTCCCTTATATATAAAGCCGTAGTGGGTTCCAACGTTCCAAAATGCACACCTTTAGTGTTTGGCCGCAAGAACTGTCAGTCAGAAGATGCTGGCTGGGCTGACTGGCTGCTTTGTGTAGTCCCGTTCACGTCAGCCTCGTTTGGTTCAGTCTGCTCAGTCTGCTCTGGAACTCTGACAGGAGAGGACCATCTGCAGATTGAACGCAGGGACAGGGCTTCTATGGCTGGGCCGCTTACGCCCACTCTTCTCTGATTGGGCCAGTGTTTCAAGGTCATTTGCATACTCCAATCCACACCTCAAACTCCCCCCCACCGCAAAACAGTTGGAACT
>NW_015163290.1:9128-16049 GCF_001447785.1 Gekko japonicus | reverse complement strand
TCGACCGTGCGGGCGAAAAACGGCGGGGAAAAGCGCATTGGAACCGGGAAAGGAAACTGAAGACTACTTGGAAGCGGTTGACAGGTAAAATGCTTCAGCCCTGTTTCCTAATTGGGACAGAAGCATTTGTGTCTGAAATTACAAATATATTCTGGTAGGGAACCGGTTCTAAAACGGTTCTGTCTGAAATGACAGACCAGAAACTGTTTGGGAACCGTTCCTTTTCTGGATTATATTGTCTGTCTGAAATTCCTCAATGTTTATATGCCATCAGTAACAATATACAAAACATACTATAACCTAACCTAACATACAACCGTTCAATCAATGAAATGGACACGACTCCAGGTGTTATTCTAGAGTTCAGTCTAAAGTTCAATCTAACAATCTAACTCATGCTTCAAGAGGAAATCATTGACCTGTATAGAGGGTTTGCTGGAAACCTTTGGTCGAACCTGTATTTGCATTTTTAAATTAGTTTCGTGCTTCTGTGACGCCGTCTTTCTCTATGCTTGTTTGAATGTTGTTTGGAGAAGATTCATTTAAAGCAGTGCAGGGGCGCAATTACAATGGAGCCACCACGACAGGGCGATAAACATATGCAGACATGCAAAAGTATACTCGTGCCGTTGAAGTTTGAAAATGAAAGCAAATGTAGGCAGTTTTTTTGAAGACGGAGTCAGAAGGCTGGGACACCGGTGGGAAAGACAAATGCAGATTCGACCTTTGACTTTGGATTTCTGTGCCTGCTGTCCACATCAGTCTTACACCATTTGGAGTACATTTTCTGCAGCTACAATTTAAAAACTGCAGTTTTCTAGATCGGGGTTGACACATTTACCTGTGACGTGTGAGGTGTGGTGTCCACAGTTTTTTTTAAAAAAAAATTAAGAAACCACCCTATCACAGCTGTGCAGCAGTGTCTAGCAAGCACCTCCCTGCGAATGGTGGGAGAGGGCACCACACCCTGCAGGGAGTTGGCTGTCTGTCTGTCTGGGTGGTGCCAAGATGTTTTATTTTTTAGCTCCCTGCATGCTTAAAGGGAAAGTCTGAAGGCACTATCAAACAGCTTTAATTAATTAAGGTTTAGGTAAAGGTAAAGGTAAAGATTCCCTTGCTCGAAAGCCAGTCGAGTCCAACTCTAGGGTTGCGGTGCTCATCTCCGTTTCAAAGCCGAAGAGCCAGCGCTGTCCAAAGACGTTTCCGTGGTCATGTGGCCGGCATGTGGCCGGCATGACTTCCCACCGAAGTGGTACCTATTTATCTACTTGCAATTTCTTGCTTTCGAACTGCTAGGTTGGCAGGAGCTGGAACTAGAGACGGGAGCTCATTCCGTCATGCGACACACTCGGGTCTTGAACTGCTGAACTACTGACCTTCCACAGCCTGCAGTTCAGCGTCTTAGTTAAAGTTTAAAAGTTTAGAAAGAGCTGTGGAGGTTTTGTTCCCTGAATGTTTGAAGGGAAAGTCTGATGGTTGTATCGAACCGCTTCAATTGCCCTTTTTGCTTCTGCATAGACAAAATGGCCATTTAGTTCAATTGGTTAAGTATCATGCTCCTCACCCCGGAGTTGGGGGGTGCTGATGGATATGATTGAAGGGATGACATCATTTGCTGTGTTAATGAGGAAACAGTTGAGAGGTAATGCAATGTACTTTGGGTTTCTAAAGGTTAGGAGACATGTACTTAGAATAACTGATTAAAAAATGAGAGTTGACTGGAAACCCCCTTGCGCACTTGTTGGAATCTTCAGTAAGCGGCCTCTATTCTGTCCACTTTATGGACAGAGGGGGCATCAGTGGTCAGCTTCTCTGGGGATCTAGGGCTGCTAGGAGGATCTACCTCTGAGACTATGTACAGTGCAGCTGTGGGGTATAAATCCAATCTTCTTCCTCCTCTTTCTCTTCTCCTTCTTACTCCTCCTCTTCCTCCTCCTCCCCCTCTTCTTCCCCTTCGCAATAAGGTCCTCTGTTTTCCTTCTCACAGGTCTCCCTGCCCTTGCACAATGGCTCCAGGGATCCCCATGGAAAGTCCCATCTGTCTGATTGAGAACAAACCTGATGGGACACTGGTGGTGGAAGAGAAAGCCATGCACATACTTCTGGATATCCGCCAGCCGGTGGTGGTGGTGGCCATTGTGGGGCTCTATCGCACTGGCAAGTCCTACCTCATGAACAGGCTTGCCGGCAAGAGAAAAGGTATAAAATGAAAGGAATGCCACTTGGGGAACTGGGCAGGGGTGGAACGTGCTGGGCAGCAACACAGCGAACCTGTACTAACAATATATTCCTATCGTGTCGAGCTTTATGATTTATTCTAATTATTTTTTATATATTGCCTTTCTGCCAAAGCCCTCGAGACAGTTTAAAGTCCAGAAACACAAAAATAATGTTTGCAAAAGGCAAAATAATTCAACACCAGAACTCTTTGCAGGCGGCTGCTGTTCTCTTCGTCTGCTGGTGGCCTGAACCCCGGTCTGTTCTTTATAGTAGGGGTCCCCAACCTATTAGAGCCTGAGGCAGCTTTGGAGTTCTGACACAGGTTGGTGAGTGCAGTCACAAAATGGCTGCGGCAGGAGGCGGAGCCAGCCACAACATGTTGAGGAGGGGGGGGTCATGTATAACTACTAGTAAGGGTTCAACATTTCAGGCAGGAGCTCCATTTAACAGGATGCCTTTTAAAAAATGAACATATTTTTGAAATATATTTTTTGAATACTCCTTCAGTTGCAGGCCCTTTCCGCACTCTCCTTTTAGTCCATGTCCACCGCAGAGTCCTCCAAGCAATTCTGCTCTAAAATCGAGTTCAGCCTTCTTTTTATTCCAGGTTTCTGCCACCCCATTCTGTATTACATTACCTCCCTTCAGTGGTCAGCCCAGTTTCAGCCTGCTGTTGCCCCGGGTTATTTGGATGCTGTTGGGTGATTCTGCATCTGGCATTCGCTCCACATTTTCTCAACAGGGAGGGAAAAGCGCAGCTCAAAACCACATTCAGATACCTTGGGGCAACGAAGTAGTGACTGCAAAGTACTGACTGCAAAGAAACCCTTGAATGGCCATAAGTCTATGCAGAAAGTACCATAAATCCCGATGATCAAAGGAAGCAAAAGTGGCATGCAGTCAATGCGCCCTCTAATCCGTAGAGTCTTGTGAGCAAAAATTCTGCTTTGTGAGCTACTGGCATTAAAGTTGCGAATGAGCAATTTGGTCACTGCATAAATTAGTTTGCTCTGGAGCCCTCCTTCCTGAGCTTAGGCAAAAATGTGTGAGCAGGAGGCTAAAAAACTGTGAGCTGGCTCACACGAACTCAGCTTAGAGGGAACAGTGCATGCGGTGTGGAGGGTACCATAAACCCTGATGATCAAAGAAAGTAAAAGTGACATGCAGTGTGAAGGGTACCATAAAAATCCAATGATCAAAGAAAGTGAAAGCAGCATGCAATGCAGAGGGGAATTTCTGTTCCAAGGTGGGTTTTGAAAAACAACAGAGGGAAAAGCCAATGCAGAATCACCCGTTTTGTCGTGGACTTAAATTGCCTCGACTCGAACACTGAGAAAATCCAGAGCGGCAGGCAAATGCAGAAAGGACCGCACAATGAAGACCCTTGTGCTGTGGTAGCAGCTGCCGCCAAAGCAACTTTAATAAAAATCTGCATGACCAAGGAGATCTCTGATGCCCTACTTGGCAAAAGTCCCACCTAGCTCCACCTACTTTAAAAACATTTGATGGGCACCAGGAAAAGTGTTGGCAGATGGAAAAAAACTACTGCGGTAACCAAAGAGAGCTTGAAGCACAGAACCTTCTTTTCTAGAACTGAATTGCTCTCTCTCTCTCTCCCCTCGCAGGTTTCTCCGTAAAGCGTAGGGTCTCCAACATGGTGCCCAAGGGCACAATGGCACCAAATGATGTTCCTGCCCTCATGGAGCTTACAGTTTAAACTTTTGCTGCATGAGGGGTAAAGAGAGGGAAACAGGTGTACCGAGGAGTGACTGTGGCCAAGGGCAGTCACAAGCCCTCATTTGCTTAGGCAGTGTCAGTTGAACACAGGGGACAGGGAGTTGAGGAAAAAAACTACTGCGGTAACCAAAGAGAGCTTGAAGCACAGAACCTTCTTTTCTAGAACTGAATTGCTCTCTCTCTCTCTCCCCTCGCAGGTTTCTCCGTAAAGCGTAGGGTCTCCAACATGGTGCCCAAGGGCACAATGGCACCAAATGATGTTCCTGCCCTCATGGAGCTTACAGTTTAAACTTTTGCTGCATGAGGGGTAAAGAGAGGGAAACAGGTGTACCGAGGAGTGACTGTGGCCAAGGGCAGTCACAAGCCCTCATTTGCTTAGGCAGTGTCAGTTGAACACAGGGGACAGGGAGTTGAGGAAAAAAACTACTGCGGTAACCAAAGAGAGCTTGAAGCACAGAACCTTCTTTTCTAGAACTGAATTGCTCTCTCTCTCTCTCCCCTCGCAGGTTTCTGCTTGGGTGCCACTGTGCAGGGGCAGACCAAGGGCATCTGGATGTGGTGCCTTCCTCACCCCCGCAGGCCCAACCACACGCTGGTGTTGCTGGACACGGAAGGCCTGGGTGACGTGCAGAAGGTGAGTGGTGTTGGGGTTAACTGGTGTGGTTGGTCCAGTTCCCACTAGTCAGCAGAGTGCTTTAAATAAAGCCACAAACACAGCAGCGTCACTTTCAGAGGTCGATTCGGGGAGGGATCGCGGGGGATCGCAGTTCCCCCGGGTGAGGTGCGGGGGGTGGGGCACACAATGAAGCCCCGCCCCCCCGCTTCCAGCCGCTCCGCTTCCGGCCCTCATTAAGTCAGGAGGAGGCAGGAGAAGAGGGAGGGTAAGTTGCTTCCTCCCCGCCTCTCCCCACCCCTGCCTGCCTGGGGCCAGGGAGGGCCTTGGCGGGGCTTCCTCGCACTCCCGCCGGCCTTGCAGGTCCACCGCCAGGCCCCTGATGTCAGGGGGTGTGGCATATCCAATGAGTTATGCTAATGAGTTCCCCTAGCTCTTTTCTATGAAGAACCAGCTTACTCAGCTAACAAAGCCAGAGAGCCACGTGGCTGTTTTGCCAGTCGGAAATGCCCTCCTCCCAACCCCGAGAGTGGCAGAATACTGGTTCCTGCCTTTTAGGGTGCGATCACACTGTCCCTTTGATCGGGGTTCGCCGCTGTTTCCTCCCACATTTAAAGTTTCTGTTCACATGCGCCAATCTGCCTCCCGCACCGAAGCAGGCTCACTCCCGCAATACTCGCGAGTTTTCCTGACCCCGGGAAAATCGAGTACTTTCCTGGCTTTCGCGCTTTGAATGCGCGATTTCACCTATATGGACAGTCCTCTTTCGCACTCTCTGTAGGTTTTTTTTTAAAAAAAAGCTTCCGGTTTGAGAGCATGGGCATACATGCGCTTAAAAAATCAATTTCTTTAAAAAAAAAGTGCTTACAGCATCCTGGTGGAGGCAGGAGCGAGAGGTGGGGGCTCCGGCAGCCTGGATGGGGGTGGCAAGCAGGTGGTGGAGACTGAGTACTAGGGTGAGGGGGATGGCCAGCAGCTGGTAAGAGGGATGGCTCTTGAGGGGTGGTGTGGACATGCAAAACCAGAACAAAATATTCCTGTTTAAATTAAAGCGGGAACAAGGCGCATTTACAGTGCCGTGTGACCACAGCCTTAATCCATCCAAAAGACGTCCTTTCAAGCTACCTGGGGATGTGAGATCATGAAATGTCTGTGTCTGTTATATATCTGGTCTCTCACAAAGACGTTTGCCCTACAGGACCTCAGTAACATGACAGCAACTTCTTTAAACATGACCTTATACAGAAGGATATATCCAGGTGGCCAGAACAGTATATTAGACTACTGAAAGTAATTCAAGGGAATATTGGAATGTTTTGCTGACATGCCACTGCACCCACCTCAAGAGGAAAGGAAAAAACGCTGTTAAGTGATCTCCACACCTGAGAGGAGCTAATGGAGAGTCTCAGTCTTATTTTGACATATTTATTGCTTTACAGCTGTTGACGTTATGATCTTAGCTTGTTATTTAGTTTCCTCTTCACATATCTTAAAACATCTTCCTCATGTTACACATTAATTTGCTGTTCAGCCCTGTCTGTAAGTTTGCAATTTACCTTCCATTCCAATGTATATGAAAAACTGTCGAAAGTTCATATCTTGAATAAACCTTTGTTCGTCTTAAAAATGACACTGGATTCTAAATTTGTTCTTATACACAAAGTGAGTACTCTATCGCCCCCTCTGGTCTACCAGCAAACTGCACTTCTAACATTCTCTGTCAATTACAATGTCTGTTTCAGGGCAACACACAGAACGATTCCTGGATCTTTGCACTGGCCATTCTGCTCAGCAGCACCCTGGTCTATAACAGCATGGGCACCATCGACCATGTGGCCCTAGAGAACCTGCAGTATCCTTTTGGGGCATCAGAAATTGGAAGTGGGCTTTGATGGTGGGGATGGAGGAACCCCTGGGCAGCTTCAGGTGGCTGGCTAGGGCAGCCCTTTGTGGGAGGCAGTAGCAGGGAGAAGGTTTCCGTTTGAACTCCTGAGGCTGGTGAACTGCAAGGGCAAAGGCAAGCTGTCAGAGGGTAGGCAGCTATCAGAGGCAAGGAAAGGCCAGAAAACTTCCCAAAGGTTTTGGAAATGTATGGGTGGCAAGGTCTCAGATTCCAGCCATCATAGTGTTAACTCCCCCCCCCCCCAAAGGGCAATTTTTTTTTTGCATTTCTATAAACTACAACAGAAATTGGGAAGGGAAGATTCTACCATCTAAAGGAGAAAGTAAAAAGAACCTAACTAAAAACCCAAGTGTGGAGGTTTTACAATGCTTAGAACATAGTTATTACTCTTATACAGTTACTTTCAAACATGAAGAGTGCCCGCCAATCATCGCTTCTGTTGACAAAC
>NW_015163290.1:436-8841 GCF_001447785.1 Gekko japonicus | reverse complement strand
AGCCCTTTTACTTCCAAAAATCTGCTTTTCGATCAGCTTGCCAATCCAACCGCAAGGAAACTAAACTTTAGAATCTCCTTACCATTCATAAGTCTCTATGATCAAAGTACGCACCAAATACTGTCCCTTTAAAAAAACTAACCGCTTTTAGTACAGATCCTGGTCGCTGCTCCACTTTAGCCACCAGAGGGCCGACGATTCACTTTAAAGACAGAGTCTGTGGTTAGGTCACATGACCTAACTTTCCACTGTTCTCCTTCCTGAAGAAAGCATTAGTCCCGCCTCCCTCTTCGCCTCTCGTCGCCAACTTTTGGGGATGTTTACATCAGCCGAGAAAGGATGCCAAAGTCTCTAAGGTCTGTTTAAATGCTCAGCTCTCTTTTGGAAAAACTCTCAGCTACAGTCCATAGCCACAGTTTGATCAGTCCCTCCTTCTATGCTTTCGCTTTTGCTTAAAACGTCAGGAGATAGGTCGTCCTCCCCCCCCCCCCCGTTTATACGCTTATAGTAGGGGGACTTCACATCTAGGCTTTGGTGTCTCGTTTCAACGACAACTCACTTATCAGTCCTTGAATCGATCCACCAGGTCCTAAGACGGCCCCTGGGATCACACCAGGCAGAGAAAATCGCTAAACCTCCAAGCACTTGTTCCGGTGGTCGCTTCTAATCTAATACTGGGAATCAGGGCAGGACCTTCAGGGCAGAGAGTAGCCCCCCTGTACCGGCTGCCGGCCGGAGGTAGGGCTCTCCAAAGCCCCCTGGCTAGAAGCCCATTGTCTCCATGGGGGAGCGTGCACAATCATGCTCCCGCCTAATCCCCAATTTATGGCACACGTCTCTCGGAGGAGCCAAGAGATGTTGCCATCATTGAAACGCCCAAACCAGAAGCTCCCATTATAGGGTTAACTTGTTTACCATCTCTACCATTGTTTAGACTGACCTGGAAGGGAAACCTGGCACAGGGCCAATGGGGAGAAAGCCCGCGAAAAGTGGTCTGTATTGGTTACTGGTTTCAGGTGTCTTCCTTTCTAGGGGTAAAGAAGAAGCAGATTCTCCATTGTTGTGTATTCAGTGTAACCATGCTTTCCTAACAGTAAGATGTAGAAAATGTAGCTCTTAGATATGTTTGTTATTTTGTTAGGTTTCCTGTGTACCTTTACCCTTAGAAATAAAGTTTTTTCAACAGAAAGAAATCTCTCCAGTGAAGCAAAGATCCATTGAAACTCTGAGTAATTAAGTATTTTTGACTATTTTCCAACAAAAGGAAGGAGCTGTACACACAATTCCTTGGCATGGTTGTTGAGACCCCTTGGGACAGGTCTTAGGGAAGGCATGGGGCACACTTAGAACCCCGGAAAGGGGGGCCAGTGGGAATGCATCTTCAGTGGGTCAGATCACAGATGCTAGCAGGGTTATGACCTCCTGGGGCAAAAAGACCCACTGAAATCAATGATGAAGGATCCAGCTGCCAGACCCCCTGGTTTAGGTGGGGGTCCCCTGACACCAGGCCCTGCCCCCCAACTGCTGATCAGCTGGGAGGTGGGGGGACTTACTAGTAGAAAGAGGAAGGCCCAGGCCACATTGCTGGTGTCGCACAGGAAGTGATGTCATCACACCGGCGACTTCCAGTTGACGCGCTGGTATTTGGGCAAGAACTCTATGGTAGAAGCCAGTTTTACCATAGAATTTTTGCCTATGTACCAGAATATTGCCTGGAAGTTGCTGGTATGATGGCGTCACTTCCTCTCCGATACCAGCGCCATGAGCTGGGCCTTTCTCCTGGTAAGTCCCCTTCATCCCCCACTGGTTGCCTAATGAAAGAAGTGCTGCCTGCACATGTTCAGAGAGGCTTTTTTCAATCCACTAGCCATCTCACAGGTGGAAAGAGAGCCAAAAAAACCAGTGAATTGGGCAGTTTGTGAGGGCCCAGGGACAACGTTTAAATCTCTCCCTTAGCGAGGTCCAGCTATGTAACTGAGCTGACGAAAAAGATTCATACAAAGTCTTCCGGGCGTTGCCAGGAGGAGAATAATTCAGCTGAGTTTGTCCGCTTCTTCCCTGCCTTCATTTGGGCAGTGAGAGACTTCACTCTGCAGCTGGAGATGGACGGACGACCTGTCACTGAGGACGAGTACCTGGAGAGTGCCTTGAAATTGCAGAAAGGTGAGAGGGTCACAGAGCCTCCATTTCAGTTTAGTGTAGTGGTGTAGTGTAGAGAGCCAGTTTGGTGCAGTGGTTAAGAGTGTGGACTCTAATCTGGGAGAGCTGGGTTTGACCTCGGGTCAGCCACAAGTTCTCTCAGAGTTGTTCTCCCAAGGGCAGGTCTCGAGAGAGCTCTCTCAGCCCCACCTACTTCACATGGTGTCTGTTGTGGGGAGGGGATGGGAAAGGGATTGTAAGTCACTCTGAGACTTCTTCTCTTCATGCTGAGATGCCATATTTGCTACCTGGAGCTGCCTTCCCTTGAATCCACGAATCCTCTGTCTGAACTTTGCTTATAATCTCAGCTCCTCTCTTAGTATTGTTCTGAGTGGGCAGACAATAAGATGGCATAGAACCAAAGGAAGCTGTCTGTAACCACTAGCCACTGATTGCTGTAAAAAGCAAAGATGTGCAACTTAGTTTCTGCCGTGTGCTTAGCTCTATCCTTTGACCACTCAGTTCCACCCTTTAACCTCTTGGTGAATAGATATTTCACATGCTTGTAAGTTCACTGCTACTGTCACTGATGGCCTGCTTTTCTCTTCCCCCCTACCTTTTCCCCTAGGAAACACAGAGCCAATCCAGAAATGCAACGCGCCCAGAATATGCATCCGCAAATTCTTTCCTTCCCGGAAATGTTTCACGTTTGACCGTCCAGCTAACAAGAGGAAATTGCAGCGGCTGGAGGAACTGGAAGAGGAAGATCTGGAGCCGGACTTCTTGGAACCAGTGAATGATTTCTGCGAGCACGTCTGGAACACCTCCCGACCCAAGACGGTCCCAGGAGGCCGGGTTGTCAGCGGAACAAGTGAGGAGCGTTCCTGAGAAGTCATATAGGTTGGGGCTAATAAGCCTTTTTAGTTGCACCCAATAATAATGGTGTTGGCCATGCTGGGAGATCTCTCAGAGCCCTTCATGTGTTCAGACTGCACTGCAGTACGCTTTAGTGTTCCACACTCACATATAGCACACTTGAAATTGTGTTCTTGGGTAAAGAATATGCAGATTCATGGCTATGACTGTCTTGCTGCTATTAACGATCAGTGAAAGAGTATTGGTATCAAAAAGGAACTTGGTGTAAGGATGTCATAATCCTGGGCCTATAGCGGTGCGACCTGCAGGCTCTAGCGAGGCCTAGTAGCTCCAGGGAAGCCTGCATTGGAGTAGCTATCAGGGCCTACATTTCCCAGGTTCCCTCTGGACCCTGGTGTTATCATCCTGGGCCTATAGCGATGCAGCCTGCAGGCTCTAAGGAGGCTTAGTGGCTCCAGGGAAGCCTGCATTGGAGTCGCTATCAGGGCCTACATTTCCCAGGTTCCCTCTGGACCCTGGTGTTATCATCCTGGGCCTATAGCGATGCAGCCTGCAGGCTCTAAGGAGGCTTAGTGGCTCCAGGGAAGCCTGCATTGGAGTCGCTATCAGGGCCTACATTTCCCAGGTTCCCTCTGGACCCTGGTGTTATCATCCTGGGCCTATAGCGATGCAGCCTGCAGGCTCTAAGGAGGCTTAGTGGCTCCAGGGAAGCCTGCATTGGAGTCGCTATCAGGGCCTACATTTCCCAGGTTCCCTCTGGTCCCAGTGATTGGTTAATAGGGGATTTTGGAGGGGAAACTACACCAGCAGGGGAGCAGAGGGTGTGGCCTGGGAATAAGGAATAAAAGGCCTGGCCCAAAGTGGGAGGGTGTTCTCTCCCTCAGGGAGCATGGCTGGTGAGGATGCTGCAGAAAGAGGGATCCCTCATCCGAAAGGGGTGAATCAGTCTGAGACCAGGTACCTGGGAAGGCTAAGACCATACGGTCAGATGCATTAGGATCAGGGCCGGCTTGCCCGCTAGGCGAACTAGGCCTTTGCCTAGAGTGCGAGCCGGCCATTAGTGCATGGGAGGAGAGGCAGGGGTGGCCGCTGACAGCCTTTCGTCGCCCGCAGCCCGGGGCAAGAAGGGCGGGGGGAAGGGGGCCGAGGGGAGCGCTGGCCAGGCCCGTGGCCAGGCCGGCAGGGAGCCAAACCGCAAAGCCGCCGGCCCAATCAGCGCCCCTGAGACGCTCCTCCTCCTCAGGTAGCCTCGGGGCCGACGGGGGGGAGAGGCGAGGTGCCCCGGGCTGTCCTGCCTGCCTGCCTGCTTTTGGCCTGGCTTGGGGCCGCCTGAGACTGCCCGCCCACCCGCTGCGCCCGGAGGAGGAGTCGGAACGGCCACCGCCACTTCCCCGTGAGAAAGCCCCCACCCCGCCCAGAAGAAGCTGCCCCCCTGCCGCCGGTGGAGCGCAAGGAGCGGGGAATTTTCAGTGTGACCCTAAAACCACTGTCTAGTATGGATTAGATCTGCTTCAGATTGCTGGCGTGAGTTTGCTTTTGTCGGTCTGAATTTTCTTTTTTCCCCCTACTCAACCGCCCTGTTTTCTGAGATGGCTGAACAGCCTGGGATACCCTTGGAGAGCAACCCTGTGTGGAGTTACTCCAGGGTAGCCCCGTTAAGTTGCACAGGGTGTCGCTGACGGCAGCCTGTCTGGCTGAAGAAGTCCCAAGAAGAAGTCCCAGCCCTGCCAGGATGGTCTCCAGGCCCCGCCAGGAGGTTGGCATCTGCGCTCGCCTAGAACGCAGGACAACCTCGGGCCGGCCCTGATTAGGATTTATTATTTTACTGATTTACCTACCTTTACTGGGCTCATTATTCCTACATGGCTTTTGAACTACAGTTGTTATTAAATCTCTTTAATAAAATGAGTTTTTTCCTCGGCCTGGGTCCTCCTCACGCCTCATTTGGTCACGTATAAAGGGAAACCTACTGGAAAGGTACTGTAGAAAGGGGTAGGATGGGTGCTCTGAAGGCCTGTAGCTACAGTGGGACATTTCAAGGCAATGCGGTTGCGTGGGGGGGGGGGGTGAGAGAAGGAGGGGATCCTCCTAGGTTACTCTGAGCCAGTGACTGACTTCCGCTTTCGCCCACCCTCCACAATAGGGGAAATAACTCTGCTCCTGCCTGCGAGTGTGAATTTATTTTATTATGTCAGTACCCCCTGACTTATTTAAAGGCCCCCCAAATTACAAAATCCTGGCTACAGGTCTGGTGCTCTGGGGCCCTCCCAAGGAGACCCATTCCAGAGTGGAGGCAGCCATTAGAGAACCTTCCTAGCCGCTGCCTGTGACAAAGAGGCTTAACCAAGAAGAGGTTGTTTTATGATTCACTAACCTTATGATTCCTTGTTTTACCCCTCCCTCCCTTTGCAGTGCTCGCAAACCTGGCAAAGAACTACGTGGAAGCGATCAACAGTGGGCAGGTGCCTTGCTTGGAGAACGCCGTGCAGGCCCTGGCCGAGATTGAGAACACAGCTGCTGTGCATGAGGCCATTTCCCGTTATGAAGAGCTGATGGAGAAGCGGATGAAGCTGCCCACAGAGACGGTGGAAGAGCTGCTGGGGGTGCATGCTGCGTGTGAGAGGGAGGCCACGGTGGTGTTCATGGCCTGTGCTTTTGGGGACCACATCGAAAAATTTCAAGCCGATCTTATGGTATGTTCCCTCTTATGACTTCTCAATGTGCTGTCATCTCATAGCCCTTTTCCAGGATGTCATGACAACAAACTAATAGTTAATGACTGAGCTGTAATAGTTAACAATTGAGCTGTAGGGGTGACCATCCCATTGCATAGTACCCCAGGGAAGGAATGTTTTCTCACTGTTACCAACACACTTATTTCTGGATCTTCTTGTTTTGGTAGCGTAACCTGCAAGAGAAGAAAAAGGAGTTTTGCAGGAGGAATGAACAGGTGTCTTCCGACCGCTGCCTTGCTGTGCTTACGGATCTTTCCCGGGAGCTGGAAGATGGGATCGCCAAGGGGATCTACTCTGTGCCTGGTGGCTATCAGCGTTTCTTGGAAAATCGGCGTGAAATAGAGGAGACATACCGCCTGACACCTGGGAAAGGGATTCAGGTAGGGCACAACTGAGTTTCTTTGAGATCTGCTTCTGAGCAATATTGAGACCGATGGGTTATTGATCAGAGGAAGGATGAAATGACTTTGTGTGTTGACCGGTCAGCAGTGTGGCGGCTCTGGGCCGGAGGGGGAGGCTCTGAGGCAACTGCCTTCTGGATGGAAGAATGGCCAATTCCCCACTCTGGCGTCTCCTATAGATCCTTTAAACCCCAACTGCTCACGATCAAATAAAAAGGGGGACAGAAGCTTTGATTAAAGGATTGGTGGTATTCTTGCTCTGAGGCTAGCTGGCAGCTGAGTCCTGTGGAGGTAAGTGATCAAACGCCAGTCTGCTTTATGCTCAGATCATTTTTATTTGGCTCCTCATGCATTCAAAGGACCATTAATTTAAGATCCGGCTGGTGAATGAGTGAAAGGGTTTATCTTTAATGTTTATTCATTTATTTATTTCAATTTATATCCCGCCCTTCCCGCAAGTGGGCTCAGGGCGGGTCACAACAATAGATTACAATAAATTACAGTCTTCAGTAGTTCAGAATAAATAAATATCTGACATTAAAACAGTAAAAACAAATTAAAATGGGGAATTGCAACAGATTTCAGATTATAGTTCCTACAGCCAGGAACAAATGGGCAGAAGCTGAGCCATAGAGGTCTTGTTAATAACAGCATATCACTAGGGCTGCAACAAGGAGGCCTACTGCCTCAACCAAAAGCCGGGCAGAACAGCTCCATTTTGCAGGCCCTGAGAAACTGTAACAGATCCCTGATCTCAGTTGGGAGCATGTTCCACTAGGCTCGGGCAAGGGCAGAAAAAGCCCTGGCTGAGGCTAGGCAAATGTCCCTCGTGCTGGGGACAACCAGCAGATGGTTGTCCGCAGAGCACAAGGCTCTCTGGGGCACATATGGGGAGAGGCGGTCCCTAAGGTATGTTGGTCCCAGGTCGCATAAGGCTTTAAAGATCAACACTAACACCTTGAAACGGATCTGGTACTTGATTGGTAGCCAATGCAATTGGTGTATCACCGGCCGAATGCACACCCACACAGATGTTGCACTCAGCAGCAGGGGTGTGCATTCGGTAAAGCCAAACTGAAATAAACCCCAAAAATTCCTTTTCGGCATTTTTTCAGTATTCAGCAAGCCAAATCAGAATCTGATTTATTCGGTATTATTTGGCATTGCCGAATACAGACTTCGGGGGGGGAGTTAAACTTTAATGGGCTGCACTTACCTTCTTTTCCCCACCTTTTCTGTCTCTATCCCACCCTTTGCTCTGCTTTCCAAAAGGGAGGGGGAAGAGGGACCTTACATACAGCCAATCACTGCAATGCATTTGCAATGGCATTGCTGCTTGCAAGGCTGTTGTTGCTGCTGGCTTTGAACATGAAGCCCAACTACTAGTTTGCTTTCCCAGGGACAAAAGGGGGGAGGAGCACTGGCCAATAGGATTACAGGTAAGGGTGGGCACACTGCTGTTTGGCCAATTTCAGAAGTTTGGGGTTTTTTTGAATTTTTTCTGTGTATTGTTGTTGTGATGATTCTGTGCTTAAATTGACATCAGTTCTCCTGTTGAGCTGACATTTGCCACAGTGGCACTGAGTTCAGCTGGTAGGTTGGCACTGGGCTCTGCTGCTGATCAGTAACACTAGAACATTGCACTGCATCTGCTGCTCGCCTTCCAAACATGCCCCCTATACTAAAGAGATTCTCAGATTTGATCTTAGTCCTGTTGGGCTTTGGCACTGCTGCAGTGGCACTGGTTTTGGTGGGCACATTGCACTGGTTCTGCTGCTGCCCTTGCAAACATACCCCCTCGCCACCACACCTCAGTTTCTACTGCAGAGATTCTCTGGGAGAAACTGCTGGACTGTTATTCTACCTGCCTGCCTTTGGAAACAATGGAAGACAGGAACACCTTCTTTGGATACCCCTAGAGTTGGACCCGCTGGTCCAAATTTTTTCTAACTTGGAGGTTCTTTTAGGGAGAGGCTCCAGCAGCTACAGTACAAATTTGGTGTCTCTACCTCAAACCCTCTCTCCCCCAGCCTACTGAATACTCCTTAGATTTTACCATTGACTACAATGGCCCCATTAGATATGATGGAGCTGATTTTTTTCAGTATTCCCGAATATTTCGAGATACCAATACATTACCAGTATTGGTATTTGGGTATATTTGGGAATACTGAAAAAATTCAGCTCTATTATACCTGAATCTGAAAAGTACTGATTCCCCCCCCCCCCCGCCCACCCCTATCCACAGGGCCCG
>NW_015163290.1:0-422 GCF_001447785.1 Gekko japonicus | reverse complement strand
GCACACCCCTAGTCAACAGGCGCGCCGCTGCATTTTGCACCAGCTGGTGTTTCTGGATCAGCCTCAGGGGTAAATCCATGTAGACCAAGTTACAGTAATCAATGCATGGGTCATTGTGACCAGGTCCTGGAGGGAGAGATAGGGAACCAGCTGCCTGATCTGCTGGAGATGATAAAAGGCAGACCAGGCAACTGAGGCGACCTGGGTCTCCATAGAAACTGAAGCATCCAGAGTCACCCCTAGAGTCCATTTGTATGACTTTGTTGAAAAAGAGATGATCCTGTGCGTCTCGTTTGCCACTAGTGATTTTAAAATAAAGAGGAAAAGACCAATAAAAGAGCTTTGGTGGGCTTGCTAGCTACCAGAAATGGAACGTATCCATAACCAATAAGAAAGGCTATCTCAGAACATCTGACCTAAGG
>NW_015163289.1:22247-23773 GCF_001447785.1 Gekko japonicus | reverse complement strand
AAATTACAACATGATGAGCACATGCATACCATGGCTGTGTTTCTGTGTAAATACCCAGTTCTGGAACTGTGTTTGTCTCCTGAGTAGAAGAGTAGTTCACCACAGCGACTTGTACAGAGACGCAAGAAGCATCTTCTGTTAAGGGCTGATGACCTGCTGCATACCACAAGTGACCGGTCAACTGCAGTAAAAAAGTGAGGGCACTCAGGACGCAAGGGTAGGCTGGAGCAGTAAGCATGCAGAGATGTAACGGGCAGCCTCCACTACAAGTGGCAGCTTAGAGCTCAGGGGGGGTGTCTGACTAGTTCTTTAATTCCTTGCCGCGTGTGGGTGAGAGAATTCCCAGAATGTCATCAAGGGAGAGGGGGCAGGTCCTTTGCTGCATCTCTGTATGACTCACCGTTCTGACTTCTGCAGCAATTCAGGGCAGCCTCCTCCGAGGAGAGGTTATTTTCAACTGTTAACACCTGTTGGAAAGCCAGCGGAGGTGTAGAGACTGGAGCCCGGAACTGGAGAGATTCCGAGTTCGACCTCCCACTCGGCCAGGGACTACATCGCGGTCTACTTTCTCTCAGGCTAACCCTCCCGGCAGGGCTGAAGGAGAGGAGAAACTCTGGTCTTCCAAGATAGGTGAGGATTTCAACCTAATGGGTGGCTGGGGTTTCTAGACGGCCAGGTCTCTGCCCACAAGGACCCTACACTCCAATCCCGACCAGTGTTCCCTCTAAGCTGAGTTAGTGTGAGCTGGCTCACAGAATTTTAGCCTCCAGATTTTTGACTTAGCTCAGGAAGGAGGGCTCCGGAGCAAACTAATTTATGCAGTAGCCAAATCGCTCGCTCACAACTTTAATGCCAGCAGCTCACAAAGTAGAAAGTTTGCTCACAAGACTCCACAGCTTAGAGGGAACATTGACTCTCTCCAGTTTGCACTGGGCAGACAGCATTTTGCGAAAGAAGCCTGACTTGGACGGGATGTGTGTGAAATCGGTGTGCGTCTGTGTGTGTGTGTGGTTGGGGGGGAGTCGAGAACCCGCGGTTGTCTTAGGAGCGGCTGACGCAAAGATCCTCCCGGGGTACCGCTCTCTGGGGAAATGGGTGCCATGCCAACGAAGGGGCGGGAGGGAGAGAGGAGAGTTTGGAGGGGGTGTGGGTGCCCTCCTCCCCTGCCATGGCTGCCCGGCCTGTGCCTCGGTGCCCCCCCGGGCACTCACCTGGGCAGCTTCGGGGACAGGCTCGCCAAGGGCGCGCTTCCAGGAGAGGGACGGGGTGGGGTGTGGCGCTGCTGCCAACCCCTCGGCGCCGCCGTTTAAAAAGCCTCCCGTGCCCGGGTCGTCGCCGTCGCCTCGCTGCCAGCGCCAGGTCTGCAAGGAGAGAGGCCCTGAGCTCACCCTCCGACGGGTAAGGGCCCCTTGCCAACTCCCGGTGCCTGGGGACTTCGCCAAGGCATCCCTAACGAGCCCGGGGGGGGGGGGGGGGGGGGGGCCAAAGGCGTCTTCCCTGGAAGGACCGGGGGGGGGGGAAGGGGC
>NW_015163289.1:21941-22111 GCF_001447785.1 Gekko japonicus | reverse complement strand
GAGGATCCGACCGTCCGTTCTTCTTCTTCTTCTTCTTCTTCTTCTTCTTCTTCTTCTTCTTCTTCTTCTTCTTCTTCTTCTTCTTCTTCTTCTTCTTCTTCTTCTTCTTCTTCTTCTTCTTCCTCTTCCTCCTCTTCCTCTTCCTCTTCCTCTTCCTCCTCCTCTTCTTC
>NW_015163289.1:10826-18107 GCF_001447785.1 Gekko japonicus | reverse complement strand
GCTGTGACTTGACGGCGCTTTCCACCGCCGAGTCTATTATTGGCCGACAGCTTGGTGGAACCTCCATGTTTCGAGGCAGTCTACCTCTTATTGGTCAAATGCTATATGCCCTGCTTGCAGCTTCTGGACCTGTCTGGTTGGTCAGTTTGGTGTAGTCAGTTTGGTGTAGAAAGCCAGTTTGGTGTAGAGGTTAGGAGTGCAGACTCTAATTTGGGAGAAGCGGGTTTGATTCCCCACTCCTTTACTTGCAGCTGCTGGTGTGACCTTGGATCAGTCACACGCTCTCTCAGAGCTGTTCTCTCAAGGGCAGTCCTCGAAAGAGCTCTCTCAGCCCCACCCGCCTCACAGGGTGTCTGTTGTGGGGAGGGGAAGGAGATTGTAAGCCGCTCTGACACTCCTTCGGGTAGTGAAGGGCGGGGTAGAAATCCAATCTCCTCCTCCTCCTCCTCTTCTTCTCCTTCTCCTCTTTTTGGGGGCATGGGTGGGGAGGTGAGAGATGTACTGTTTGTCTGATACAGCATCCTCTGCACTCCCCGTGATTCCCTTTTCTCCAGGGGCTCTGAAAGGTACAGGCGTCTTGCAGCCTTTCTTTACACCTCCTTCCAGGAAAAAGAGCTGTAGGATGATTCTGTAGAGATGGTTGGAAGCAGGGCTTTTTTTGTAGATCAAGCCCAGCAGGAGCTCGTTAGCATAATAGGCCACACCCAACAGCAGACACTCATTAGCATATTAGGCCACACCCCCATGCCTTCCCTTGGCTTGCCTGGGCACCCTGCGGCTGCGGGAAACCTGGGCTAGCTGGCCCTCGGACAGGCCAGGGAAGGCACGGGGAAGGCCCCTGGCCCCCCCTGCCTCGGAGTTGTTGGGGGGTGTTGCTCTCCAGGCCTTCCCTCGGTAGCCATGCATGCTCAGAGGTTTTGGCTGTAGTGGGCGTGGCCAACTCTGAAGCCAGCCGGGACTCCGTTCCTGTGCGTTCCTGCCCCAAAATAGCCCTGGTTGGAAGAAAGCATTTCTTTTTTAAAAAAAAACGATGCAGAGAATCAGGTAGGCAGATGAGGGCCAGGCAGGGTTCAACTTTGACGTCTGTCCAGTGCTTCGAAAGGGCAAACCGTCCGAAAATGTCATTGGCATAGACAGCAGAATGCAGGAATGGTGGAAGGTGGCCCTCATGCCAGGCAAGGGGTGGGCGGTCGTGGGGGAAGTGATATGTGAGCTCACACAGGGCTCCCTCTAAACTGTGCAGTCTTGTGAGCGAAAATTCTACTTTGTGACCTACCGGCATTAAAGGCCCAATAAGCTGTTCCTGAGGGTGCACTCTCTCTTTCTCTGGCTGAGTGAGATAGTCCAGCACACAGCGATCAGGACTTGGGAGAGCCCAAGAAAAGGTGCTGGTACTCAGTACTGGTAAGCAATGATCCCTCTAAGCTGTGGAGTCTTGTGAGCAAAAAGTCTACTTTGTGAGTGACTGGCACTAAAGTTGTGAGCAGGTGATTTGGCCACTGCATACATTAGTCTGCTCTGGAGCTAAGGCAAAAATGTGTGAGCCGGAGGCTAAAAAACGGTGGGCTGGCTCACACTAACTCAGCTGAGAGGGAACACTGGAGCTCAGACGTCTTTATACTTCTCCTTTCAAAAACAAGTCTCCATCCAAAGTCTTGGGAAATGACACTCATATTTCTCAAACCTGTGAACGTAAAAGAGAAGAATTCTGTGATTGAAAGACGCCAACCCCATCGTTGTCACTTGTACGATTCCCCACTCCTCCACTTGCACCTGGCTGGATGACCTTGGGCAAGCCGTAGTTCTGATAAGAACTGTCCTTAAAAAAGAGCAGTTTCTGTCAAGAGTTCTCTCAGCCCCACCTCCCTCACAGGGTGTCTGTTGTGGGGAGGGGAAGGGGAAGGAGTTTGTAAGCCACTCTGAGACACCTTTGGGTAGTGAAGGGCGGGGTATAAATCCAATCTCTTCTTCTTCTTCTTTGACACAAGGATTCTTTAAGGGGCATAGGGCTCCCAACTTTGGGAAATTCCTGGAGAATTTTTTTGGGGGGGAACCCTGGGAATGGCAAGATTTTTTTTTTGGGGGGGGGAGAGCTCAGCAGAGATACAATGCCATACAGTCCACCCTCATTTTCTCCAGGGGAACTGATATCTGTAAGTCTGCAGATCAGTTGTAACTCTGGGAGAGATCGCCAGTCCCCGACAGGAGGTTGGCAACCCTATCTGTGAGCACTCTAGGAATGCTGAGGATGTTTCCTTCGCGCTGAAGCCACATATCTGGAGTTGGTGTCGTGGTTAAGTGCGCGGACTCTAATCTGGGAGGACCAGGTTTGATTCCCCACTCCTCTGCTTGCACCTGGCTGGATGACCTTGGGCAAGCCCTAGTTCTGATAAGAGCTGTCCTTGAAAAAGAGCAGTCTCTCTCTCTCAGCCCCTCCTACCTCACAGGGTGTCTGTTGTGGGGAGGGGGAGGGAAAGGAGTTTGTAAGCCGCTCTGAGACCCCTTTAGGTAGTGAAGGGCGGGGTATAAATCCAATCTCTTCTTCTTCTTCTTCTTCTGCCTTCTACCCTCCCACCATCTAGCTGCCTATCGCTTCCTCTCCCAGTGGACTGCATCTGGTGCTTTCGGCATGCAAAGCAAGGGCTGTGAACCTTGGCCTCCCCACCTGCCAATTCAGGCCAAGGGTGAGTCGGAGGGGCTCCAAAGTCAGCCGCTTGGCACCTGCTTTGCATGGGGTGAGGGCCCAGGTTCAACCACCAGCAGCTCCACGAAAGCCGCAGAGTCGCTGCCAGCCTCCAGGTTTGGCTGCTGGTCTCCAGGCGAGAGAGATCAGTTCCCCTGGAGAAAACTGGGCTACTCTGGAGGGCAAACAAAGAAGAAGAAGAAGAAGAAGCGATTGGATTTATACCCCGCCCTTCACTACCCAAAGGAGAGGGGCTTACAAACTCCTTTCCCTCCCCCTCCCCACTGCAGACACCCTGTGAGGGAGGTGGGGCCGAGAGAGCTCTGACAGAGATTGCTCTTTTTCAAGGACAGCTCTTATCAAGAACTACGGCTTGCCCAAGGTCATCCAGCCAGGTGCAAGTGGAGGAGTGGGGAATCAAACCCGGTTCTCCCAGATTAGAGTCCGCACACTTAACCACTACACCAAACTGGCTCTCAATGGAATCACATCCCTGCAGAATTCCCTCCCCTTCCCAAACTCTGCCAGGAGTCACCCAACCCAGAGTTGGCAAACTTCTGGCAGATCAGCAAGTACCAGGGAAGGCCATGTTTGGCCTCAGGCTTGGGAGAACCCCCACCGACCGCAGGAGGCCCTACCAGCCTAGACACTGCTCCTGTGTTGGACCGTGGCCCTCTTTGGCTGATTCAGCACCCACCTGGTTCCTCGCAGTTCTTCCACAGCAACGTCGGGAGCAGGGCCGGATTAACCATGAAGCAGACGAAGCACGTGCTTAGGGCACCAGGGCCAAAGGGGGCACCACAAAGTTGGGGAAAGGGCGAAAAGAACTTTATGTAGCCCAAGTAGGGTTGCCAAGTCCCCCCGGGGGGTGGATTTCCCCCCACTTTGGAGGCCCGATTTCCCTGCGGAATCGGGTCCCGGGGGAAACCCCACCCCCGCGTGCACGTCACCCGGATGTGACGTCATGACACTGGGCACGCTGGGGGTGGGGCCACAGCCATTTGAGAGGAAAACATGGCAGCACTCAGGACGCCAGGCAGGAGCCCCCCGCCGCCAGGTAAAAAAGATTTGGCAACCCTAAGCCCAAGCTTGGCTTAGTTTGTATAGTCTATTGGGTTATCATCAATGTTCCCTCTAAGCTGTGGAGTCTTGTGAGCAAAAAATCTACTTTGTGAGCTCCTAGCATTAAAGTCGTGAGCGAGCGATTTGGATACTGCGTAAATTAGTTTGCTCGGGAGCCCTCCTTCCTGAGCGAAGACAAAAATGTGTGAGCTGGAGGCTAAAAGACTCTGAGCTAGCTCACATTAACTCAGCTTAGAGGGAACACTGGTTATCATATGAATAAATTTTTGTATTGCTGCAAACTGCATTGTGTATCTGGTCAGACAGGTCAACAACTAAAATGGACTGGGTCAGTGTGGAAAGGGGGGGTGCACCAAGATTGGTCAGTGCTTAGGGCACTGGTGAGCCTTCATCCACCCCTGGTCGGGAGGTTGATCTCCCTCATCACTGCGTGCCCCTTTCACTTTCTTTGTTCATCGGGTTTTATGGTACCTTCTACATAGATTTAGTGGAGCTGCAGTGGCTCAAGTGGTTAAGACGCTGAACTGCAGGCTGTGGAAGGTCAGTAGTTCAGCAGTTCGAGACCCGAGTTGCCACATGATGGAGTGAGCTCCTGTCTCTAGTTCCAGCTCCTGCCAACCTAGCCGTTCGAAAGCAAGACATTGCAAGTCGATAAATAGGTACCACTTCGGTGGGAAGGTAACAGCGTTCCGTGCGCCTTGGTGCTTAGTCATGCCGGCCACATGACCACGGAAATGTCTTCGGACAGCGCTGGCTCTTTGGCTTTGAAACGGAGATGAGCACCGCAACCCTAGAGTCGGATTCGACTGGCTTTCGAGCAAGGGAACCTTTACTTTACTTACATAGATTTATGGCCGTGCAGGGGTGGCTTCGCAGTCAGTACGGCATTGCCCCGGGGGATCTGAATGTGGCCCCGTTTTCCTTCCTCTGCTTCCAAGTCGAAGGCAACAATAAGCAGACAAGTTGACAGGGCTTCGCTGATCTCCGTCAGTTCCCCTGCCCCTATTTTCCCCCTCTGTATTTATCACCTCGCCATGAATTACTTGGCTCAGGTGTTTCATTTTATTTTAGTTTAGTTTTATTATTACGGTCTCAAGACCAACATACAGAGTAAGCATAATATGTGAGGGAGAGAAGAAGAAAGACCCAGTCATAAAATGCAAAAATAGAAATCTGAATTTAAGAACTTTTAAAATGCGATTCCCACAATCTAAGACTTAATGTACAAAACTCGGCGACTGAATGTGTAATGGCTCGGGTGGCTAATGACCGCTGAGGCAAGGACTGACACAGGAAAATTTGCATACCGATGATCCAAGGCAATGCAATGAAAACAGATATTCCGAGGCAAGGGGGAACCAGGTCGAGTGCTGATAAAATGTGGAGTGAATGCCAGAAGATGCAGAATGGACCTTTGAGGTACCAGGCAGTAGTTGCTTGCTTCCCCCGGGCCCGACCTCTTTGCGCTTTCTCCTTTTTATGATCTCCGCTCCTACTCTTGGATGTTCCCCGGTTTGCTCTTTCGCTGCCTCCTAGAATTGTTTTGTAGCGCTACTTCTGACTCCCCACCTGCCCAGAAAGCGCGACTGTTCATGCAGCGATTCAGAGAGGCAGAACTTCTCGGGCCCGCCCCACAGGGTCCAAAGTAGGATTCTTGAGCTGGTGCTTTCTCTGGGGGATGTTCTGCACCTGCGTCGATGGCGGCGATGCCTGCGGTGGTTGTGGGAAATTCCTAACGGTTTGGGGGTGGAGCCCGGGGAGGGATCTTATCAGGGATGGGATTCCACGGAGTCCGCTCTCTGAAGCAGCCACTTCCTCCAGAGGGACCGGTCCCTGTCCCCTAGAGGACAGGTGGCACTCCAGGGGAGCTCCAGGCCCTGCCTGGAGTATGGCAACCCTGTACGATGCCCCGGGCTGGCAGCAGAGTCATGCCTGGCCAGATACCCGAATCTCCCCGGAGCCTGCACATCGCCAAAGACCGAGATCTGTGCCAGCCTGTCTGAGTCGTAATGTTTTATGCCGCTTCATTCCCTGGTCGATGAGTGATTGCTCAGCGAGGACGTGCCAGCGTTCCCTCGGCTTTCCTCTCCCCTTTCTTTCGCTCAGTGTCTCTCCATTTTTTTGCCCTACAAATGTCTGAGAGTCTCAGTGGGGTAGAATGCCATGAGCTGTAATTCCAGGTCCTACCCGGAGGCTGGCACCCCTAGCACAGTGAGTTCTTCCATTCTGTCCTCACGACATCCCTGTGAGGTAGGCTAGGCCGAGAGAGCATGAGGTCCAAGATTGTCTGGGCAGCCTTGCGGCCATTGGGGGATTCGAACCCGGGTCTGTCTCCAGTCCACGTCCGGCACACCAACCAGGACGTTCATGCCCCCAACTTAGGACTGGCGATGCCACATTCTGGCGGTTAGAGATTCTGCAGCAAGAGAGCTTGGGGGGGGACGGCATGGCTCTTGCCTTTCTGGGTGCACAATGACACTCCCTTTCCATACGGGATTTTGGATTGGCTCACTTTAGGAGGGGGTGGGGCTTCATACCCGTCCCCCCCTCCCAATCCCTAACGTTACTACGTAGCACTAGGATTTCAGCAGGCAAGGCCTCATGCCCTTTCAAAGTAGAGTTCTTTAAAAGAGGATGCATAGCTTGGTTCGAAAAGTCTCGAGACCAGGGCTATTTTTGGGCAGGGACGCACAGGAACGGAGTTCCGGCTGGCTCCTAAGTTGGCCACGCCCAGCAGGAACTCATTAGCATAATAGGCCACACCCAACAGCAGAAACTCATTAGGATTGGCTACATTAGGGGTGTGTGGCCTAACATGCAAAGGAGTTCCTGCTACAAAAAGAGCCCTGGGACAACAAACAAGGTAAACAGAATAAGAAGCAGAAGGTGGGTGTGGCTGGATGACCACACTTCTGGTAACGTGGGGGTGTGGCCTAATATGCCAATGAGCTGCTCTGTCAGGGGTGTGGCCTAATATGCGAATGTGTTTCTGCTGTTGGGTGTGGCCTATTATGCTAATGAGTTCCTGCTGGGCTTTTTCTACAAAAAAGCCCTGCTCGAGACTCTCAGGAAATGGAATTGTTTTGCGTGCTCTCTTGCCTGTACATTTATTCGGGCCCTTGTGGCACAAAATTTGAATCGGCTGAAGACACAGTTTAGTTCTCTGTATCTGTCCTGGGTACAGGCTGGCCTGATCTCATCAGATCACGGAAGCTAAGCAGAGCCAGCCCTGGTCTCTCTTTGGACGGGAGACCACCAAGGAAGTCCAGAGTTCCTAAGCAGAGTCCCTACGCAATGGCAAACCACCTCCAAACAAGGTTAGTGAGACAAGATCTTCCCTTCCAGAACCCATGTTGAGTCTGCCTCAATAGGTTTTGTTCATCTATGTGCCTACTAATTCTTTCCTTAATAATGGTTTCCACCAATTTACCCGGTATCGACGTCAGACTGACTGGCCTGTAATTTCCCGGATCTCCTCTGGAACCCTTTTTAAAGATGGGAGTGACATTAGCTAC
>NW_015163289.1:6751-10646 GCF_001447785.1 Gekko japonicus | reverse complement strand
GTCTCGCCAGGGCTATTTTTGGGCAGGAACGCACACGAACAGAGTTCCGGCTGGCTCCCGAGTTGGCCACACCCAGCAGGAACTCATTAGCATAATAGGCCACACCCAACAGCAGAAACTCATTAGGATTGGCTACAATTAGGGGGTGTGGCCTAACATGCAAAGGAGTTCCTGCTACAAAAAAAGGCCCTGGCGTTTTGACAACAAACAAGGTAAACAGAATAAGAAGCAAAAGGTGGGTGTGTCTGGATGACCACACTTCTGGTAACATGGGGGTGTGGCATAATATGCTAATGAGCAGTGCAGTCAGGGGCGTGGCCTAATATGCGAATGTGTTTCTGCTGTTGGGTGTGGCTTATTATGCTAATGAGTTCCTGCTGGGCTTTTTCTCCAAAAAAAGCCCTGCTCGAGACTCTCAGGAAATGGAATTGTTTTGCGTGCTCTCTTGCCTGTACATTTATTCGGGCCCTTGTGGCACAAAATTTGAATCGGCTGAAGACACAGTTTAGTTCTCTGTATCTGTCCTGGGTACAGGCTGGCCTGATCTTATCAGATCTCGGAAGCTAAGCAGAGCCAGCCCTGGTCTCTCTTTGGACGGGAGACCACCGAGGAAGTCAGGAGTTGCTAAGCAGAGTCCCTACGCGATGGCAAACCACCTCCGAACGTCCCTTGCCTTGGAAACCCTAAAGGGTTGCCATGATGTTCCCTCTAAGCTGAGTGAGTGTGAGCTAGCTGACAGTTTTTTTAGCCTCCGGCTCACACATTTTTGTCTCCGCTCAGGAAGGAGGGCTCCAGAGCAAACTGATTTATGCCGGGGCCAAATCGCCCGCTCACCACTTTCATGCCAGTCGCTCACAAAGTAGAATTGTTGCTCACAAGACTCCACAGCTTAGAGGGAGCGTTGGCCATGAGTTGGCTGTGATTGGATGACCTTTCCCACCTCCATGACTGCTCTTTCCCCAAGGAGCTTGGGTGCGTTCTTCCCCTTCCATTTTATTCCTCACAACACGCTTATAAGGTAGGCCAGAAAGAGAAAGAGAGAGAGAGAGCGCAACAGATCCCCCAAGTTGCTTTGCAACTGAGCAGGGTTTTGAGATCGGGTCACATCCTCTAACCACTGCACCCCTGCACCCTTCCTGCTGTTTGACCTCCAGCACGTGCAGACTCTGCCCACAGGTGCCCAAACAAAACTGGCTGTGTTGCCTCAACGGGGGCAGATGGATAACACCTACTCATTAGTTTTATTTTGGAGGCAAAGACCTTGGCCGTCATCCCGACGGCTCTTGGGCACGGCTAGAAAAACAAAACCCTCAGAGAAGGTCAAGATTCCAGAGAGAACCTCTGGGCACATTTCTATCTGAAGAGGTATGCGTGGACGGGAAAGCTGATACCCAGAAATAAACTATGTCGGTCTTCGAGGTGCCACCGGATGCCAACTTTGTGCTGCTGTTTCAGACCAGCGGGGCTGCCCACCCGAAGAATCCATTTTGAAGCAGTTAGGGCTAAATGTGAACTTGGGACCAGTGTGGGTTCTAGGGATGCCACTGCCTCCAGGTGGGACCTGGGGATCCCATGAAATTACAGCTCATCTCCCGATTACAGAGATCAGTTCCCTGAGAGAAAATGGATTCTTTGGAGGATGGCCTCTATGGCATTGTACCCGCCCTGAGGTCCCTGACCTCCTCAGAAGAAGACGGAGAAGAAAAGTTGGTTTTTAAACCCCTACCTTTTCTCTCCCCAGTCTCCATCCCCAAATCTCGAGGAGTTTCCCAGTCTGGCTCTGCCATCTCTGCCTCCCCATCCCCTGCTGGTTACTGGGGAGGGGGGAACTGGTAACCTTAGCAGGTTTCCTCAGTAGGAGAGCCAGTTTGGTGTAGTGGTTAAGAGCAAGGACTCTAAGCTGGGAGAACCGGGTTCGAGTCCCCACTCCTCCACATGCAGCTGCTGGTCTGACCTTGGGTCAGTCACAAGTTCTCTCAGAGCTGTTCTCTCAAGAGCAGTCCTCCAGAGAGCTCTCTCTCAGCCCCACCTACCTCACAGGGTGTCTGTTGTGGGGAGAGGAAGGGAAAGGAGATTGTAAGCCGCTCTGAGACTCCTTCGGGTAGTGAAGGGTGGGGTATAAATCCAATCTTTTCTTCTTCGTAGAGCCAGAGCCCCCTGAGACTGGGTATTTGGGGTGGTTCAAAGCTTATTTTGAGGTGTAAAGCTTTTTTTTTTAACTATCATCAGAATTTGTGGCCTTTTTTTTTTTTTTTACTATCATCAGAATTTGTGGATGGATTCAGAAATGAGGAACTAGGAACTCCAAATTAATATGGGAACTGGAGACCAACTTAACCACTGTCAGTTGTTTGTTTGCTTGGAATTCTTGTACTGATGAAGGGAAGAAGAGGAACTAAAAACCAACCTGCCTTCCTACCCCCAAACCTCACCCTCTTCCTCTCAACAGAGATTCTTCTCTCATGTAGTGGGAGGAAATCCGTGGGGTGGTGAAAAGTGTGTTGCAGTGGGAACTGAATTCTGCAGGTGGGTTTGAGGGATTTTAAAAGGAGCTTAGGACCAGTCGCATGTTGAAGACCAGCAAGATTTCCAGGAGATAAGCTTTCAAGAGTCAACACTCCCTTCCAACAAAGGGACCGTTGACTCTTGAGATCTTATCTCCTGGACATCTTGTTAGTCTTCAAGGTGCTACTGGAGGCAAACTTTGCTCTTCCACTGAAGATCAACCTGAAACTATCTCCATGGAAAGGACCGAAGTTGTTTTGCTTTAAACAGAAAAGGAGAGAAGGAGAATTAACTTGGGGAACTCACTGCCCCATGTATGAGAATTCTGACATGTCTGAGAACCCAGATTCAGTGCCCCCTTCCAGAACAGAAGAGAACACGGATTCATATTTGGAGGCAAAATTTATTCTTCTGTACATGTAGAACGCAGAATTAACTTGCGGAACTCACTGCCACTGGATGGAGTGAGGGCCAGTGGTGAGAGGTGTGGCTGCCATAGAGTCCACCTTCCAAAGCAGCCATTTTCACCAGTGGAACTGATCTCTGCAAGTCTGGAGATCAGTTCGAATTTGAGGGGATCTCCAGGCCAGTGTTCCCTCTAAGCTGAGTTAGTGTGAGCTAGCTCACAGTTTTTTAGCCTCCAGCTCACACATTTTTGCCTTAGCTCAGGAAGGAGGGCTCCAGTCCAGAGCAAACGAATTTATGCCGGGGCCAAATCACCTGCCTGCTCACAACTTCAATGCTGGTAGCTCGCAAAGTCGAATTTTGGCTCACAGGACTCCACAGCTTAGAGGGAGCATTGCTCCAGGCCCTACCTGGAGGTTACACGACACAGGGATTCTTACTGTGATAAGTGCGCTAAACTAAATAATACAGTACTGCAAACATCAGGAAAATATATGCTGTTTACATAAGTTAAAGGGATATGCTTTTTTTTACAAGGTTGGAATACAAAAACACCGTCCGTTTCCAATAAACAGAAGTGGGTTTTAACGGAGCAAATGATGCTAACTGCGTGCTCCGGAATGTCCTGTGTCGTTTCGGCGTTCCTTCTTCTGAACAAGATTCTGTAGATAATTTCCAGTGTTTTGTCTCATCTATAGGAGTAGACATGAAGCCTGATACTCACATATTTTTTCTTCATAGGTCAGTAACAAAGCACAATTGCTAGTAGAAAGTTCATTTCGGGCGAGTGACGGTCAAATGGAATGCCTTTGAGTTACAGTCAAATGAGTTACCGTCAAATGGAATGCCTTACAGAAAGGGCCTACCTGGAGGTTGGCACAGGCAGCCCTATTTGGCTAGACTAGTCCCCCCCACACACACCAATTAAAAATATTAATAAAAACCCGAAACCCAAAGGACTCTATTCTGCCTAAGGAAGGGAAAG
>NW_015163289.1:6009-6738 GCF_001447785.1 Gekko japonicus | reverse complement strand
CTCCAAAAGCAAGCAGCCGAGGAAAGACCTGCTGTCCTGTCACGGTGTAAGAAGAACCGTAGGGAGGGGCTGAATAATTGCCCACGGAGTCAGGCATGGCAACAAGTGTCCCGCTGGCTTGTGATTTGTGGGCCTGCGTGCGTGTGCAGGGCTGACTGAGTCATCCCATTCATTTGCGCAAAACTAACGGTCGTCATCACGAAAAGGAATCTCTATTGAATGGTTGGGTGCCCCCCAGATATGCTAACGCCATCAGGTAATCTCTGCCTTCGCCTCATCGCTCTACCTCAGGTTTGGTCCTTTTTGAAAAACCGTGACGGTTCGAGGACACCTCCTGAGGGACTTGTGAGAAATGTCCTGACTTGGATAGTCCAGGCTAACCTGGTCTTGTCAGATTTGGGAAGCTTCGCAGGGTTGGCCCTGGTTAGTATTTGGATGCTCCCTCTAAGCCAGTGATGGTGAACCTTTTAGAGACCGAGTGCCCAAGCTGCGACCCCAAACCCACTTATTTATTGCAAAGTGCCAACATGGCAATTTAACCTGAATACTGAGGTTGTACTTTAGAAAAAACAACTCCTACATTAACTTAAGATGATCCAAACAAAGTAAGGAAAGCAATCCCAAATCCTTTAATTTTCTTAAAATTATTTGGCAGAGAATTCGACCCTTTAATGATAGTCTGGCCCTGGCAGGGGCGATGGCACAGGTGCCCGCAGAGAGGGCTATGAT
>NW_015163289.1:0-4700 GCF_001447785.1 Gekko japonicus | reverse complement strand
TCACTTGCCCCAGAGCCCCTATCTATACCTTGTGGCTAAGAGCCACTGATGGACCTCTGCCCCATATGCCTATTTAATTCCCTTTTGAAGCCGTCCATGCTTGTAGCTGCCACCACCTCCTGTGACAGCATTGTAGCCGACCCTGCTTCGCTTCTGAGATCTGATGAGATCGGGCTCGCCTGGGCCACCCAAGTCAGGCCTCCCCAGCTCCTCCGATTATACAATCCTTCTGCTGGACATCTAAAGTTGGTGTTTCCAGAGCACACAAAGATTGTAGGCAGTTATGTTAGTGGAACAGCAGCAGGAGTGATGACAGCAATCACAGCGACAAGACTAATTAATAATAATTTATTGCGATGATTATAGCACCATAAATGTAGATGTCGTTTTGTAGAAGTTAGGTCTGCGCCCCATCGAGTTTCAAATCAAAAACTTGACACAGAGCAACCAGGGGTCACTTCCTGCAGGAGCGCAGAGGAGCGGAGCTCCGGCAGGAAAGAGCCCAGGGGGCGGGCACATGCAACAAGCCCCACCCCCTGCTCCCAGCAGCCCACAGTCAGAGCAAGAAGCAGCCAGGTAAGTTAAGAGCCCCCCCCAGCCTCCCGGTCCAAAACAGGCCATTGGCACCTTTAAGACCAAGTTTTATTCAGGTACAAGCTCTCCCTCCTCTGTGAGGACAGATCTGCACGTCCCCCCCAATAGCTAGCAATCCAAAACAGTCCAGTGGAGCCTGAGCGGTGGGTGTTGCCTTCTGACACACTTCCGGTGATGTCAGGGGGTGTGATATACACAAATAGGTTATGCTAATGAGTTATGCTAATGAGCTCCTGCACCTCTTTTTCTACGAAATGACCCCTGACTGCAAGCCAAAATAGGAGGCAAAGCTGATTGGGGTAAGATAACGGCAGGGGAAGAATTTGCATGCAATTGCACAGTTTGGGGTTTCATTTCCTCGCAACTTTGCTCTTATAAGCATTCTTAAAATAATATAAGTGAGACAGGGAGGTTTCCCTGAGACCTTGGAGATCTGCTGCCCGTCTGAGTAGACAATACCGACTCTGATGGGCCGAGGGGTCTGATTCAGTATAAATCAGTTTCATGTGTGAAATCTGTCTTTTTACAGTGTCGGACACTGAGTCGCTTCCTTTCCACTTTTACTTCATTTTTCCTTCTGAGACTGATTCTGGGATTGCAGCATTTGAACATGGCGGCTTCCCTTTGATTAATCATTGCAATCCTCCTGTACATCCAGGCAGTGAATATGCACACTTGGGTGGGTGGGGGACAACCCAAACCCACTCTGCCCTGACCTGGATAGTCCAGGCAAGCCCGATCTCATCAGATCTTGGAAGCTAAGCAGGGTCGACTCCGGCAAGTACTCGGATGGGAGACCTCCAAGGAATACCAGCAGTTGGGAGGTGGGGGCAGGATTTATTCAGCCACCCCTCTGAATATCCTCCAGGCCCCCAGTAGGGGTCAGTCACCAGAGGTCACCATGACTTCCTGGTGCGCACACACTCGCATGCACACACACATGGACATATGAAAAACAAAACAAAACAAAAAAGGGGGGGGAGAAAAAACCCACTGTGAAATAAAAGAAAACAAAACTGTGATTGTACAATAGTGCACAGTGTTTTACTGACAAGCACAATGTTCCCTCTAAGCTGTGGAGTCTTGTGAGCAAAAATTCTACTTTTTGAGCTACTGGCATTAAAGCTGTGAGCGAGTGATTGGGCTGCTGCATAAATTAGTTTGCTCTGGAGCCGTCCTTCCTGAGCTAAGACAGAAATGTGTGAGCTGGAGGCTAAAAAACTGTGAGCTAGCTCACACTAACTCAGCTTAGAGGGAACACTGGCACAAATGCTCCTGTGCGCTGGTGAAGCACAACAGAGAGGGGGGAAAAATACTGTCATGCAATGTTTTATCAAACTGTGCATGGAAACATGCAGAGGGGAACTGGGAACTGTGGTCAAGCGGGCATGAAGAGGGCCCTCTACAAAGTTCAGAATTTTTTTTAAAAAAGAACAAAAACTGAAGAATTCCTACTGTTATCATTGAAAACAAGACTTGGTGATCTGGAACTCTAAAGCCCAGGGAGCAGTTTGGAGTGGGAGAATTTGGACGCATCCCCAGTCTATCACCAGAGCGACGTGGGATGACACATCAGAAGCAGGGTGAATGACGGTTGTTTGGTTTGTTGCCTTTCTAGATTTCAGAATGGCAGGCACAGAAACACCAGGGAGTTACCAGAAAGCAACAAAAGCTCCGCAAGGTATGTGAGGGGTGGAAAAAAAAGGATGATCGGGTGCATTTAATTCTGCTGCACTGATGAAATGCTTGTTTTCATCACTGTTTTAGATCTGTGCATTGTTTTAAGTGGATTTTAGTGTCTTTTAAACTGTTCACTGGCTTTAGGGCCCTGATCGGGTGGAAAGGTGGGATACGCAAGTGCAAATAAATAAAAGGAAGGCAGCACTGATTTGGGAGGTTTGCTATCCCAATCCACGGCAAAAGCAGAACCCTGACAATTAAAATATGATGATGAAATCAGTCCGTTGGCCAGTGCTCCCGCACATCAGGAACAAAATCTGACCACACCGCAAGCTGGGATGTTGCAAACTTCACATCAACTGTGTTCGGGGTCGAGCCTTGTTCAAACATGCTGATCTGATGAGGGCCGATTACCAGGTTTGTTCGGTTCACATCAAGTGACACAAATCCCTGCCGAACAGTTTGGCCTTCGGTGTTTTTGTAGAAAAAGCCCAGCAGGAACTCATTAGCATGCTAGGCCACACCCAACAGCAGAAACTCATTAGCGTATTAGGCCACATCCCTGAGAGTGCCACTCATTAGCATAATAGTCCAGTCCTAAAATGACTAACCATGTAATAAACAGCCTGGCATACAAGACGCTAAATATATTTAAACATTATATCAGTTATATTATTAATCTCAAAGTGTAACTGTAAATAACATCATTGTGCCAATAAATACAATTAATAAGGGGGGTGGGGGAAACACCATTGCCAAAACACCATTTATCCAAATAGATTGGTAGCTATTAACATCATCACTAAGAACTACTTAGTTAAAACAACAAAACAGTATGATTTTTTTTTTTTAAAAAAACACAGCATGTATTTAAAATAGGGCTGCCAAATAAATAAATAAGTCTGCATTGGGAAATTCCTGGAGATTTGGGGGTGGGAAGGAACCTCAGCAAGCGATTTGGCTACTGCATAAATTAGTTTGCTCTGGAGCCATCCTACTTGAGCTAAGACAAAAATCCGTGAGCTGGAGGCTAAAAAACTGTGAGCTAGCTCACACTAACTCAGCTTAGAGGGAACACTCAACCCCAGTTATGACTTTTGACTGATTCAGCTGTCTGTGGCTGCTTCCAGTTTGGTGTAGTGGTTAAGTGTGCAGACTCTAATCTGGGAGAACTGGGTTTGATTCCCCACTCCTCCACTTGCACCTGCTGATGTGACCTTGGGTCAGTCACAAGCTCTGGCACAGCTGTCCTTGAAAAAGAGCAGTTTGTGTCAGAGTTCTCTCAGCCCCACCCACCTCACAGGGTGTCTATTGTGGGGAGAGGAAGGGAAAGGAGTTTGTAAGCCGCTCTGAGACTCCAAGTGAAGGGCGGGGTATAAATCCAGTCTCTTCTTCTTCTTCTTCTTCCTCCAAACCATGTGTTTTGCGTACATTTTCTCCTTGCTGTGCTACTGAAATGCTGGGTGTTTTTTTTTTTAATGGTACCTGCTTTTTTATTTAAAATTTTGTATTATATATTCAGAATATTAACATATACAACAATTTCTGTAATAAACATTTCAGAGTAGGTAATTTGTAAGTAAGTGCTTTTTTGAGTAAATTTGCATTAAGCATAGTGGAGAAAAATTGAAACATTATACATTAAAAAACATTATTACAATTATATAACTTGAGAACACTATACAATCAAGAGTAACTGTTACAAGTAATTATGTAGAGATTCTTTGTGGGTGTTCTACTTAAAAAGTTTTAAATGACCTTGCTACTTGAAAGCCCTGATCCGGATGCGACTGAGCAATGTTTTATGGTTTGGGTTTTCAGAACAAAAAAAAATGGTAACTGCTTTTTAAAAAAAATCTTTAAAAGCCTTCCAGTTTACAATCTCCTTTCCCTTCCCCTCCCCACAACAGACACCCTGTGAGGTAGGTGGGGCCAGTTTGGTGTAGTGGTTAGGAGTGTGGACTGGGAGAACCCCACTCCCCCACATGCAGCTGCTGGAGTGACCTTGGTTCACTTACAAGTTCTCTCAGAGCTGTTCTCACACGAGCAGTTCTCGAAAAAGCTCTCTCAGCCCCACCTACCTCACAGGGTGTCTGTTGTGGGGAGGGGAAGGGAAAGGAGATTGTAAGCCGCTCTGAGAGTCCTTCGGTAAATCCAATCTCCTCCTCCTCCTCCTCCTCCTCCTCTTCTTCTTCTTCCTCCTCCTCCTCTTCCCCCCCCCCCCGCCAATGAGTGTTGTATTGCAGGCATCATGGGAAATTGTGTTTTTGGATTTGACTTGCTCTGAGTTGTAATGTTTTGTCCCTGCAATTTTTAAATGCATATAGAATGTGGAATGAAATGATTCAAATCGATGTGACACACCTCGAAATCTCTTTCTAAAGTTACCAATTTTAAAAAATTGTTGTCCAGACCTTTTAAAAATC
>NW_015163288.1:17729-23622 GCF_001447785.1 Gekko japonicus | reverse complement strand
GACAGAGCCTGATTATACTGCTGCTAAGGAAGGGTCCCCAGTTCGATCCCTGGCATCTCCGGTTAAAAGGACCAAGCAGGAGATTATGTAAAAGACCTCCGCCTGAGACCCTGGAGAGCTGTAAAGAGGGGCCGTGGCTCAGTGGCAGAGCCTCTGCTTGGCATGCAGAAGGCCCCAGGTTCGATCCCTGGCATCTCCAGTTAAAAAGGACCAGGCAAGAGGAGATGTGAAAGACTTCAGCCTGAGCCCCTGGAGAGCAGCTGCCAGTCTGAGTAGACAATACTGAATCTGAGGGATCAGGTTTATTATAGAGAGGGTCTGTGGCTCAGTGGCAGAGCCTCTGCTTGGCATTTAGAAAGTCCCAGGTTCAATCCCCAGCATCTCTAGTTAAAAGGATCAGGCAGTAGGGGATGTGAAAGACCTTTGCCTGAGACCCTGGAGAGAGGCTGCCAGTCTGAGTAGACAACCCTGACTTTGATGGACCCAAGGGTCTGATTGAATACAAGGCAGCTTCATGTGTTCATACAAACAGAAGGCCCTAGATTCAATCCCCGGCATCTCCAGTTGAAACGACCAGGCAGTAGATGATGGGAAAGACCTCTTCCTGAGACCCTGGAGAGCCGCTGCCAGTCAGAGTAGGCAATACTGACCTCGATGGACCCAGGGTCTGAATCCGTAGAAGCCAGCTTCATGGTTCATGTGTTCTGTTGGTGTAGCACGTGAAGCAGCGTGGTATCGTAGTTAGAAAGACAGATATAGGATCTGTGAGACCCAGGTCGGAATCCCTGCTCTGCCCTGGGCGCTTGCTGCGTGACCTTGGCCCAATCACACAGCCCAATCCGACCGACCTCACAGGGTCGTTGTGAGGATACCATGGAGAGAAGGAGAATGAAGTATGCTATCTCAGTTCCCCGTAGGTGAGAAAGGTGGAATATAAATGAATCAAGTGCGGTCTTCAGTTTGCGCACTTCCTTCTGGGAGACGATAGGAGGGCTTGTTCCAGAACTAGCGGAGGGTGAAAGAGATCTTCTGCACGTACCCCATGTCATCACACCAGATAAGTACCATCTAGTCCCCCGCCTGCTCCCCCTTGGGGCCCAAAATGAAACCCAACATGGATTTACTGATGGAGTGACTGCGCATGTAGCAGCAATCCGCCTGACTGGGGAAAGGGACTCGGGAGAATTAGATCACAGCTGAACCATGTGGGGAGAAGTGAGCAGTGACTTAGGAAAGCTCCTCCCCTGCCACAGATGGTGTTAGTCTTTAAGGTGCTCCCAGACTCTGGCTCTTTGGTGTAGTGGTTAAGAGCAGCGGACTCTAATCTGGGAGAACGGGGTTTGATTCCCCACTCCTCCACTTCCAGCTGCTGGATGACCTTGGGCAAGCCACAGTTCTGTCAGAGCTGTCCTTGAAAAAGGGCAGTTTCTATCGGAGCTCTCTCAGCCCCACCTACCTCACAGGGTGTCTGTTGTCGGGAGGGGAAGGGGAAGGGGAAGGAGATTGTAAGCCGCTCTAAGACTCCCTTGGTTAGTGAAGGGCAGAGTGTAAATCCAATCTCCTCCTCCTCCTCTACTGCTACAGACAGACTAACACACCCATCTTGACCTATCTCCATAGAAGGCACCACATTTAGCCAAACGGAATGGAAACCCATCAACCTTGTGAAGGAACCTGAACAGGTACAAACAGACTTTGTCTTGGTCTCTGAAGAAGTGAGCAGTGATTCACAAAAGCTCACGCCCTGCCACAAATTTTGTTGGTCTTGCTTTTTCCCCCTATAGGTACAGACAGACTAACGTGGCTGCCCATCTGCCCATCTTAGTCTTCAAGTTGCCATTTGGACTCTTGCTCTTTTCTCCTGATACCAACATGACCACCCGTCTTGATCTATCTGAAGAAGTGAGCAGCGACGCCCAAAAGCTCCTCCCCTGCCGCAGATTTTGTTCGTCTTGAAGGTGCTCCTGGACTCTGGCTCTTTTCTGCTGCTACAGAAAGACGAACACGGCCGCCCATCTTCATCTATGTGGGGAGAAGGAAGATCTTTGCTCTTTCCTTGTGTGGTGTCTAAAAACTCTGAATGCACATGAAGCTGCCGTATACTGAATCAGATTTTGGTCCATCATGGTCAGAATCGTCTACTAAGACTGGCAGCTGCTTTCCAGGGTCTTTCACATTCCCAACTGCCCAGTCCTTTTAGCTGGAGATACTGGGGATCGAACCTGGGACCTTCTGCATGCCAAACAGAGGCTCTTCCACTAAGCCACAGCCCCTTCCCATAGCTCTCCAGGGTCTCAGGCGGAGGTCTTTCCCATCACCTCTTGCCTGATCCTTTTAACTGGAGATGCCGGGGATTGAACCTGGGACCTTCAGCATGCCAAGCAGAGGCTCTGCCACTGAGCCACGGCCCCTCTTTACAGCTCTCCAGAGTCTCAGGCGGAGGTCTTTCCCATCACCTCCTGCCTGGTCCTTTTTAAACTGGGGGTGTGCCGGGGATTGAACCTGGGACCTTCTGCATGCCAAGCAGAGGCTCTTCCACTAAGCCACAGCCCCTTCCCATAGCTCTCCAGGGTCTCAGGCGGAGGTCTTTCCCATCACCTCCTGCCTGGTCCTTCTTAACTGGAGATGCCGGGGATTGAACTTGGGACCTTCTGCATGCCAAGCAGAGGCTCTTCCACTAAGCCACAGCCCCTTCCCATAGCTCTCCAGGGTCTCAGGCGGAGGTCTTTCCCATCACCTCCTGCCTGGTCCTTTTTAACTGGAGATGCCGGGGATTGAACTTGGGACCTTCTGCATGCCAAGCAGAGGCTCTGCCACTGAGCCAAAGCCCCTCTTTACAGCTCTCCAGGGTCTCAGGCAGAGAAAGGCCTTTCCCATCACCTCCTGCCTGGTCCTTTTAACTGGGGATGCCAGGGATTGAACCTGGGACCTTCTGCATGCCAAGCAGAGGCTCCACCACTGAGCCATGGACTCCCCTATAATACATGAACTCACGAAGCTGCCTTAGGCTGAAATCAGGCCATTGGTCCATCAAAGTCCACCTCGGCTGCTGACAGATCCTTGCCTTGCCCCTCTCTCTTCTCCAACTCCCAGCCTCTCTCCTCTGTTGAAATGGAGACTTTCAACTCCTCGGGGCATCGACGGGCTTGCTCAGTCCCCTGATCCCACAAAAGCGGCCATCGGTCCAGAACCCGGCTGCTGAAATCATTGACCGCTTGGTGCCCAGACCCCACAGTTACAAAATCGCCATCAGCGTCCCGTTTGTTTCTGGGCAGGGTTTAAAGAGTGCAGGGCTTTTCCAAAGCCCTGCAGAGTTTGGCTGCGGGGTTCCCGGAGGACTTCCCTCCTCCCATGTGAGTCTGTTCTTCCCTGGGCTGAAGGATGCATGCTGGTTACCCCGTCTGCTTCTGGGCATCCTGCAAAGTGCCGGTTCTTACCTTTGAAGCCCTCACTGGCTTGGGGCTGGGGGTTTTGTCGTCAGCTTCCAGGTGGTGGCCGGAGGTCTCCTGAGATTTCAACTGAACACCAGAGAACGTGGCCGTTTTGGAAGGCGGACTCTACGGCATAGCCCATCGAAGTCCCTCCCCTCTCCAAACCCCGCCCTCCTTGGGCTCCACCCCAAAATCTCCAGGTATTTCCCAACCCGGAGATGGCAGCCCCAGCTTGGGTGCTGGAAGGACTACCTCCGTCCATATTATCCAGCCTGTCAGCTCTGCCTCGCAAGCCCTGCGCTCCGTGCCCCCGCCTACAGAGGTGAAGTGGGTGCCGACTAGCAACAGGGCATTCTCCGTGGTGGCCCCTTGCCTCTAGAACTCCTTCCCCCTTGAGGCTCGTGTGCTGCCCGTTTTCTTTTCGCTGGAAGCGCCCTGCATTAGAACTTTGGAGAGCAGCTACTACAGGGGCTGGTGGGGGCTGGACAGATGGGCTGACTCGCCCGGAAGGTGATTTGGAGCAACTTCCCGATGAGGAAAGGCTGAAGAGCCTGGGACTTCCCAGTTTAGAAAAGAGGTGGCTAAGGGGGGACACGAGAGAGGATTATAAAATATTCCCCGGGGTGGACAAAGTTGACAGAGATAACTTTTTCTCCCTCTTGCAAAACACTAGAACACGAAGGCTTTTGGAACTCTGCCTCTGCTGGTGGACCTCCTGATGGCCCTTGGCTTTTGGCCACTGTGTGACACAGAGTGTTGGAATGGATGGGCCACTGGCCTGATCCAGCATTGGCTTCTCGTTATGTTCTTATGTCTGGGGCAGTGATGCTCTGTATTCTTGGTACTTAGGGAGCAAGAGTGGGAGGGCTTCTGGAGTTCTGGCCCTGCTGGTGGTCCTCATAAGAACATAAGAGAACATAAGAGAAGCCAGTGTTCGATCAGGCCAAAGGCCCATCCAGTCCAACACTCTGTATCACACAGTGGCCAGAAATACCAGTGCCATCAGGAGGTCCCCCAGTGGGGCCAGGACATTAGAAGCCCTCCCAAGCACCAAGATGACAGAGCATCCCTTGCCCCAGAGTCCCTATCTATACCTTGTGGCTAATAGCCACTGATGGGCCTCTGCTCCATATGCTTATCTAATTCCCTTTTGAAGCCATCCATGCTTGTAGCCGCCACCACTTCCTGTGGCAGTGAATTCCAAGTGTTAATCACTCTTTGGGTGAAGAAGTACTTCCTTTTATCCGTTCTAACCCGACCGCTCAGCAATTTCATGGAGTGCCCACGAGTTCTTGTATTGTGAGAAAGGGAGAAAAGTACCTCTTTCTCTACCTGCTCTTTCCCATGCATAATCTTATAAACCTCAATCATGTCACCCCTCAGTCGTCGTTTCTCCAAGCTAAAGAGCCCTAAGCGCCTTAACCGTTCCTCATAGGGAAAGTGTTCCAACCCTTTTATCATTCGAGTTGCCCTTTTCTGCACTTTTCCCAAAGCTATAATATCCTTTTTAAGGTGTGGTGACCAGAACTGCACACAGTATTCCAAATGAGGTCGCACCATTGATATAATCCTATTGGTTGCATTTATCGAGACCGTGCAATCCTACTAGAGTCTCTGTGAGAGGGGCAGGCTCTAAAGTGAATAAATTGACCTGCAAACCACTTTCCCAGCTCCTATGATCCCTGTAGAAGTCTGAGATCCATTTTTCATGCTTACCAAGAGAAAAGAAACGTGACCTATCACAATTTTGGACTCCTGATGGCCACTGTGTGTCACAGAGTGTTGGACTGGATGGGCCACTGGCCTGATTCAGCAGGGTTTCTCTTACATTCTCATGTTCCTCTTTTGCCTTCCTAAAAGTCTATTTCTATTGAGGTTTACTCCCAGGGAAGTGTTCTTTGGCCTGTCCTGTAAATGGCTGTCTGCCTGTTCTATTATTGTCCCACAGTTTAAAGGTGATCCTTCCCCCCCCATCCCTTTTCTCCTTTCCCATCAACTCCCCTCCCCCCACTCCCAATTTCTTTCTGAAAAGACCCCCCCCAGCGTGGAAAACTGGGGTAAGATTAAGTTTTTAAGGAGGCCAGGGAAAACCTGCCGGTCTTCTGTTCTGCCAAGGGAGAAGAACTGTGCCACCAGCAGGCCCCGATCCACGCTTCAGTTCTGGCTTCCAGAGAAACTCTATGGAAGCAGACTTCAGAGAGAAATAGTCGTGGCCTCAGAACCAAGGATGGAGGGATTTCACAATTGCATTAAAAAACAAACACACACAACACCTTCCTTTGGCCCAGTCCTGGGCATCTTTACTTGGAAGGAGCTGCGGTGGCTCAAGTGGTTAAGACACTGAACTGCAGGCTGTGGAAGGTCAGTAGTTCAGCAGTTCGAGACCCGGGTGCCGCATGACGGAGTGAGCTCCCATCTCTAGTTCCAGCTCCTGCCAACCTAGCAGTTCGAAAGCAAGACAT
>NW_015163288.1:16698-17704 GCF_001447785.1 Gekko japonicus | reverse complement strand
TAACAGCGTTCCGTGCGCCTTGGTGTTTAGTCATGCCGGCCACATGACCACGGAAACGTCTTCGGACAGCGCTGGCTCTTCGGCTTTGAAAGGGAGATGAGCACTGCAACCCTAGAGTCGGATTCGACTGGCTTTTGAGCAAGGGAACCTTTACTAAACCCCACCCTGTTCAGTGCTGCTCAATTCTGAGTCAACGTGGGTTTGGGATCTCCCCCTAAAACATCCCTGGACCCCAAAGCCATGCAGGGTTACCTGCCAGGGCCATTGAAGATAAGAAGGACTTCCATAGTGTTCCCTCTAAGCTGAGTTAGTGTGAGCCAGCTTACAGTTCTGTAGCCTCCAGCTCACACATTTTTGTCTTAGGAAGGAGGGCTCCAAAGCAAACTAATGTATGAAGCAGCCAAATCACTCGCTCACAACTTGAATGCCAGTAGAATTTTTGCTCACCACGCTCCACAGCTTAGAGGGAGCATTGCTTTCGAGTAGCTAGCTTCGAGTCCAGGAACCCCTTAGATTTCGGGGGTACCAACTTTCGAGAGCCAAAGGCCAACTTTAAGAGGCCACCGGACTCCAGTCCAGCTCTCCCAACAGGGCTCCCTCCCCCTCTGCAATTTACTCCAGAACAGTGTTCCCTCTAAGCTGAGTTAGAGTGAGCTAGGTCTCAGCTTCTTAGCCTCTGGCTCACAGATTTTTGTCTTCACTCAGGAAGGAGGGCTCCAGAGCAAACTAACTGATGCAGCGGCCCAATCGCTGGCCAGTAGCTCACAGAGACTCCACAGCTTAGAGGGAGCATTGCCCCCGAGTAAACGCACATCGGATGGCGCCCACCCACCCCCGCACTTAACATTTGGGCTCCTTCCCCCTCCCCCACGCCCCCTCCTTTGCACATTTAAAGGGCTTCCCTCTCATCCCCCAAACCAACGCCCCACCACCGGAGTGATAAATCTCTCCCCCCCTCACCCCCCACGCTTGGCTTCCCAAACAGGATGCCGCGGCGAGGTTGTTG
>NW_015163288.1:14357-15573 GCF_001447785.1 Gekko japonicus | reverse complement strand
AGAACTTTTCTCTCTCTCTCCCTCTTTGAAACTGACCTAGATCCGAACAGCAACAAACAAGGGACTCGCTTGGTTTGTTTGGTTTTTTTTGGTTTCTCGCGGAAGGCGTTTCCACGCGAAGGAATCCCTCCTTTCTGCAGTTAGCGGAGATTTCGCAGAACTTTTCTCTCTCTCTCCCTCTTTGAAACTGACCTAGATCCGAACAGCAACAAACAAGGGACTCGCTTGGTTTGTTTGGTTTTTTTTGGTTTCTCGCGGAAGGCGTTTCCACGCGAAGGAATCCCTCCTTTCTGCAGTTAGAAGACAGGCTCCGTTTTTCCAAACATCCCCCGCCCCCCGAGTAAGGAAAAGGGGAAAACCCGGTTTACACCGTGGAGGAAACAGATCGTTAGTTGTACGAGGAAAAAATCGGGTGTTTTGGAGTTTAGGCTTTACAGCTGGGGGGGGGGGGAGAAAGAAAGAAAGAAAGAAAGAAAGAAAGAAAGAAAGAAAGAAAGAAAGAAAGAAAGAAAGAAAGAAAGAAAGAAAGAAAGAAAGAAATAAATAGACAAATAAATAAAACATAGGCACATATACGAACTAGGGGGGAAGAAAAGTACTCAAGAAACAAACTGACCAAAAGTAGCTCACCAAGGAGAAAAGAGAGAAACAGAAATTAGCTAACAAAAGCTAACAAAAGAGAAAAGTTCACTGCAGTTACCTTTATTGGCATTAACATTGGAGAAAATACGCAAATAGACAAATAAATAAAACATAGGCACATATACGAACTAGGGGGGAAGAAAAGTACTCAAGAAACAAACTGACCAAAAGTAGCTCACCAAGGAGAAAAGAGAGAAACAGAAATTAGCTAACAAAGGAGAAGAGAATTCTAGAAAGAGAGAGAGAGATTACAATTAGCTAAGAAAGGAGCAAAGCATCCAAGAGAGAAAGAAAGACTTAAATAGCTAACAAAGGAGACAAGAGTTCAAGAAACAAACTCACTAAAATGAGCTGACGGAGGAGAAAAGTGAAACTGAAATTAGGTAACGAAAGAGAAAAAGCGTTCTAGAAAGAAAGATTAAAACGAGCTAGGGAAGCACTAAAGCGTGAAAGGAAGGAAGGAAGGAAAATTAAAATTAGCGAAGGAAGGAAAGGAAAGAGAGGAAGGAAGGAAGGAAGGAAGGAAGGAAGGAAGGAAGGAAGGAAGGAAAACTAAAAGCAGCGAAGGAAGGAA
>NW_015163288.1:9528-13802 GCF_001447785.1 Gekko japonicus | reverse complement strand
TCCGATCTGGAGGGAGAGGAAGGAAGGAGGGAGAGGAAGGAAGGAAGGAAGGAAAGTTTAAAATCAGCTAGCAAAGGAGCACTCCCAGGCCAACGCGAGTGTAGCGGGGAAACTCTCTCGCGGGTTCCTCCATTGTGCACGAATCCCCGAGCGCCTCCCCCTCCTGCTCTCTCCCAGATACCCGCCGCGGATCGAGCCTGAGACCGCCAGCCCGCCCGGTCTCCTCGGAAGTAAGCCCGAAATGGGGAGCCCAGTCCCTCTCCCCCACGGCGCCGGCATCCCACGGAAACCTGGATCGCTGTTCGTTCAGGCTCCTCGGATCGGGACCGCCTGTTGCAGCGACTGGGGGGGGGGGGCCGCCCGCTTGGGCGCCCCACCCTCGACGGGGGGGGGGGCGCCGCCGACTGGCTCGCCGCACCCCCTCCCCCCCCCCAGGCCTCGGTGCCGCGGCGGTGGGATCCGGTTCTAAAAGGCGGTAAAGTCCGCCGCTGTGTCGAGGGGCTTACTCCCGAGTCGGTGCGTCAAGGGGGACAGGCCTCCCCCTCCCCGGTCCCCAGCCTGGCCGGGGGGCTTCCCTCCGAGCAGGTTTGTGGGTTTAAGGAGATGGCAGGCCCTCCCCCCCCCAATTTAAAACCAAACCAGGCGGTCGAGCCGGAAGACAAGCCTCCTTGGATGCAAGCAGCCAAGCAGCCCCTTTAGGGGGGCCGCTAGATTCGAATCCAGGAGCGCCTGAGCGGCCAGCAAGAGGTTCAGCTTTTGGGGGGGGGGGGAGAATCCGGATTATCATCTCTGGGGCCACCGAGCCGCATCGGTGGATGGACTGTTTGCCCTCTCCTCGGAAGTAAGGCCCGCCTCTTCCCCCGGAGGGCGGTCGACACGAATCTTTGCGGGTTAGGCAACATTTTCAGGGGGGGGACTCCCCCTGCTTTCATGGAGGGCTCTTGGCCAGAAACCGTGGAAGGCCCTGGGCGGGGGTGGCTGGCTTTCCAGACCCGGCGCTTTCCCTCGGCAGATCGGGGCCTCTAATCCTGGGTGGGCCTCATTAGATGGGGGGGTCGTTTGTCCCCCCTTCCGACAGGCTTTGATTCGCCTTCCCCCCCCCCTTCCTTCCTAGAGCCTCCGAGATGAGAAATGTTCGCTTGTCTTTCCTCTTCTCTCCCCCACCCCCCAATTTGCAAATCTGGGAGAGGGAAATAAAGGGACCGGCGTTGGGCCCAAATGCTCCCTCTAAGCTGTGGAGTCTTGTGAGCAAAAAGTCTACTCTGTGACCTCCTGGAATGAAAGCTGTGAGCGAGCGGTTGGGCCGCTGCGTCATTTAGTTCGCTCTGGAGCCCTCCTCCCTGAGCGGAGACAGAAATCGGTGAGCTGGGAGCTGAAAAACTGTGAGCTGGCCCACACTAAACTCAGCCTAGAGGGAACACTGCTTGGGCTTGCAGAAGACGAGGGAAGGAAAACAACGGCCAGTCAGTGTTCCCCCTAAGCTGAGTTCGTGTGAGCCAGCTCACAGGTTTTTTTAGCCTCCGGCTCACGCATTTTTGTCTTAGCTCAGGAAGGGTGGCTTCAGAGCAAACTAATTTATGCAGCAGCCAAATCGCCGGCTCACACCTTTAACGCCGGCAGCTCACAAAAGTAGAAGTTTTGCTTACAGGACTCCACAGCTTAGAGGGAGCGTTGCTGCCAATATGTATATTTAAAAATTGCTTTAACTTTAAAACAGTGGGGTGGGGGTGGGGATCCCTTACATTTTGGCGGCTCGGTGGGGCGTGGAGACTTCTGAACGCCGGCTTCTCGCAGACCGACCGCCCTGCTCCGGAACCGCTCCGAAATAGATGGGTTGAGCGGGATCCGTCCGGTTCCCTTCTCGTTCCACCGACCTAGGACGGGCCGAACCTAGAACCCGGGAAATCCCTTTGGAGGAAGACCAGAAGACTCAAGCCGCTGCTCTCGGTTCAGCCAGAGACAGAAAGGAGTCGTGGACTGGCGAAGAATTTCTGCTTTCTCCGATTCGGAAGAACGCCTCGCCATTAATAGACATCCGAAGTGGAGTTCAGTCATTCCAGAACTGCTGTGGGGAAAGATTCGCAATCTCGCCCAGTGTAAAAACAGACAAACAAACCATGCCTGGCCTTGCGATATAGATACACAACACAACCCACAAAATTCCTTGGCTGATGCAGACGCGGATGTTAAATACGCATTCGAGGTTGATGGTGACTTCGATGCGCATCTTTGCACAGCCGGACTTTCTGGAAGTGAGAGGCTGTGACCACACACGCACACTGTATAATCCACTTTCAATCCACTTCCAACTGGGTTTTCCTGCGTGAATTGGCAAGATCCGGTTGGGAAGCGCTTTGAAAGTGGATTATTCAGTGTGTGTGTGTGGTCTCAGGGGTTGGCACCGAGACAAAACCCGCTGCAGCAAAAAAAACCCAGGGACAATCCAGCCCAAAATCAGCCGTGACCAAATTCCCCTCGAAGATAAGGAAAAGGGGGCTTTCCGGCTCTGCTAAAGGGCCTTTCCAGCGATGCCGGCTTCCTCGCGAGTAAGTCCCACTGAGTTCAATGGGGTTTACTCCTTCCTTAAGATTATGGCCTTGAGCCCCTACCAGCCGGGGCGAGATCCAAACCTTGGAACGCCTTCAGACCGATGGAACGAAGGCGAGGCTTGAAAACATCTCTAATTGTTTTTAAAACAGTTCCCACCACACACACGATTCTGCGTTGGATCCATGAGGTTACTTGTCGGTCTCAGCTGGATCGTCGCCATTCCCCCCCCCCCAATGCCTTGTAAGGAGCCAACAAACACCTGTTCGTCTCGGGAATGTTAATTGACCATCTCGACTGTGACCAATGAACGGGAACACGAAACCCTCCGATCTGCGTTTCTTATGGCACGTCTGCAATCGACTGCGACCGCACCTCTCGAATGCGCATCAGGGGCGTGATGCCGAAGGGGGGCTTTCTTGGTGCTTCCCGCCTCGGAAGAAAAGGGGGGACCATCTTAAGAAAAAACACTTTTCGAATTGGGGGGCAACGCTCCCTCTAAGCTGTGGAGTCTTGTGAGCCAGAATTCTACTTTGTGAGCTGCTGGCATTAAAGTGGTGAGCGAGCGATTGGGCTGCTGCATCAATTAGTTGGCTCTGGAGCTCCATCCTTCCTGAGCTAAGGCAAAAAAATGTGCGAGCCGGAGGCTAAAAAACTATGAGCTGGCTCACACTCACGCAGCTTAGAAGGAACACTAATTGGGGGGGGTCCCCCTCCAATGCTACCTCTAAGCTGCGGAGTCCTGTGAGCTAAAATCCTACGTTGTGAGCTACCGGCATTAAAGCTGTGCGCAAGCGATTTGGCTGCTGCATAAATCGGTTTGCTTCGGAGCCCTCCTTCCCGAGCCAAGACAAAAATGTGTGAGCCGGAAGCTACAGAACCTTGAGCTGGCTCACCCTCACTCAGCTTAGAGGGAACACTGGTCCCCTCCCCTTGGGTATTCCGATCCTCTTGACCACGACACAAGACTCTCGTTTGACTGTCCCTCAAAAAGACGACGGAGGAGGAAAAAAAAGTCTGTTCCGGCTTTACATCTTTTTTAATGTGAAAATATTATTTGGATGGCAACTTTCATAATTTAACGTAGACACTTCTTTAAAAAAAAACAAAAACGAACAAACAAACTTTTGTCGGGGAGGGGGGGAGAAGAAGAAACCACAAACCAACCAACCAACCAGGCATGCTGGGGGCGGGAGACGGGAACAAGGATATTATTAATATTTTAAAGGTTTCATGCTCGCTTTTGTACAGGAAGGACGGGGAGGATCCCGCCCTTGGTTTCTTAACAGTCCGAACTGAACGCGTCGACGTCTTTAAGTCTGTGCCCCCCCCCTTTAACTTAAGCAGTTCACAAAACAAGCGGGGGGGGGAAGAGAGAGAGAAATGGGGTTTTCCGCAAGACGACCTACAGCTAGGGAGGAGGGGGACGCTTGAACAAAAAAAAAGTGCATTTCACACCGCCGGTCTCCGTTCCTATTCACAGACATTTACAGTCGCCCCCCCCCAAAAAAACCCCTTCCTTCCCCTTCCCCGCCCCGCAGCTGCTCTGAAAAGGTTCCAACAGAATCTCTCCGCACCCGGATCTCCCTACCCCCCGTCTCATATTTTTTTCTTCACATTTAAAAGAACCACCTAAATTTCTCAGGTCTTTCCCTTTTGGACGGGCCCCTGGCGTTCAACAATAAATACGTTTCTCCCGGAGAATCTTCAGAGCTAGCCGCGGAGGA
>NW_015163288.1:7186-8324 GCF_001447785.1 Gekko japonicus | reverse complement strand
CTTGAGGGGCACCCCGTAGGGGCCGTAGTCGGCGCCCCCGCCGCCGCCGCCCCCCATGGCGATGGGGCCGGCCGGGTCGAGCATGCCGGAGCCGTACATGTGGGGCCAGCCGGCGCCGAGCTGGTTGGGCAGCGGGTAGGCGGCGGGGACGGAGGGCATGGCGGAGAAGGCGGCCAGCCCGCCGGGCATCTTGTACTCGCGGGCGATGATGTTCTCGATGGCGAAGGGGTGCTTGAAGCCGGAGCCGGGCGGCGAGACGGCCAGGTTGTAGGCGGCGGCGGCCGGCATGGGCGGCAGGTGGGGCCCGCCGGCGGCCAGGGCGCTGAGGCGCAGCTTGGCCTGCTGCTGGAGGTACTGGGCGGCCTCCGAGGGCTTGCTGGGCGCCAGCGGGTCGGCCTTGAGCACCTTGAAGCGCTTGCGGCGCCGGAGGAAGCTGCCGTTCTCGAACATGTCGCCGCAGCTGGGGTGGAGCGCCCAGAAGCTGCCTTTGCCCGGCTGGTCGGGCCGCCGCGGGATCTTGATGAAGCAGTCGTTGAAGGAGAGGTTGTGGCGGAGGGAGTTCTGCCAGCGCTGCGTGTTCTCCCGGTAGTAGGGGAAGCGGTCCATGATGAACTTGTAGATCTCGCTCAGCGGCAGCATCTTCTCCGGCGAGCTCTGGATGGCCATGGCCGTCAGCGAGATGTACGAGTAGGGAGGCTTCTGGTCGCTGTAGGTGTTGCGGCCCGGGCGAGGCATGGCGGGGGCGGCGGCGCGGCGGCGGCGGCGGCGGCGGGCGAGCTCTGCAAACCAGCCGGGGAGGCAGGGAAGGAGAGAGACAGAGAGAGACAGACAGGGAGAGAAGGAAGGAAGGAGGAGAGCCCGGTTAGAGCCACCGGACCCGGCGGGAGTGGCCTGCGGACACGCCGCTGCTGCTGCTGCCGCCGCTGAGACGCCGTGCGCTCTGGCGCGTTCGCTCTCTCCAGGGCGCGCGGAACGCCGAGGCAGAAAGGCGTCCTGGCCAGCAGCGCCAGCGGAGAAGGTCGGAACCGCGCGCGGGCGGGAGGCGCCAGAGACCCGCTTGCCCAGAAACCGCAGACTCGCACTCGAGCAGCCAAGCCAGGTCCGGCGTCCCCCTCCAGGAGCAAACAAATCCGGCGTC
>NW_015163288.1:2292-6108 GCF_001447785.1 Gekko japonicus | reverse complement strand
TGGCTGGGGGGGGTCGCATGCAAAAGGTCCCAGGTTCGAACCCCGGCGTCTCCAGTTGAAAGGAGCGCAGGCGGCAGGTGATAAGAGAAGACCCCCCAGCCGGAGACCTGGGAGAACCGCTGCCTGCCAGAGTCGGCGATACTGACCTTGAGGGACCAGGACAGTGTCCGATTCGGTGTAAGGAGGCTTCAAGGGTTCACCTGTCCTCTTTGCCTCCTCTTTCCGGGAGACAGGAGGGGTCGGGAGAGAGGCACGTCGGGAAAGAGGGAGAGGTGTCCACGCAATGCGGGTCCTTCATTGGATTGCAAGGGACGAGCGGAGGGGAGCTGGGGGGGGGGGTTCCGAGGGGAGCTGGATCCTGCCTCCAGGATCGCCTCACCCGGTTTGACTTGGGACCCTTTGGGTAAGAGAGGTCCCCTATTCCGGGAGTGGAGACCTCCCCATTCACAAACCAGGTGTTCCCGGCCGATCTGGGGGGCGCGCGCTCGCTCGCGGATCCAGCAGTCTTTTCCCTCCAGGTTACAACACCCTGGGGCGGAGGGCAGCAGGCGATCACCGGAGTCTTTTTCTCTTTTTAATCAGCGCGGTCTGTTGAGAGTCGGGTCGCTGAAGCCCTTTGGCGATGGGCGAGATTTAAGCCGATGATCCTTTCCACCACCACCCCCAACAAAATGGGCATTGGAAAAGTGGCGGATCGCTACCTATTTCGACGGCATCCCGGTGGGCAGGACGTCTTTCCGTCCCCCTTCCTAGAGGAATTCGGTCCGCAGCCGGAAAGCTGGCAAAACTCTTGGAAACCTGCCGAAATGCAACGTCTGAACTGATTTGCTCGGGACCGGGCGCTTCGTCTCCCTCCTGTGAGCGGGGGAAACCTGCTTGATGCGGGCTATTAATAGGTATGGGGTGATTCACACACCTCCTCCCCTTCCCGGGTTCGGGCTTTAGCCGATCTGCGCCTTGATCCGAAATACGTTAGAAGCAAGTAAACACAGGACCTAAGCGCCGCTAGCTTTCACCTAACCGCAGCCCCGACAGTGGTCTGCATTGACTAGTTCGATCTCGCACCTTTCTCAGGCCTCCTCGGATTTCCTGGTCCGTTGGACCCGGCACGTCTGCATGCGAACAACGGAGATCCCGAGAGCTACATGGGTCAGAGAGCCCGGGGAGGCTGCGGTTCCCTGTCGAGCGCCGGCCAACCCCGAGTCTCCGGCTCAGCTGTTGGGTGAAATGCCAACAGGGGGGCTGGCAGCCGGGCACATCCCTTTGTGTCTGGGAAGGACACGACGGCCGCCGGCCTTCGGGTCCTCAGGACCAAGAAACTCGGGCAACCGAGAGGTTCCCGGCCTTTTACGCGCGGCAGTGGCAGCTGGCTTCCGCACAGCAGGTTATGCGCCCCGGAGTTGGATGCTTTGGGGGAGCGGGTTTTCTCCAGCCGGTTTCCCAGGTTTTCTTGCACTGACCCCTGGTGGCACGGGAAGGGGGCGGGGGACAGGTGGTGGCGGGCCGGCTGTTCCCGGACTTCGAGGAATCCTGAATTGGCGAGGAAAAGGAGGGCGGCGGCGGAGCAGAGACGATTCTCCCGACTCCCTTGCGGTGCGCAAGGTTCCGGCGCGCTCGCCTCTCTGCCCGAAGTGGCGTGGATAAAAACAGCAGGGCAATGTTTTAATTATAAAAAGAAGGAAACGGGCAAGAATGCAAGTCTCTCTCTCTGGCAGGCGGCGACCCTTCAACCAGGCGGGGGTGTCCTTTGATTCTTTGTGTATCCCCCCCCCAGGCGCAAGGCGTTCGCCACCTATTCTTATGTCCTTACGAGTTACAGTGTTCCCTCTAAGCTGAGTTAGTGTGAGCTAACTCACAGTTTCTTAGCCTCTGCCTCACACATTTTTGTCTCAGCTCGGGAAGGATGGTTCCAGAACAAACTAATTTATGCAGTAGCCAAATCGTTCGCTCGCAACTTTAATGCCAGTAGCTCACAGAATTGTTGCTCGCAAGACTCCACAGCTTAGAGGGAGCATTAGATGAGATATGAAAGATAAGGAATAAGAAAGGATAGGTTCATTTCTAAATGAGAAAGAGCTGCTTATCTGGGATCTAAAATGTCTCAGTGTATACCTAACATTATGTAACATTATGGCAAAGCAGCCACACACTTTCCTGAAACAAATATGCATGCATGGGAACACATACAGTGGCACAGAGCTGTTCGCCTCAGTAGAAAAAGACTTTCATTCATGTGAAAAAAGCAGGGCACGGGCATTTATTTTTAAACCAATGGAGTGCACAGGCCAGGAGACCGAGGAGGGCTCCAGAGCAAACTCATTTATGCAGTAGCCAAATTGCTCGCTCACAAAGGAGAATTTTTGCTCACAAGACTCCACAATTTAGGAGTACTGCTGTCTGTCTGTCTACCATCTGTGTGTCTAGGTACATCTATCTATCCATCCATCCATCTATCTATCTATCAATCTCTGTCCTCTCTAAGTCGACTCTTTTGGGCGGGGATTGAGCGCGTTGGCTCGGTGGCCCGCAACCCCTTCCACTTACTCCCGAGAAGACGCAGCGAGGCTGACTTCCGAGTAGACCCGACTAACCGCGGGCGGTGCTACTTTCGCCCCCCCCCCCCAAAGCGCATTATTTTATTTCTCTCCCTCCCCCCCTGGAATATTTTAAACCCTCCCCCCCCATTCCCAAACCCCCCCCCCCATCCACGGACCACCTTTCCCTTGCCGGTCAATAACGCACCAAAACGTAACTTAAACACGAGGAATTTAGGAGATTAAACAATTTCATTAATATTGAAATGGCGCCGGGGCCGGAGCGCCGCCGCTTGGCATGCGAGGGCACGTTTTCCAATATTAACAGAACTACTTGAAGACGATAAGAATGTCACCTTCTTAATGCCACACGCACGCACGCGCACGCGCACACACCACACTAAAGCGTGCGGGCCCGGCGAGGGGGAGGGCGAGGGGGCGAAGAGGATGGATTCTGGACTCCTTCATCCGCATCCTGGAGAGAGACTTCCCGCCCGGCGCCTGGAGGAGGGGCCGTGTAAACACCACAACTCAGACCCCGCGCGGGGGTTAAATTGTGTGCGAGGTGATATAGGGCTGCCAGGCTCCCGGCGCGGGCTGGAGATCTCCCGGAATCGCAGCCGGTCTCCAGGCTACACAAACCGCGTCGGAAAGACATTTCCTCCACTGCTCCTTGAGAAAACGGCTGCTTGGGGTGGGGGGGCACGGCCTTATCCCCTGCCGAGGACCCTCCCCTCCCCAACGCCCCCCTCTCAGGCTCCACCCTCAGGTCTCCAGGCGTTTCGGAACTGGAGCTGGCAACCTGAGGGGAGAAGAGGATTGGGCAAAAACGGGGCCCCTCTACGCACGCGTGGGCCAGATCCCTGTTCCCCAGGAAGAATCCGGATGGGATCCTCTTTGCTGGAAACCGGAATTCCGAATGGCCCGTTCGGTGAACGGAAAGCAGGAGAGAATCTCTTCCATGTGAGGGGGGGGGGTGTTAGACAAACGAGGCCAGGGTAGAACTTTGGTGTCTTAGAAATGGAACAGATGCTCATAATTTTTTGCTTTTACTGTTTTGTGGATTTTATGCTGTAAAACGCCGAGCCCACTGGTGGGATAGGGCGGGGAATAATAATAATAATAATAATAATAATAATAATAATAATAATAATAATAATAATAATAATAATAATAATAATAATAATAATAATAATAATAATAATAATAATAATAATAATAATAATAATAATAATAATAATAATAATAATAATAATAATAATAATAATAATAATAATGAGGA
>NW_015163288.1:0-2102 GCF_001447785.1 Gekko japonicus | reverse complement strand
CCCGAGTTTCCGCTCTCTTGTCTTCTAAAGGTTGAGAGTTTTATTGGGGAGGGGGGAAGACCCCCGTCGCGGAGGGGATCTGTCAGCACAATCGCAGTGTCAGGAAAACCAGCCCTCTGCATAGCGGCGCCCCCCTCCTCCGAGCCGGAGCTTGAAAGCTCTGCGATTGCAACGGGCTTGCTCGCGAGAAAGAGGCTCCCGCGATCTGGCTGCAGGGATCCTGCTTCAAGATCCCGCGGGAGTGCTGCTGCTGCGGTCTAGGCCGCTCCAGCCCAGCAGGGACCTGGCGATCCGCGCACCTGACACTAGGCCGAGCGCCGGGCTTTTCCCCAACGGCTGCGAGGCGCCCGGGTGGAGAGATCGCTCCCGATCCACCTGTTGCGGTGCCTCTTTACCGACAGCTGGGAGGAAGAAGGGATCCACCAGCAGGAGAGCGAAAGACTCGGAGGTCCAACCGGTTCCCGGCTTCCAGCCGGGTGTTTTTACTCGGGAGTAAGTCCCCCGCAGGAGCTGCGGTGGCTCAAGAGGTTAAGACGCTGAACTGCAGGCTTTGGAAGGCCAGTAGTCCAGCAGTTCGAGACCCGGGTGCCGCATGAGGGAGTGAGCTCCCGTCTCTAGTTCCAGCTCCTGCCAACCTAGCAGTTCGAAAGCAAGAAATTGCAAGTCGATAAATAGGTACCACTTCAGTGGGAAGGTAACAGCATGCCGTGCGCCTCGGTGTTTAGTCATGCCGGCCACATGACCACGGAAACGTCTTCGGACAGCGCTGGCTCTTCGGCTTGGAAACGGAGATGAGCACCGCAACCCTAGAGTCGGATTCGACTGGCTTTCGAGCAAGGGAACCTTTACCTTTAAGTCCCCCGCGGCGGCCTAAGCGGTCACTTGGACTGGCTCCCGAGGAGACACGCGGGGCTCGGAAGCCAAAGCGCGGCTTTCCAAAGGGGTGTGGTGGGCGCGGTCCCCTTTACGGGCCGGCAGCTGGCAGAGGCAGCGAGAGGAAGGATAGGCGCAACGGAGCGTGTTGACTCCCAAGTAAACCAGGAGGAAAGGCGGGATATATGACTGATTGATTGATTGATTGATAGCTGATGAGAGCGAGAGAGAAAGAGACGTGATAGATGATGATGAAGGTAGGTAGGTAGGTAGGTGAGAGAGAGAGAGATGATACATTGTTAGATGATTGATAAATGAGAGATAGGTAGTAGATAGATGATGATAAATAGATAGGTGATAGGTAAAAATAGATGAAAGACTGAGAGAGATAGGTAGGAGGTAGATGAGGAGGAGGAGGAGGAAGGTAGGTGATAGAGAGATGATAGATTGATAGATAGGTGAGAGAGTGAGAGAGACGTAGTAGATAGACGATGATGAAGGTAGGTAGGTGATAGGGAGAGGAAATGATACATTGATAGATGATTGATAAATGAGAGAGAGAGATAGGTAGTAGATACATGATGATAAATAGCTTGGTGATAGAAAGAGAGATGATAGATGATTGATAGATGAAAATAGATGAGAGAGTGAGAGAGATAGGTAGGAGGTGGAGGAGGAGGAGGATAGATCGATAGATAGATGGATAGATGGATGGATGGATAGATGGATGATAGGTGAGAGAGAGGGGGGTGATAGGTGATAGAGAGATGATAGATAGACAGACAGGTAGGTAGGTACATAGATAGGTGGAGGGAGAGAGAGAGAGGTGGCAAACCCAGATTGTCAAGGATGAAGGAAATAAGTTGCAATATGTGTGTGCGTACGCACAACACACATATACAGGTTATGATAATTTTGTGTCTGAGTGTGGATGGATTATATAGATGATAGGTATGGACGGATGGACCAGCCCCCCCAGGCATTTTGAGAATCGCCTTCTTTACGAAAACGGAGTTGAGAGGGGGGGGGGCCTTTCGAACCTCCCCCCCCCCACACACACTCACGCCCCCCGCCAGCCCTTCTCCGCCATCGGGGCCCCGCTCTCCTTTGCAAATCCCACGTAATGCCTGGAAAGCGACCCCGGGCGGGCAACTCGTGGAAGCCAGGCTTCCCTTTCATTCCCCCCTCCTCCCTTCCCCAAATTCTTGGGCCGGGGAGGGAAGGGGGGG
>NW_015163287.1:4656-23936 GCF_001447785.1 Gekko japonicus | reverse complement strand
AGACGTTGATAGATACCATCCTGGACACGGGCTATTGTTAGGACTGACGTTGAACAGATATAGTGGTTTCCAGGGGTCATTTCCTGCAGGAGCGCACAGGAGCGGAGGGGGCGGGCACATGCAACAAGCCCCGCCCCCTGCTCCCAGCAGCCCTCAGTCAGAGCAAGAAGCAGCCAGGTAAGCTGCAGAGCCCCCCCCAGCCCCCCAGTCCAAAACAGTCCAGTTACAGTCCAGTGGCACCTTTAAGACCAAGTTTTATTCAGGTACAAGCTCTCTCTCCTCTGCGAGGACAGATCTGCACGTCCCCCTCCCCCAATAGCTAGCGATCCAAAACAGTCAAGTGGAGCCTGAGCGGTGGATGTTGCCTTCTGACACACTTCCGGTGATGTCAGGGGGTGTGGCATATGCTAATGAGCTCCTGCACCTCTTTTTCTATGAAATGACCCCCCGGTTGTTTTAAGCAAAGGCATGAAAGAGCAGGACCCAAATACCCCACGTTTTTTGCCCGCCAGAATTAACAGTCAACTGCCCCCCCAAGCATGTGCCTCTCCCAGAGCATCCCTCCCGCCAAAACTAACAGTTGCCTTCCCTCCCTCTGACATGTAGCCTCTACTTAGGAAGAAAAACAGAATAACAGACATTTGAGAAGCCAAGGCATTTGGCCCCACTGAGGTGACAAGCCTCCAGCGCATCAAAGAGAGAGGAACCTCCTCTCTCTATGGTAGGCAAGCTGTAAAATGTATAAGGATCCTGACAGGTAGGTGGGGCTGAGAGAGCTCTGGGAGAAGTGCCCCCGAGAGAAGAGCTCTGAGATAACTTGTGACTGACCCAGGGTCACCCAGCTGGCTGCATGTGGAGGAGTGGGGGATCAAACCCGGTTCTCCCAGATTAGAGTCAGCACTCTTAATCACTACAGAGTCTGAGGGGTCACACGAGAAAGAGAAAAGTGTCACAAAAGGGAGGCTCGACAAGTGGGCACCACTTTGACGCCGTTTGAGTTTCTCATCCTGCGGTTGTTTTGGCCCAGGCGTACACACGGGCGGGGGAGGTGCATGGCCAGAAGCCCCCTCCCCAGGGTTGCCACCTCCAGTTCAGAAATGCTTGGGGATGGTGGATTCCGGGAGAGCGGGGTTTGGGACAGGGGGGGAACTTGGCGGGGTGTAAGGCCACGCAGTCCAAAGCAGCCATTTGTGGAATGAATGTTACAGAAGCGGAATGAATGTTTCAGATAATTAATCAGTTAACTAATAAGCTATTTATGTAGTCAGGCAGTCTCCAGCCCCCACCTGGAGGTTCCCAAACAGCAGACCATAAATAACAAAAGACATTCAACAGACAATATGAACTTGTGAACTGGTGGGCACTCAATGAAATTGCTGAGCAGTCGGGTTAGAACGAATAAAAGGAAGTCCTTCTTCACCCAAAGAGTGCTGAACACCTGGAATTCACTGCCACAGGAGGTGGTGGCGGCCACAAGCATGGACGGCTTCAAGAGGGGATTGGATAAACATCTGGAGCAGAGGTCCATCAGCGGCTCTTGAGTCACAAGGTATAGATAGGAACTCTCAGTCTGGGGCAAGTGATGCTCTGTCTTCTTGGTGCTTGGGGGGGGGCAATAGTGGGAGGGCTTCTAGTGCCCTGGCCCCACTGCTGGACCTCCTGATGGCGCCTGGTATTTTTGGCCACTGTGTGACAGAGTGTTGGACTGGATGGGCCAGTGGCCTTATCCAACATTGGCTTCTCTTATGTTCTTATGATAATCTGAACCTATATAAGTAGTGTAGTTTATCAAAAATATAATATATATAAATGATAGAAACTCAACAATGCAAAAATACATGGTCCAAATACATAAATAACCTTCAGAAATGGGCCAAGTCTGATTCCTCAAACAGTGAAAAGTTCAAATGTCAATGTTTGTAATTCCTCTTTGCAAATCTCGTCTCGCCGCTGGTGTATCCACTTAACGGCTTTGCCTGCTTCCTGTTGCCGTATCATCTTGCCTCCTCAAAACCGGCCAGCTCCAATATTGTCGAATCATACACAACATCTTTTACATTCTTAATATCCAGCAGACCAACGACTGTAATATATCTCAGTATAGCTGGGCGGTTTTGGTGTTCCACTTTTGAGGAGGCAAGATGATACGGCAACAGGAAGCAGGCAAAGCCGTTAAGTGGATACACCAGCGGCGAGACGAGTTTTGCGAAGAGGAATTATAAACACTGACGTCTGGACTTTTCGCTGTTTGAGGAATTTGACTTGGGCTATTTCTGAAGGTTATTTATGTATCTGGACCATGCATTCTTGTATTTTTGAGTATCTATCATATATTGGAGCTGCGGTGGCTCAAGTGGTTAAGACGCTGAACTGCGGGCTATGGAAGGTCAGTTCATCAGTTCGAGACCCGAGTTGCCGCATGACGGAGTGAGCTCCCGTCTCTAGTTCCAGCTCCTGCCAACCTAGCAGTTCGAAAGCAAGAAATTGCAAGTAGATAAATAGGTACCACTTTGGTGGGAAGGTAACAGCGTTCCGTGCGCCTTGGTGTTTAGTCATGCCGGCCACATGACCACGGAAACGTCTTCGGACAGCGCTGGCTCTTCGGCTTTGAAACAGAGATGAGCACCGCAACCCTAGAGTTGGATTCGACTGGCTTTCGAGCAAGGGAAACCTTTACCTTTTTATCATATATTACAACTTTGATAAACTACACTATTTATCACATATTATCATATGGTCTGTTGAATGCTTTTTGTCATTTATGCATGGTTTGTATCTTTTGTATAACTTATTCCCACCTGGAGATTGGCAACCCCACCTCTCTCGTAAGCGAGAACGGGCTTTGCTAAAAGACCGCCTCTGATCTCTTTTCAATCAGAGCTCACGGGGCACGTCTTCGGGGTGACGGAAAGCAAAGAGAGACTCAGTGGTCTGGCATTTACTGATCAAAGGAACCAGGTAATGGCACCCTTAGGCCAAGAAGATCTTTGTTCTGGTGCAGACAGGAGAGTTGACCTTTACCTCCCTGAACGATCACGCTTTTACATTTCTGTTGGAACTGAGCACTCCGGGCAACTCGAACGGGAGCTTTGGACATGACCTGGTGTCTTTTCTGTTGTGAAAAATGAAATTGCTGCCATTTGGACTGATGGAGCTTTCTTTGACGGCAGTGATGTGACGTGGACAGCTGAGGAAACAGGAACTGTGTGAGACCCTCACTGGTCTAGATGGACCCTCACTGGTCTGATTCTAGAAGGCTACCTGATAGCAGACAGAAACCCGACAGGTAATGTTGCCCCATCAATGCATCTCCATGGCTGGAAGACTTCCCCTGTTGAATTTCTGCCTGTCAGGCATCTCTCTATGAGCCACCCCCCTCTGCTTCCTTAATGTGGGCTGGTGTTACTTCCACTGAGTTGACATCCCCTCTCATTTTTACAGCGCTCAATTTAGGAGAGCGAGCACGTGTCGTTTCGCAAATAACTCGCAATCCTCCTTGGCCCCTTTGGAACGGATATTAAATTAGCTCAGTGTCGCTGAAATCAAATTAAACTCAATTCACAATCTGTGTTAGGAGGAGACAGAAAGCAGCCCTGGTTTAATATTCCAGCTCGGAGGCAGCCCTTTTCCCTGCCAGATGTCACCAGGGTGAAAGGCTTCTGTTTAAAACCATGGGACAGTCCGGACCAATGCTCCCTCTAAGCTGTGGAGTCTTGTGAGAAAGAAAATCTACTTTGTGAGCTACCAGCATTAAAAGTTCCAGATGTTGATCCAATTCCCTCTTGAAGCCGTCCATGCTTGTAACCAGGAGTCATTTCGTAGAAAAAGAGGTGCACGAGCTTATTAGCATAACTCATTGGCATAACTCATTTGCATATGCCACACCCCCTGACCTCACTGGAAGTGTGTCAGAAGGCAACACCCACCACTCAGGCTCCACTGGACTGTTTTGGATTGCTAGCTATTGAGGGGGGGGGGACGTGCAGATCTGTCCTCGCAGAGGAGGGAGGGCTTGTACCTGAATAAAACTTGGTCTTAAAGGTGCCACTGGATTGTTTTGGACCGGGGGGCCGGGGGGAGGGCTCTGCAGCTTAACTGGCTGCTTCTTGCTCTGACTGAGGACTGCTGGGAGCAGGGGGCGGGGCTTGCTGTATGTGCCCGCCCCCTGGGGTCTTTGCTGCCGGAGCTCTGATCCTGTGCGCTCCGGCAGGAAATGACCCCTGCTTGTAGCTGCCACCACCTCCTGTGGCCGTGAATTCCATGTGTTCATCACTCTTTGAGTGAAGAAGGACTGCCTTTTATCCGTTCTAACCTGACTGCTCAGCAATTTCATGGAGTGCCTACTTGAGTTCTTGCACTGTGAGAAAGGGAGAAAAGGACTTCTTTCTCCACCTGCTCTATCCCATGCATAATCTTATAAACCTCGATCGTGTCACCCCTCAGCCGTCGTTACTCCAAGCTAAAGAGCCCCAAGCGCTTTAACCTTTCTTCATAGCGAAAGTGTTCCAACCCTTTCTATCATTCTAGTTGCCCTTTTCTGCACTTTTTCGAATGCTATAATATCCTTTCTGAGGTGTGGTGACCAGAACTGCACACAGTATTCCAAATGAGGTCGCACCATCGATTCATACAGGGGCATTATGATCCTGGCTGGTTTGTTTTCAATTTGTTTCCCTTTCCCTTTGTAATAATCCCTAGCATAGCGATGGCCAGGGTTTCCTGGAAATACCTGGAGATTTGGGGGGTGGACCATGAGAAGGGTGGGGACTGGGGAGGAGATGGACATTAGCAGGGTACAATGCCATATAGAGTCCACCTTCCAAAGCAGCCATTTTTTCCAGGGAAACTGATCCCTGTAGTCCGGAGACTGACTGTAATTCTGGGAGATCTCCAGGCCCCACCTGGAGGCTGGTAGCCCTAATGGGAAGCCATCAAGGAAGTCCAGGGTTGCTACGCAGAGGCAGGCAATGGCAACCCCCCCTCTGTTAGTCTCTCGCCTTGCAAATCCTATAGGGTCTCCATCAATGTTCCTTCTAAGCTGTGTGTCAGGTAGCCCTGTCATAGACCTGGAATGTGGAGGGGTGCCCTCCCTCTCTTGCTTCTCAGCTCTCTCGAGCTCGTGGAATCTTGTGAGCAAAAATTCTACTTTGTGAGCTACTTGCCTTAAAGTTGTGAGCGAGCCCACCACCTCCCGAGGAAGGCTGTTCCACTGAGGAACAGCTCTAACTGTCAGGAAGTTCTTCCTCATGTTCAGCCCAAAGCTCTTCTGATTTAATTTCAACCCATTGGTTCTGGTCTGACCTTCCGGGGCAACAGAAAACAACTCTGCACTATCCTCGATATGAGAACCCTTCAAGCACTTGAAGATGGTTATCTTATCACTTCTCAATCGTCTCCTCTCCAGACTAAACATACCCAGCTCCTTCAACCTTTCCTCATAGGACTTGGTCTCCAGACCCCTCCCCATCTTCATTGCCCTCCTCTGGACACGTTCCAGCTTGTCTATAGACTTCTTAAATTGTGGTGCCCCAAACTGAACACAATACTCTAGATGAGGTCTAACCAGAGCAGAGTAAAGCGATACCATCACTTCGTGTAATCTGGACACTGTACTTCTGTTGATACAGCCCCAAATCGCATTTGCCTTAAAAAAAGAGGCCCCTCTAAAAGGCCACTCTACTGTTGGAGAGACTGCCCTTTCTCCAAGATTGAAGCAAATTTACCTAACAGATCATCCCAAATCGCATTTGCCTTAAAAAAAGAGGCCCCTCTAAAAGGCCACTCTACTGTTGGAGAGACTGCCCTTTCTCCAAGATTGAAGCAAATTTACCTAACAGATCATAGCCCATCAACCATGCCAGCACTGAAAGAACACAAAACAGCACACTGATGGCCGCTACAGTAATTTCCAGTCAGCTAACAAGGTCGTTGTCTCTAATAGCCTATCCTTTCTCTCTTCCTTTCCCTGCACCCAGCTCGGCCAGATCTTGCAAAGCACTAGTTAGGGTGTTGCAGCAAGATTAAACAACCTTTCCCTCCCTTTTCCTTAATTTCTCTCTCGCGCTCTCTTTTCTACACTTTTCTCATTCATTTCTGTTTCCCTCCATCTAATTTTTCCATGTCCCCACCCTTTCTTTTTTACTTCTTGATCTCAACACCTTCTCATCCCTTTCCTGCTTAGCAACAGACTGTACTTAAGAATTGTATAGTAGCAAACTTTTGTTAGCATCATGAATAGAAGGGGGGGAGTTAATATTCCCTCATGATCTAACAAAGCAGTAAAAAGATGCTTCCCCCCCATCTAACAAAGCAGTAAAAGGATGCTTTCCCCCCCCACACCCTTTACATGCACGGTAATGGAGCATTAATCTGTTTTAGTGGTTAGTCATGTGGAACAGAAGTTACAACTCCCAGGTCAGGCACTGGGTTGTTAATCATTATTGTGCTGCTGAAAGATCTAATAGCCCTTTGTAAATGCCGCTTTGCTGTATGACAAATAAGGTAATCTTTTAAATATCATTAAAAATTAGATTCATAACAAATACCATACCTAGTCTTTTTTCCCCAATGGGGACCCAACACTACATGGTTCTCCTATCCTCCATTTTATCCTCACAACAGCCTTGTGAGGTAGGTCTGGCTGACTGTGTGTCACCCAGCAACCTTCCATGGTGGTTACAAACACGACAGGTTGCTTAAAAGCTCTCTTATAACATAGAATCACAGAGTTGGAAGAAGAAGAAGAAGAGAAGAGATGGGATTTATACCCCGCCCTTCACTCGGAGTCTCAGAGCGGGTTACAATCTCCTTTCCCTTCCCTTCCCCACAGCAAACACCCTGTGAGGTAGGTGGGGCTGAGAGAGCTCTTTCGAGGACTGCTCTTTTTCAAGAACAGCTGTGCCAGAACATTACAAACATAGAGCTGGAATGAATCCCAAGGGTCATCTAGTCCAACCCCCTGCACAATGCAGGAAATTCATAGTTACGATGGTTTCTTAAAAACAGATTTGTGCATGTGCATGCAGGTTGCATGTGTGTTCAGTGTGACATGTACAGGGCTACTATGAGCCGGTTTGGTGTAGTGGTTAGGAACGTGGACTCTAATCTGGAAGGACCGGGTTTGATTCCCCACTTCTCCACATGCAGCTGCTGGTGTGCCCTTGGGTCAGTCATAAGTTCTTTCAGAGCTGTTCTTTCAAGGGCAGTTCTGGAAAGAGCTCTCTCGGCCCCACCTACCTCACAGGGTATCTGTTGTGGGGAGAGGGAGGGAAAGGAGATTGTAAGCCGCTCTGAGACTCCTTTGGGTAGTGAAGGGTGGAGTATCAATCCAATCTCCTCTCCTCCTCCAGTTTCATGTGTTCATGTCACACCCCAACATGCACACACACACAAAAACACTGTTTGAGAACACGCCCCCCAGTTGTTAACTAGTCCACATTGCTGAAGACTTTTCTCTTTCCATGTACTTTGCAATAGCTGACCTTTCAATATTGGAAAGCCAGAAGGGAGTTTGTTCTCATTAAGATGTATTAGGGAAGTATAATTGCCCTAAAATTGGTTATCAACAGATCAGAATATATATCATCGGCTGCCGTGGGAACAATGGCATATCTGTACCGAGGGGTCATTTCATAGAAAAAGAGGTGCAGGAGCTCATTAGCACAACTCATTAGCATAACTTATTTGCATATGCCACACCCCCTGACATCACCGGAGGTGTGTCAGAAGGCAACACCCACCGCTCAGGCTCCACTGGACTGTTTTGGATTGCTAGCTATTGGGGGGGGGGGAGCGTGCAGATCTGTCCTCGCAGAGGAGGGAGAGCTTGTGCCTGAATAAAACTTGGCCTTAAGAGCTCCGCTCCTGTGCGCTCCTGCAGGAAATGACCCCTGTCTGTACCTAGTCAGATGCCAAGGTATTCAGGTGTGCATGCTGATGCTAGAGATGATGTTACTGCCTCTACACATGGAGGTTCCATTTGGTCATCGGGGCTAACAGTGGCTGACGGACCTCTCCTTCATGAATTTTTGCGCAGGCTTAGGAACTCTGCCGTGCACATCCAGATGCTCATCCGAATCCCATTTGAAGAAATGGAGTAGGTGGGTGACCCTGATCAGTCGGCATCTGATTAGTCACCGCTTGTTGGTTCTAGGGATGCCAGCCCTCCAGGTGGGACCTGGGGATCCCGTGGAACTACAGCTCACCTCCAGACTACAGATGCTCTGGAGGGTGGACTCTGTGGCATTGCACCCCACTGTGGCATTGCACCCCCATGTCCTCCCCAGGTTCCATCCCCAAATCTCCAGGAATTTCATGACCTGGAGATGGCAACCCTACCCCCCACCCCCTACTGGTGACCGGGGGGGGGGACCTGAAAACCCTAGTGGGTTCCTATAGCAGGGGTATTAGGTGTGTGTGGGGGAGTAACCCAGCACAGGGCCTTCTCAGTTGTGGCACCAACTCCCTCCCCAGAGAGACTTGCCTGTCCCCATCTGTTCCCATCATCTGCCAGCAGGTGAAAATTATTATTTTTTTGTTCCATTTGGCATTTCTTCAATGATCCCTCCTTCCTACCCTAAGCCTGAATTGCTGATTTTTATGCTTTTGTATGTGCATTTTGAAGCTCAACATCAAAAAAACTAAGATCATGGCATCCGGCCCCATCACTCCTTGGCAAATAGAAGGGGAAGTCGTGGAAGTAGTGACAGACTTCACGTTCCTGGGATCCCAGATCACCACAGACTGTGACAGCAGTCATGAAATTAAAAGACGCCTGCTCCTTGGGAGGAAAGCGATGGCGAACCTAAACAGCACGATAAAAAGTAGAGACATCACCCTGCCAACAAAAGTCCGCATGGTCAAAGCAATGGTATTCCCAGTAGTGATGTATGGCTGCAAGAGTTGGACTATAAGGAAGGCCAAGCGACGAAGAATAGATTCTTTTGAACTATGGTGCTGGAAAAGACTCTTGAGAGTCCCTTGGACTGCAAGGAGATCAAATCAGTCAGTCCTAAAAGAAATCAACCCTGACTGTTCCCTGGAAGGCCAGATAATGAAACTGAAGCTCAAATACTTTGGCCACCCAATGAGAAGGGAGCACTCCCTGGAGAAGACCCTGATGCTGGGAAAGACTGAAGGTCAAAGAAGACGGGGACGGCAAAGGATGAGATGGTTAGACAGTGTCATTGATGCAACGAACATGAAGTTGAGCCAACTTCAGAGGATGGCGGAAGACAGGAAGGCCTGGCGTGATCTGGTCCATGGGGTCGCGAAGAGTCGGACTCGACTGTGCGACTGAACAACAACAAATGTGCATTTTGTTTCTTGTTGTTGCCATCAAGTCATAGCTGTCTTATGGTGACCCCGTGGGGTTTTCAAGGCAAGAGACATGAAGAAGAAGAAGAAGAAGAAGAAGAAGAAGAAGAAGAAGAAGAAGTAGAGGAGGAGGAGGAAGAGGAGGAGGAGATTGGATTTATATCCTGCCCTTCACTCGGAGTCTCAGAGTGGCTCACAATCTCCGTTCCCTTCCCCTCCCCACAACAGACACCCTGTGAGGTAGGTGGGGCTGAGAGAGCTCTTTCAAGGACTGCCCTTTAGAGAACAGCTCTGAGAGAACTTGTGACTGACCCAAGATCACACAAACAACCGCATGTGGAGGAAGAAGAGATTGGATTTATACCCTGCCCTTCACTACCCGAAGGAGTCTCAGAGAGGCTTACAAACTCCTTTCCTTTCCCCTCCCCACAACAGACACCCTGTGAGGTGGGTGGGGCCGAGAGAGCTCTCTCGGGAACTGTCCTTGAGAGAACAGCTCTGAGAACATGTGACTGACCCAAGGTCACCCCAGCAGCTGCATGTGGAGGAGTGGGGAATCAAACCCAGGTCTCCCAGATTAGAGTCCGTGCTCCTACCCGCTCCACCAAACTGGCTTCCTGGGTGATTTGCCATTGTCTGCCTCTGTGTCACAACCCTGATATTCCTTAGAGGTCTCCCATCCGAATACTAGCCAGGGCTAGGGATAGGCATGAACTGGGAAAATGCGGTTCAGTTCATCGTTCATGGCGTGCCTGGTTCGCAAACCACGAACCATTGTAAACATTTGGGTGCTAAATGAACTGGTTCGGTTTGTGAGGTTCATTATTTTGTAGAATGCCCCCCTGACATGCTAGAGACACCAAACTCACGGGGAATCCCTGGCTGACTCTCCTGTACCTGCCCTCCACGTTTGGTGAGGATTGGATTTATGGGGTGTGAGTTATCCCCTCTCGCCAGAAGGTGCCGCCAAGAAAGTGCTTTCTGGGGAAATGGCAGATGCAAGTTCAGGAGGTTCAGGAGCACTGTTCCCTCTAAGCGGAGTTAGTGTGCACTAGCTCACAGTTTTTTAGCCTCTGGCTCACACATTTTTGAGCTTCAGCTAAAAAAAAAAAAGTGTGAGCCAGAGGCTAAAAAACTGAGCTAGCGCACACTAACTTAAGGGAGCACTAACTGGAGAAGACCCTGATGCTGGGAAAGACTGAAGGTCAAAGAAGACGGGGACGGCAAAGGATGAGATGGTTGGACAGTGTCATCGATGCAACGGACATGAAATTGAGCCAACTTCAGAGGACGGTGGAAGACAGGAAGGCCTGGCGGGAGCTGGTCCATGGGGTCGCGGAGAGTTGGACTCGACTGTGCGACTGAACAACAACACACATTTTTGTCTTAGCTCAGGAAGGAGGACTCCAGAGCAAACTAATTTATGCAGCAGCCAAATCACCCGCTCACAACTTTAATGCCAGTAACTTACAAAGCTCACAGGACTCCATAGCTTAGAGGGAGCATTGTTCAGGAGTGCACAGAAGAAACCTTGTGCAAGCTAGAGACCAAGCTTGCAGGAGACCTTCTACTGAGGCCCCTCCACATGCCTTCCAAGTTATGTGCAGGTTGGACTTAGAATCATAGAATCACAGAGTTGGAAGGGATCTCCAGGGTCATCTAGTCCACCCCCCTGCCCAATGCAGGAAATTCACAAACACCTGCCCCCCACAACTCCTGTGGCCTTTGCTCCATGCCCAGAAGGTGGCCACCCCATAAAAACCCTTCGAGGATCCCTGGCCAAACTGGCCTGGAGAAAATTTGCTTCCTGACCCCAAAGTGGTGATCATCAGTATTTCCCTGGGCGTGTCAGAAAGGTCCGTGAGAACTAAGCACTAATGCAAACCTTCCTTTCCTCCCTCTCATGATCTGCCGAAGTTCACAGAATCAGCATTGCTGTCAGATGGCCATCTAGCCTCTGTTTGAAAACCTCCAAGGAAGGAGAGCCCACCACCTCCTGAGGAAGCCTGTTCCACCGAGGAGCCGCTCTGTCATGAAGTTCTTCCCAATGTTTCGCCGAAAGCTCTTCTGATTTATTTTCAACCCGTTGGTTCTGGTCCGACCTTCTGGGGCAACACAAAACAACTGCACCCTCCTTTCAATGACAGGCCTCCAAATACTTGAAGATGGTGATCATATCACCTCTCAGTCATCTCCTCTCCAGGCTAAACATACCCAGCTCCATACCCATAAACATACCCAGCTCCAGCTCCGAGTTATGGCCCCCCAAAGACGATGCGTGACAAGAAAGCAAGAAACTGTGACAAACCAACACTAAATACTTTGATTGAGTGCAGACTGTCTGGAAATGGATCCATTCACAAACCACCTTGAACCATCACGGACAGCTTAAAGTTCGTGGGATAGGGTGGGGTATAAAGAAAACAAAATAAAACAACAACAAAGTTTGTGCCAGTTGACCTGCCATGAAATTCAGTTCCCGAACCATGAACTGGCCAAAATCCATTCATGAATCACCACGAACCATCACAAACAGCTTAAAGTTCATGGGATAGGGGGGGTATTGATGTAGTAGTAGTAGTAGTAGTAGTAGTAGTAGTAGTAGTAGTAGTAGTAATAAAAATAATAATAATAATATTAAAGTTTGTGGTAGTTGACTTGCCATGAACTTCAGTTCCCGAACCACGAACCGGCCAAAATTCATCACAAACTTTAGTTTGTTAGTCGGTTCGTGCCCATCCCTAGCCAGGGCCAACCCTGCTTAGCTTCCGAGATCTGATGAGACTGGCCTAGCCTGGGCTATCCTAGTCAGGGCACATGTGTATTCTACCTTGGTTTTAATTGTTTGAATAATGTGTTTTTTGTTTGTTTTTAATGGTTTTTTTAAGGCACATTTTTATGACGTGTATTTAGGTTATGATGATGTTAACGACTTCAATGGCCCTGATGAGGGCAGAAAGGAGGGGTTTAAATTTGGCAAGTTGAATATTTTTGCTACTACTGTGGAAGCTAGAGATCCTGGGGTGAGAGATGGGAAACTCCATCATTAGTTCAAGGTTTTCAAATCCAGAATTGGCACGAAGAACAAGTCGGAAGTGGATCTCTCCTAGGGTTGCCAGCTCCAGGGCAGGAAATCCCTGGAGATTTGTGACTGGAGGGTAAAGAGGGTGAGGTTGAGGGGGAGGGACTAGGGTTGCCAGGTCCCCCTTGGCTACTGGTGGGGGGTGTTGCGGTAGGATTGTCAGTTCCGGGTTGAAAAACTCCTGGAGACTTGGGGGCGGAGCCTGGGGAGGGCAGAGACCTCAGTAGGGTACAACACCATAGATTCCATCCTCCAAAGCATCCATTTTCTCCAAGGGAGCTGATCTCTGTAGTATGGAAAGGAGCTGTAATTCTGGGAGATCTCAGAACCCCACACGGAGGCTACCAACCAATGCTCTCTCTAAGCTGTGAAGTCTTGTGAGCAAAAACTCTACTTTGTGAGTTACGGGCATTCAAGTTGTGAGCGAGCAATTTGGCCGCTGCATAAATTAGTTTTCTCTGGAGCCACCCTTCCTGAGCGAAGACAAAAATGCATGAGCCAGAGGCTAAAAAACTGTGAGCTAGCTCACACTAACTCATCTTAGAGGGAACACTGCTCTGGAGCCCTCCTTCCTGGGCGAAGACAAAAATGCGTGAGCCGGAGGCTAAAAAACTGTGAGCTAGCTCACACTCACTCAGCTTAGAGGGAACACTGCTCTGGAGCCCTCCTTCCTGGGCGAAGACAAAAATGCGTGAGCCAGAGGCTAAAAAACTGTGAGCTAGCTCACACACACTCAGCTTAGAGAGAACACTGCTCTGGAGCCATTCCTTCCTGAGCGAAGACAAAAATGCGTGAGCTGGAGGCTAAAAACCTGTGAGCTATCTCACACTAACTCAGCTTAGAGGGAACACTGCTCTGGAGCCATTCCTTCCTGAGCGAAGACAAAAATGCGTGAGCTGGAGGCTAAAAACCTGTGAGCTATCTCACACTAACTCAGCTTAGAGGGAACACTGCTCTGGAGCCATTCCTTCCTGAGCGAAGACAAAAATGCGTGAGCTGGAGGCTAAAAACCTGTGAGCTATCTCACACTAACTCAGCTTAGAGGGAACACTGCTCTGGAGCCATTCCTTCCTGAGCGAAGACAAAAATGCGTGAGCTGGAGGCTAAAAACCTGTGAGCTATCTCACACTAACTCAGCTTAGAGGGAACACTGCTCTGGAGCCATTCCTTCCTGAGCGAAGACAAAAATGCGTGAGCTGGAGGCTAAAAACCTGTGAGCTAGCTTACACTAACTCAGCTTAGAGGGACACACTGCCACCAACCCTATTTCCTTGCCACAAGAGAGCTCAGTGGGGAGTCCGAAACCTGAAACCGGTCCGGAAGTCTTTTGGCAGGGCACACGTTTTTGTCTTCTGACCCTTTTCTTTGGCAATCTGTGAATTCCAGGTATTTGCGGGCCTTTGATTTCTAGGCTATGGAATGGTATCTTTCAAATTTTTCAATTAACTTACAATACGCCGGTGCCTCGGACTCGAAGCGAGCCCAGGTCACTCTGCGAGGGGGAGCCAAGAACATTAAGCAAATGACATGCTGAGAGCACATTTGCTTTTGGCGTCCCAGCTGGCTTTCCGTGCCCACTCCGGTGTGAGAGGCCCTTATTAGGAGCTCCCGGCGGTGGCCCCTCCAGCGTCTCATTCAAAGAGGGTCCTAAACATTTTGGCTCCTGCCTGCTGAGCACACAGTTCATCCCTCTGGCAGTCTCTGACCCATCCGTGTTCAGAAAGAAAAATTTTAAAGGGAAGGATATAAAGGAACTGCTTTCAACTGACTCCTACCGACGGCCCATTTAGTCCAGTGTTGCTAGGGGGCTTTGCTAGGGTTGCCAGTTCTCGGCTGGGAAATAACTGGAGATTTCTGGGGTGGAGCCTAGGGAGGGCGGGGTAAGGGGGGTAGGGACCTCTGTGGCCGGGACATAATGCCATAGAGTCCACCCTCCAAAGCAGCCATTTTCTCCAGGGGAACTGGTCTCTGTCGTCTATGGATCAGTTGTAATTTTGGGATATCTCCAGGTCTCACCCGGCGATTGGCAACCGTAGGCTTTGCATACCAGAAGCTGAAAGCAGCCTTTAGGACTGCCAATGTCCAGGTGCTGGAAGCCAAAATGAGAGACCACGGGAAGAGGTGGAACTCCAAAAACAACATCCGTGATAAAAATAACAAAGAGTCAATAAAGAGAAGTTGCAAAAACACGTACTTCACATTGTGAAGACCTTGCGTCCTGTTATTAGTCAACGTGGAATGTTTCCAGCAAGCGTTGATAAGTAGCATTTGATAAGAAATGGGATTGCGACACGCTCAGATAAAGTAGATATTGTGAAACGAATGTTCACATTGCGCAGTATTCGTTCGCGTGTCTGAGCGATGACCGAAGGATATTCCTTACAGAACTACAGAAATACTTCAGTAAATGTTTTTCCAACTTATCTTTATTGACCCTTCGTTATTTTTTATCACGGATGTTGTTTTTTGAAGTTTAACCTCCAGGTGGTGTCTGGAGATCTCCTGGGATCCCAAAGGATCTCCCCACGACAGGGATCAGCTCACCTGGAGAAAACGGCTGCTTCAGAACTCTATGGCACTGTTCCCCACTGAAGTCCCCCCTCTCCCCAAATCCCACCTTCCTCAGGCTCCACCCCCAAAATCTCCAGGCATTTCCCAACCCAGAGCTGGCAACCCTAGTTGGAACAAAACAATGCTGGGTCTAGCCAGAGAACCCAGAAGGCCAACAAGGGGCTTTCCCATACGGTTCCTCCTCCTGTACCACTATTCAGAGGGTTACTGCCCTTGGACGTTGACTGGAGTGGATCATAGAGACCATAGAGACCGGTTGGGTTAGAACGGATAAAAGGAAGTACTTCTTCACCCAAAGAGTGATTAACACTTGGAATTCACTGCCACAGGAAGTGGTGGCGGCTAAAAGCATGGACGGCTTCAAAAGGGAATTAGATAAGCATATGGAGCAGAGGTCCATCAGTGGCTATTAGCCACAAGGTATAGATAGGGACTCTCAGTCTGGGGCAAGGGATGCTCTGTCATCTTGGTGCTTGGGGGGGGGGTCAACAGTGGGAGGGCTTCTAATGTCCTGGCCCCACTGCTGGACCTCCTGAGGGCACCTGGTATTTCTGGCCACTGTGTGATGCAGAGTGTTGGACTGGATGGGCCTTTGGCCTGATCCAGCATTGGCATCTCTTATGTTCTTATGTTCTTATATAACTCCCGTCTTGATCCATCAACATTGACTCTTAATTCATTTACAGGCACAATTCAAGGTGCGGATCTTGACCTCCAAAGCCCTGCATGATTTGGGACCAACATACCTGAAGGACGGCCTACTCCCTTATACCCGCCCAACCACTATGTCCGTCTTTGGAGGCCCCACCTCAGGTGCCCCCACCTTCTGAGAGTAGGCAGGTAGAGATCCAGGAGAGGGCCTCCTCGGTTGTGGCACCAAAGCTCTGGAACTCTCTCCCCAGGGAGATTCAACTCTCCCCTTCATCTTCCGCCAGCAGGTGAAGCCTTCTTTGTTTGGCATTCCCTCAGTGATCTCTCCTCTCTGACCGATTATTGCTGTTTTAATGTCTTTGTATGTATTTTAACTCTCTTTATTTCATTTTAATGTTGTGGGATAATTTTTTTAAGCCCATCACCAGGTTCTATGCTAGTACGTCACTTCTGGATACAGTCTGGAAGTGACAAGAGGTAGCTCTAAAGATTGCTGGAAACGCTGTGATTTTAACATAGAGTTTCCAGCTATTCCTAGAACTACCCATTGTCGCTTCCAGGTTGAGGATCTACCCAGAAGGGACACAGTGACATTGGCGACATCAGCAGTGTCGCAGCTATCACCTGAGGTCGGCAACTCATCCAGCCCAATGGGTCTTAGGTACCAGTTTAACTGTCACGGCTCCGCCCCGTAAAAGGATCCTGGGGATTGTAGTTTGGTGAGCCTGCTGCGATTTCTCTGTTCAAGAGCGATGGAGTTCTCTCTCACACACAGAGTTACAGTCCTCGGGATTCCTGGGAGACAGGAAATGCCTATCCAACCCAACGCGAGTCTGTGGTGTAGATGTGCCCTCAGGGAACAACCTCATCAGACAAACGCATAATGCGGGTTAATCTGATCCATTCACAGTCCTGTCATTCAATCAGAGACTCTCTGTTATACAAACAAAGCACAGAGGCGCTCGAGAATCCTACGATTTAATTACCGGCTTCCGCTTTGATTGTGAACATGCGCAATTATTAATAGTGTGCACTCAACGGTTATTCAGACGGCTAATATTCCAAAAGGTTACGGGGGCCGGCAACGAGATTAGAATATTCTTCTTTCTTTCACATTAGGAGGGGGGGGGGAGACGGAGACATGATTTGCGAGAGAGGGACTCCAAGAGAAGAGGCATTGATTATAGAGTTTTGCGGGGAACGTGCGTATTGTTTTATCCTTCTCCCCGCCCCTCCGGTGCATCAGCATGCTTTAGGTCTTCTGATCGACTGACCCTTAAAGGAAAATTACATTTTCTATCACATAATCAATTGGGGTTAATGGAGCCTCCCGACGACCTGCTCTCCTCTCCGTGTTACTGCAATTGGCTATATCCCCCGGAGGAGTTTAGCATTTAATCAGACGCTAACTGCTGCCTGGACAAGAGAGAACCCGGCCAGGTAAAAAGGGCAAAGGTTTATCAAGTTCAAGTAGGCCGTGTTTCCTTAATAATCCATTTTACGTTTCTTCTCTGGTAATTCGGCCAGCTTCTCCCTGGCCGGAGGTTGGCCGTTCTTATTTCTGAGGAAATGAAATCGACTTCCTGTAAGTCAAGCTGAAGCGTTGCCCATCTTGTGCAGTAGGGTTGCCACGCAGTGTTCCCCCTAAGCTGAGTTAGTGTGAGCTAGTTCACAGTTCTTTAGCCTCCGACTCACACATTCTTGTCTTCGCTCGGGAAGGATGGCTCTAGAGCAAACAAATTTATGCAGTAGCCAATTCGCTCGCTCACAACTTGAATTCCAGTAGCTCACAAAGTAGCGTTTTTGCTCACAAGACTTCACAGCTTAGAGGAAGCATTGTTTGCCTGGTCCTTCCTGGCAATCAGTGGCAGATGGGGGAGACTTATGAGGAGAAAGGAGAAGGCCTAGGCCTCATTTGCTGGCGTTGCCAGCAACGTCTGGACAACGGTCTACACAGGAAGTGACATCATAATGCCAGCAACGTCTGGACAACGGTCTGGTATTTGGGCAAAAATTCTGTGGTAAAACTGGATTCTTCCATAGAGTTTTTGACCAAATACCAGAGCATCACCCAGACCAGGTGTTATGAGGGCCGGATCTGACATAAATGAGACCTTGTTGGGCCGGGCCAGGTGTGTCATAAATCTCAGAAGAAGAAGAGGAAGAAGAGGAGGAGATTGGATTTATACCCCGCCCTTCACTACCCAAAGGAGTCTCAGAGTGGCTTACAAACTCCTTTCCCCTCCCCTCCCCACAACAGACACCCTGTGTGGTAGGTGGGGCTGAGAGAGCTCTTTCCAGGACTACTCCTGAGAGAACAGCTCTGAGAGAACGTGTGACTGGCCCAAGGTCACACCAGCAGCTGCATGTGGAGCAGCGGCAAATGAAACTCGGTTCTCCCAGGTGAGAGTCCGCACTCCTAGTCCTCCCCACTACACCAAACTGGCTTTCAGCAGGGAGGTTAGGAGGACCTTGAGCTCAGTCGCCTATTGAACGGTCAGAGGGGCACAAGGGCCCTGGAACTCAGAAGGGAGTCTGAGAGGCAGCCTCGGGGTGGGTTGACTGCTTACGTTGCTGACAATTTGTTCTTTCTGGTCTCCTGGTAGCAGGAAACAAAACCCAGAAGTCATCTAGATAGATTAAATTCTCTGCTAATGGCAGGGGAGAGGTAGAATTCCCACCAAGTCCCCCTCCTTGCTAGTGTTGTCAGCTCTGGGTTGGGTAATTCTTGGAGACTTGGGAGGCAGAGCCTGGGAAGGGCAGGGCTTGGGACAGGAGGCACCTCGGCAGGGTAGACCCCCATCAAGTCCACCCTCCAAAGCAGCCGTTTCCTCCAGGGGAACTGACCTCTGTTGTCCGGATATCAGATGAAATTCTGGAGGATCTCCAGGCCCCACCCGGGGGCTGAGTAGACGTGGAAAAACACCGTGTTCAAACAGAACACACAGGTCTGATATGCTACTATGCCTTCATATATTTGTTTAAATCATATACTTAAATATACAATAAAGACCCTAGTGTATCTTATTGATTAAAGTACATTGATAACCAAAACCTAAGGGACAATATATATCTTGTAGAAACGTCCACAGCTACAGATAGGGCCGGCCCGTTATTGTTAAATTTTAGACTGTCGCCTAGGGCGGCGGCTTGACGAGGGCGCCATTCTGGCCGGCCTTGTCCCCTCCTCGCCAAACACAGGAAGCCTCCCTTGCCGACTTCTTGCTCCGTCCCTGGCAAGAGACTCCCCTCTTTGCAGCTCCCCAGACAGAAAGAGAAGTAGGGTAGGGGAATAGGTGAGGGGAATAGCCTGGGACGACAGGAAAGTGCTGCTCGCCCTCAGCCGCCCCTGCCCCCGTGGTCTCTTTGGAGCTCCTTTTGCAGCCTGGCACAGGCCCCCTCCCCTCAAGCGATCCCGCCCCCCACATGCATTTGCAGCTCGCCCCCTCGGCCTGCCCGCTGTGGCTCAGGCGCCCACCTCCATTCCGCCCCACACCGGGGGGGGGGGCGCCAGAATGTATCCTCACCTAGTGGGGGAAAAAACCTGGGACTGTCAGAGAGACGAATATGCAGACAGGATTCAATGCTGTAGACTATCTTGCTTTCAGATGAGAGATGGAGACGCCGTCCATGCCAATATTGTAGGCTGTTTTGCTTTCCG
>NW_015163287.1:3420-3834 GCF_001447785.1 Gekko japonicus | reverse complement strand
ATCATCTACATGAGAGCCCTTTAAATACTTGAAGACTGCAATCATGTCCCCTCTAAGCCTTCTCTTTCCCAGGCTAAACAGACCCAACTCTTTCAGCCTTTCCTCATAAGACTTGGATTCCAGCCCTCTCACCATCCTAGATGCCCTCTTCTGGACACGCTCGAGCTTGTCAACATCCTTCCTCAAATGTGGTGCCCAAAACTGTGACTGTGAATCTAACTGCTGTGCTGCTGATCCATAGTCCTGTAGATAACCACTTTGTATGTCTTCATGCTCTGAAAAACGTCCCACGAGTGTGTTCAGCAATGATAATGTGATAAGGTGTGAGCTGAATATGTGTCGGGGCAATTGCAAGAGGCTCTCTTCAAGAGAGCCAGTTTGGTGTAGTGGTTAAGTGTGCGGACTATAATCTGG
>NW_015163287.1:2425-3254 GCF_001447785.1 Gekko japonicus | reverse complement strand
TGTGAGCCGCTCTGAGACACCTTTGGGTAGTGAAGGGCGGGGTATAAATCCAATCTCTTCTTCTTCTTCTTCTTCTTCTCTACTGGTAGCAGAAGCTCCTTTGCATATTAGGCCACATCCCCCTAGTGTAGCCAATCCTCCAAGAGCTTACAGTAGCCCCAGTAAGAAGAGCTCTGTAAGCTCTTGGAGGATTGGCTACACTAGGGCCTAATATGCAAAGGAGCTCCTGCTACCAGTAGAGCCCACCGACTTATCTTGCCTGAAAAATGGTTGTGTTAATCAGGCTTCCATAGGGTTGCCAGCCTGGGGATCTCCCGCTTTTACAACTGATCTCCAGCTGACAGAGATCAGCTCCCCTGGAGAAAATGGCTGCTTTGGAGGGTGGACTCCACGGCATTGTGCCATGCTGCAAACCCCGCCCTCTCCCGGATCCACCCCCAAAGTCTCCAGGTATTTTCCAACCCAGACTTGGCAACCCTGGGTGTCCAGTCCGCCTGCGTGCTATCCTGCCTCCAATCTCGACATCTGTGACACGTCAGAGTACCGGCGATTTCCCCCATCCCTCCTAGCCCCTCCTCTGAATTAGCCAGAGACATTTCCCTCCTCATCTGAATGAGGCCCGCTGAGGAATCAAATTAAGCTCATTATCTGCACCCTCTTCCTAAATCTGTTTGATTGAGTTTTGAAATTACCACGATAATTTGCTTTGGTGAGTACACTTCCTTATTGAAAAATAAAAATAAATCAAATCCCCATTCATTTGACGTACAGACGATTTCTTCAGATCTCCAGTCAGGGAACGATTTGGAAATGTATTATGAACCATGAG
>NW_015163287.1:1711-2386 GCF_001447785.1 Gekko japonicus | reverse complement strand
CAGATCCCGGGTGGGGCCTGGAGATTGTGAATGAGAACTGATCTGCAGATTTCAGAGTAGGGTTACCAACATCCAGGTGGTAGCTGGAGATCTCCTGGGATTACAACTGACGTTGGATCCCTGGAGAACATGGCTGCTTTGGAAGGGTTGGACTCTATGGCACCATACAGCCACTTTGGTGTAGTGGTTAACAGCATGGATTCTAAACTGGGAGAACCGAGTTTGATTCCCCAATCCTCCACATACAGCTGCTGGTGTGACCTTGGGTCAGTCACAAGTTCTCTCAGAGCTGTTCCCTCAGGAGCAGTTTCTGTCAAGAGCTCTCTCAGCCCCACCTGCCTCACAGGGTGTCTGTTGTGGGGAGGGGAAGGGGATACAAGGCTCTTTTTGTAGCAGGGACTCCTTTGAATATTAGGCGACACACCCATAATGTAGCCAATCCTCCAATCCTCCAATCCTTTCTTACAGGGGCTACTGTAAGCTCTTGGAGGATTGGCTACATTAGGGGGTGTGTCGCCTAATATGCAAAGGAGTTCCTACTACAAAAAGAGCCATCCATCCATCCATCCATCCATCATCTATCCATCATCTATCTATCTATCTATCTATCTATCTATCTATCTATCTATCTATCTATCTATCTATCTATCTATCTATCATCTATCTATCTATCTA
>NW_015163287.1:0-1341 GCF_001447785.1 Gekko japonicus | reverse complement strand
AGCTCTTGGAGGATTGGCTACATTAGGGGTGTGTCGCCTAAGATGCAAAGGAGTTCCTGCTGCAAAAAGAGCCCTGGAGGAGTTTGTAAGCCGCTCTGAGACTCCTTCGGGTACTGAAGGGCGGGGAATAGAATCAATCTCTTCTTCATCACCATCGTACCACACTGAAGTCCCTCCCCTCCCCAAACCCTCCCCTGCTCAGGCTTCACCCCCCAAACCTCCAGGTGTCCCCCAACTTAGAGCTCTCAGCCCTGCTACAGAGATCAGTTGCCCTGGAATAAACGGCAGCTTGGAGGACGTACTCCATGGCATGCCATAGGCTCTAGGGGAAATAAGAATATAAGAACATAAGAGATGCCAATGTTGGATCAGGCCAAAGGCCCATCCAGTCCAACACTCTGTATCACACAGTGGCCAGAAATACTAGGGGCCACCAGGAGGTCCACCAGTGGGGCCAGGACATTAGAAACCCCCCCCCCCAAGCACCAAGAAGACAGAGCATCCCTTGCCCCAGACTGAGAGTTCCTCTCTATACCTTGTGGCTAATAGCCACTGATGGACCTCTGCTCCATATGCTTATCTGATTCCCTTTTGAAGCCGTCCACGCTTGTAGCCGCCACCACTTCCTGTGGCAGTGAATTCCAAATGTATTCCCTCCCCAAATCCCCACCTCCACAGTCACCGCCCTCAAACCACCAGAATATTTCCTAGCAAGGAATAGCAACCCTAGATCCATTTGTTGCTGGTATGGACAGTGGCGCATGTCTCGGCAGCCCCTGGTTCAAATCTTACCTCCCCTAGGAGGGGGCCGCAGACCAGACATTATGCAACAGCCTCAGCCCTACCCCCTCGGCTTTCTAAAAATGGATATGATTATACAGCTACTTTACCAGCCAGTTTGGGGTCGTGGTTCAGTGCACGGACTCTAATCTGGAAAACCCGGGTTTGATTCCCCACTCCTCCACTTGCACCTGCTGGGTGACCTTGGGCAAGCCATAGTTCTGTCAGAGCTGTTCTCTCAAGGGCAGTTCTGTCAAGAGCTCTCTCAGCCCCACCTCCCTCCCAGGGTGTCTATTGTGGGGAGGGGAAGGGAATGGAGTTTGTAAGCCGCTCTGAGACTATGAGTGAAGGGCAGGGTAGAAACCCAATCTCCTCCTCCTCCTCCTCCTCCTCCTCTTTTATTGTTTAGAAGTATAGACCGCCTTTCTGACAATTAAAGGTTGTTTGCCCTGGACTGTCCATAGGAAAGAAGGTGCTGGTTATGGCCTTGAAAGCCCTTCACGACCTGGGACCCACATACTGGAAAGACCCTTGCCTTCCATTTGCCCAGTGTGCCAACTG
>NW_015163286.1:4472-24835 GCF_001447785.1 Gekko japonicus | reverse complement strand
TTCCACAACGGGCTTTACTGCTAGTTTAGCAGATTTCAGAAGGGATTTAGACTGTTGGAATGCACATTGCTGGGCAGGCTCACACATCCATTTTACAACTTTATTGTCAAGAGGTTGGGGGGGGGAAATCTGTAATATATTAGAAGACTTTTGTAGGCTTGAAAAGCTCATGAAGTGCCAGTTTCTATGTACTGGACAGTTTCTATGTACATTGTGTACATTACATTATGATCAGCAGGATTTCAAGTATGTGTCTTCTCACATGGCCTGATGGGAGTCCTAGTTTCCCCTCTCAGACCTGTCGTTGCTGCACACTACTTGGAAGCCAATCATTTAATTAAATAGTTACATATAATCATACATAACTCATAAGCGATGGTATGCATGGACCTACCTAAAAATGCTGCAAAACAAATCATTACTGGATGGAAAATACTGAAGTCTGCTGAGGAACTTCAACATAACAGACTGTATTCTGATAGTACTAATCCTAAACAACACAGTTTGTATGAGCCAGAATTGTTCCAGAGCAGGTAATTTCTTGAAGGATGATTTGGGGTATCTGCATTGGCTTTTGTAATTATGCTAAATCAGACCATTGGTTCATCTAGCTACTCCATCTAAATCTACTCTGACTGGCACTGGTCTCTTCCACCACCTGGTACATGAGACCCTTTTAAGTGAACATGCTGGGTATTTCCAAAACCTTGTGCATGCAGTCTTTCTCTGAGCCATAGTACCTGCCTCACCTACTGAGCTACAGTCCCTTTTATATTACTCCATTGGGTATCTTGCCTGAATGTTGAAAAGCCTGCCAGATAGCAACATCTTGGTAAAAAAAGGTGGGTACACTTCAAATGTTCTATTAGGTTACCCTCTGCAGGGATGTAGGCTAGGGAATGCAGATTACTGATGACCATGATATCAATATTTCAGACCTCTGGAAGTTGTAATTAGGGATCATATCAGGTGCCATGTTAGGAATCGTTCTGTAGCACCTGAGTCACTGTCCCCTTTCAATCCAGAATGCCAACAAACTGTGATAATTTAAGATGAATGTTCAGTGTACTGTTCATCTGTGCCTGAGCGTGGCTGATTTTGAAAAGATGATTGTGCATATCTGATCACAAATGGCTATCTGCAGCTGCTTCCTCCCACTCAGTCAGTGCAATCTCCAGTTGTTTGCTGTAGTGGTTAAGCGTGCGGACTCCAATCTGGGAGAACCGGGTTTGATTCCCCACTCCTCCACTTGCACCTGGCTGGATGACCTTGGGCAAGCTGTAGCTCTGATAATGAGCTGTTTTTGAAAAAGAGCAGTTTCTGTCAGAGCCCTCTCAGCCCCACCCACCTCTCAGGGTGTCTGTTGTAAGGAGGGGAAGGGAAAGGAGTTTGTAAGCCGCTCTGAGACACCTTTGGGTAGTGAAGGGAGGGGTATAAATCCGATCTCCTCTTCTTCTTCATATTATTAAAAGCAAAAGCATGCTTCACTTTTTCAGATTTGACTTGCTGGCTAGATGTCACTTTGTCTATTGTGTCCATTATGGCAGACTCATTAAAAGTTCATTAATGACCACTGTGCTCCAAGATCTGTATCAGTTTGCACATGTTTATACTGAAACTCTTAGCATCCCTACTCCCAATTAGATCCAGGGCAACATTCTTGAAAACAAAGTTAAGATATCTTAAGAAACCATATATATTTAGTGAGAACTACCAAAGTATCAAGGAGCTGCGGTGGCTCAAGTGGCTGAACTGCAGGCTGTGGAAGGTCAGTAGTTCAGCCGTGGACGACCCGAATTGCCGCATGATGGAGTGAGCTCCCGTCTCTAGTTCCAGCTCCTGCCAACCTAGCAGTTCGAAGGCAAGAAATTGCAAGTAGATAAAAAGGTACCACTTCGGTGGGAAGGTAACAGTGTTCCATGTGCCTTGGTGTTTAGTCATGCCGGCCACATGACCACGGAAACGTCTTCGGACAGCGCTGGCTCTTCGGCTTTGAAATGGAGATGAGCACCGCAACCCTAGAGTCGGACTTGACTGGCTTTCGAGCAAGGGAACCTTTACCTTTACCTTTACCATAGTATCACTTCAGGGTCAACTGTCTACTAACCTGCTTACTACAGGTACATTGTCAACACAGGGTTATTTATTTTTGCTGGTGGTTCTTGCTTATCACTGTGGGTCAGCTTTATAGAGAACTTGTCCGGAATGTATGAAACTTATGGTGCAATAAGGCTTCAACATATAGCATTAAGGAGTAGGAGTAGTTAAGATTTACTGCATTAAAAAGCAAAGTATTGAATCAATATCTCTAATTCCTAATATGGCACCCATCTGTGGATATTTAAATCCAGATACTGGAACCATGCACAGACAAGACAGATCTTCTACAAACCTAAGAAAAGCCTAGGGTTTGCATAAAAATCTGAAATCTTAAATACACACACACACACACTGGGAGTCAATCTCCGCCCAAAATAATACAAGCAATTTCTGTCACTTTTGTAAAGAAAATGCTTTTCTTAATTGCTAATGTTTGTCTAACCCTTGGTTCAGGCCTGGTATTGGGCCTGCAGTAAAAACTTCCTTAGCGACAAAGGACTGAATCTTTCCTAGAAACAGAGATAACTCTGAGGAGCACTTAGTAACCATGGAGAATTGCTTGCAGCTGTGGCTGATAAGATGGTCCAGAGATGACCATTAGACACATTCCAACTAATTGACCTCTTAACACCTACATGTAGGCGGCCAAGAGTTATGCTGCAGATAACTTTCAATTCCCTCCTCCCTGCTTGAATATTATTGGCTATCATGAAATATTATGGGCTGCTGTTAGCATGGCAACCTAGAAAGTTGACATCACTTTTCTGGACCCTCCTTGGGTAAGGCCAACCTGGTGAGAGGCCAGTTTTTCCTATAAGAATCCGTCCTAGTTCAGTTATGGTTCAGGTTGCCTGGTGCTAAAGACATATCTGCTTGTCAGTAGTACCAGTGGCAACCCACATTGGTCTGTGACTGCTGAGCCTGGTATGGTCCAGTAGTGCAGAATCCTAGCTATGGCATTCCAGTTTGCTTGTGACTGGATGGGCTAAGAGATGACTGCTATGCATGCTGACCAACTGCAACTCTGTCTTTGTGAGAGGTAATGCTGAGCTATTGCCCCATGTTTCAGTTAGGCTGGGTAAGCTAAGTTTCTTGTTTTACCCTCCACTGTCTGTCTTGTGTTTCTTGCACCTAAATAAACTAAAATATATTTTACTTTGATACTTTGTGTGTTACTTGTGTTATCAAGTCTCAAAGCCTAAATCCTGTTTGACGACCCTTTTACCCATCTCTACCAGAAAGCTTTTGTTCATTTTTGACTTTTCAGCTGCAGCTTCATTCTGCAGATTTGTTTTGCTGTATAATTTCCAGAACCAGACAGGAGCTTTCCGTCCCCTTTCTCCTGGGCTGTTGGGAACGGTTTAATAAGGGGCCTGGTGGCAGTTCTATCTGAAGTTTTTTGTTTAGAATTTTGTTTTGTTCTTTTGAAAAACAAGAAAGAGACTTCCCCCCCTTCTTTCTCCTGTTTGGTCATTTTGTTTGCCCTGTTAGGGTAAAGCCCATTGTTATCATATTTTTACATGGTGGCGTAGCGTTGGGATCTGACTTGAGACTTGCTAAGACAACTTTTACACTTTTAGTCTGTGCTGGAACACTTGATTGTGACTGTGGAGGAGTTTATTGTTTTACAGCGTGCTGTTAGGGCTTTTAGTCATGGCAGAGGGTCTTCATTTACACCTGGACGAAGAGGAGATGCTTCTCACTACAGACATGACTGAAATGCTGGAATTGTTGGAAAGACAAGGAAAGACAAGTCACGAAACCTTTTCCAGATGTGAGGTCGAAATTGCATATCTCCAAACTGGAGGATGTGGACCTGAGAGAGGAGCTGGATAGACCAGAACAGAGGTATTCCAAGCTCCGGGATCCACGTTGTGGGAAAATTGCTGCAGACCTTTGAGAGGCTCCAGAGGCTGAAGGCTTGTCTGCATATTTGAGGCACTGGAGAGAGCGATTTGAAACTGGTGGCAGTTCTATCTGAAGTTTTTTGTTTAGAGTTTTGTTTTGTTCTTTTGAAAAACAAGAAAGAGACTTTCCCCCCTCTTTCTCCTGATTGGTAATTTTGTTTACCCTGTTAGGGTAAAGCTCATTGTTATATTTGTACAACTTTAAGAAATTAATGCTTAAAGTGTCCATTGCTATCCAACCACAACAGGATTGCCAGCTTTCAAGCCATGATTTCTGTCAGAGAGACAGTTTGGTGTAGTGCTTAAGAGTGTGGACTCTAATATGGGAGAATTGGGTTTGATTCCCCATTCCTCCACATGCAACTGCTGGTGTGACCTTGGGTCAGTAATAAGTTCTTTCAGAGCTGTTCTCTCAAGAGCAGTTCTCAAGAGAGCTCTCTCAGCCCCACCTACCTCACAGGGTGTCTGTTGTTGAGGGGGGGAAGGGAAAGGGATTGTAAGCCACTCTGAGACTTCTTTGGGTAGTGAAGTGCGGGGTATAAATCCAATCTCCTCCTCTTCCTCCTCCACCTCTTCTTCTTCTTCTTCAATAAAAGGTGGAGGAGGGGCCAAGCAGGGGCCCTTTCCAGGACTGTTTTGGCTTTTGAGGTGGGCAGGCCCTCCAGCAACTCATTGGAGCCAGGCCCACCAGCAGCCATGTGACTTGTATGACTTACCCAGGCGTGTTGCTTGCTACTGTTCAAGAGCAGCCACCGCAAAAAAGTCAGTGTGGCATAGTGGTTAGAGTGTCAAGACTGGGGTAAGTTCAAATGCCCACTATGCTGTGGAAGCTCACTGGGTAACCTTGGGCTGGTCACATATTGTCAGCTGAACCTATCTCACTGGAATAAAACACAGGAGAGAAGAAATGATGTAAGTTGTTTTGGTTCCTCATTGGGGAGAAAAGTGGGGTATATATGAAGTAAATAAATAACTATATCTGCAATTGTGTCCATCTGGGCAACACCATGCAAAACTGCCAGTTTTTCCAGGAAAAGTCTGCTATGAGGAGTGGAAGAGGAAAAGATGAAGGGGAGGGCAGATAAAGACAAGTTTGCTAATGGATGGGCAGGAGAGAAGGAAGCAGTTTTTAGAGGAAGCAGTACTGGAGAAGGAAATGAGATGTCTCCCCACAAGTCCTTGTGGGACCTTCCTTATACATGTACACATAACTTAACACAGTATTCATTTTTTTTCAAAGCTTTAGGAAGATTATGATATGCTTTAAAGGGTAAAGGCAAAGTAAAATCCTGCCAAGAAATCACAATTGCCAAGTGATGTTTATTCCACTTAATCTGATCCAGGGCTAGCCAGGGATAACCAGTGTTTAGCTCCAGAACCAGTTTTCAACCCTACATTTTTAAACTTATAAAGTAATAATAAAGGAAAGAACTTATGTCTATTTGTGTGAGCAGAAAATATCTTCTGCACCACAAAGCAGCCACATCAATATCCTACAGATCTGGGAATAAGGGGACTGCCTTCTGCACTAGACTGCACAGTTACCATGCAGCTCCAGTCCCTCTCATTTTAAAAAGGGAAACACATACTTGTGGGGGGAAACAGCAGCTTCCTTCACCTTATGCAGTAAAATTCAGTTGTTTTTTACTGCAGCAAAATTGGTTTCACCATTATAAAAATCACAAAACAGGTGTTTTTTTTCTCTGAAAATTGTGCAGTTTTTTGCTGTAATCCTGAACACAATGATCAAGAAGGCACAGGTTAATTCATCAGGCCAAAGCAACATTTATCCAGGTCATTTCAGCATTTTGGTTTATTTCCTTTTAGCAGATTCAGTACTTAGATATGGTGGGTGATTAAATGCTCTACTGCAAAATCTAGGCTAAAACAGAGAAATCAGCATATGTGGTCTTTGCTGCACTCTGCTGTATGTCTTTGGTATTGGTCAGATACACAGAGACACAAGTTAGAAATGACTTAATTGATAACACTAATGTAGCAGATTAGGCCTTTTAAAAATGCAACATAGAAACATAATAATCCCTGCCAGGGGTCATTTCGTACAAAAAGAGCTAGGGGAACTCATTAGCATAATTCATTAGCATATGCCACACCCCCTGACATCACCGGAAATGTGTCATAAGGCCACACACCCCGCCCCCAACGGTCCCGGCCGCCACCGCCAGCCTTGTAGCTCCACTGCCGAGCCCCATGAGGGGCCCGGCGGTGGACCTGCAAGGCCGGTGGGAGTGCAAGGAAGCCCCGCGAAGGCCCTCCCTGGCCCCAGGCAGTCAGGGGTGGGGAGAGTGAGGGAGGAAGCAACTTACCCTCCCTCTTCTCCTGCCTCCTCCTGGCTGAATGAGGGCCGGAAGCGGGGCGGCTGGAAGCAGGGGGCGGGGCTTTGTCATGTGCCCCACCCCCCGTACCTCAGCCGGGGGAACTGCGTTCCCCCGCGTTCCCCCCCGAAATGACCTCTGATCCCTGCAGAGATAAAGCAAAAAGAAATTCAGCAACGCTGATGGGAATGAATCTGTACACTTGAATTTAAATTGTTTTGTTCTGCAAATAACACACATCAGAATTTGTAAAGAGCTTGGGAGTGAGGCCCAGGTCAGGCAACTGGCTCCCTACCTCTTTCCCCGTGACCTAGCCACAGTGATCCATGCAATGGTCACCTCCAGGTTGGATTACTGTAATGCACTTTAAACTGGGTTTCCCTTGAGACTGATCCGGAAATTACAGCTGGTTCAGGATGCGGTGACGCGTATTCTCAAAGGACACCATTGAGAGCACATATACAACCAGTGCTCCACCACCTGCACTGGCTTCCAGTTGAATATTGGGTCAGGTTCAAGGTGCTGGATTTAACCTTTGAAGCCCTCTGCAGTCTGGGACCAACATACCTTCAGGACTGTCTCTCCCAATATGTCCCCAAAGGGCAGTACACTCTACAGACCAACATCTACTGTTGATCCCCGGCCTGAAGGAAGTCCGCCTAGCCTCGGCCAGGGCCAGAGCTTTTTCAGCTCCGGCCCCTGCCTGGTGGAGCAGTCTCCCGAGTGAGATCTGGGCCCTGCAGGACTTAATGCAGTTCCACAGGGCCTATAAAATGGAGATATTCTGCCAGGCCTATGGTTAAGGTGGTGGGTACCTAAATTGTATTGGCCTCCCCTACTCTGACTTGCTTGCTTTGCTTGCATTATTCCATCTGCATTGTTCCAACCGGCACTAATCTCATCTGCCCACTCCCTCTCAGATTACACACATAGGGAGCCCTGGAGTTGATTTACTATTGGTGCCATCAATAGTGGACTATCAGCAGTGTAAACTGTGATACTGATTTTAAATTGTTTATTATGTTTTAATTTGGTGTTATGTTGAGTTTATACTGTTGTAATCCACCCTGAGGCTGCTTGCAAGGGAGAGCAGGTTAAAAGCCTAATCAAATTAAATAGTATGAGCTAGTGTTACATTACTTTTTTGCCATGGCTTGGGGGATTACTGGATCTGATGCATGTGTGTTTCTTGCCCTCAGATGGATAACAAAGCCAAAGCACTGTAGATAAGCACATAAGAAAAAAGTCACGAGACTACTAGTTACGTTCCATGACCAGTACTCATTTTGTCTGATGACTTGAGACAGCTGAAGTTTAAAAATTCTAGTTCCAACAGAGAACTAAGGGATTTCTGTCAATTCTCCTTGGACAGTTGATATTCTCTGTTGTGCTTTTGTGGAAGAAAAAGGAGTTGCTGGTCTTGCCCAGAAGTTGATCTTTTGAAATAATCAAAGTTTATTTTGCTGACAAGGACAAGGAAACTTCCCCCCAAAAAACTGAAGTCTAGCAGCTGGATTCAGCGCTGAGAGTGATGACACACCTTGGATACTGTTTGCATTATATCTGGCGCAAACATAATTGAGAGATTCTGCCAAACCAAATACTCCCCAGTAACCATACGTTTGACAGTCACAGATAGTAAATTAGGGCGGGGGAAACATACAGTATGCCATCCCTCTCAGCTCTGACTCCAGCTGACTCTCATTAAACCAATTAAACTCATTAGAAGTGAGCTCAGTCTTGTTTCACAGGCGGTGAATATCAACTTTTGTTGTTGTTGTTGATTATTTGGCATGTTTAAAATTGTACATTATATTATTTATTCCATAGCTGTGTGACTTAAATGGGCAAATTCCTGGGGATTTGAGGGGTGGAGCCTGGAGAGGGTGGGGTTTGCGGAGGGGTGGGACCTCAGACAGGTAGAATGCCATAGACTCCACCCTCCAAACCAGCCATTTCATCCTGGGTAACAATTGTTGCCAATCTCCAGGTGAGGGCTACAGATCACTCAAAATTACAACTGCTCTTCAGGGAGCAGAGATCAGTTCCTCTGGAGAAAACAGTGGAGTCTGTCATTATACCCTGCTGAGGTCACCACAGCAAAATGACACTGTTTGCCCAAAGCCAGAGCACTCCCCCAGAGCCTCTTTCTAGATCTCGTTGTATTTATTTCCACAACGGGCTTTACTGCTAGTTGACTATAAATTCAATAGATTCAAGCTGCACAGGTTTGGGGGGGGAGGGATTTGTGGAGGATAGGGGAGAGAGTTAAATCTGTCTGTGAACTGAGTTTAAGGGAAACATTTTTGGAATGTGTATGAATTAATGTTAAATAATTTTAAATAACTCATCTTAAATCACACGATAAAGCAGGGTGTAAAATATTGTAATCAATACATAAAATATACTTTTTGATGTTGCTGAGTTTTGGGGAGGTGCAGCGGATAGACTGTACAAGATCTGATGACACAATAAAGACTTTTAATTAATCATCTGTATTTCCTCCCTTTTAATTGAACGACTTATTATATTTAAATGAGGATATTATAAAGCTCTCAGTAGAGATGGCTTTGGTAGAATTTCATTTCTATATCAACAATCCAATGGGGATCCAGAGTGGTGGAGGTGAGGGAGTGTACCCAGAGTGGTGGACGGAGTACTGGTACCCCGCGAGGAAAATGGACCAACAAAGTACCCGAGGCAATGTCAGCGAGCTGCCATTTCTCTGGGACACGTCCCGTCCCTATTCCTGCCCTTCCTCCCTTCCCTCCCCTTGTTATTCTCTTCTGGTATGCTTCTGTAACTGCCAAGTTTCTCCTGCAGGTGGATGACGGAGTGTTATGTCTTGTTGCCTGGGCTTAATTAGATTTCCCGTGTGAACTCAACTTGTGTTTATGAAATTGGCTGTTGTGGTTCTCAGGCTGCTTCGCGCCTTTTCTAATCAGCTCCCTTACGAGGGAAATGTACCCACTGGGTTAACCAAGTTTGAAGTTCCTATATTATTTTGCCCCTGTGTATTGTCTGGGGGTTTGGTGATCTGGGGCAAGAAGTCCCAGCAGAGGCTTAAGAACATAAGAGAAGCCAATGTTGGATCAGGCCAATGCCCCATCCAGTCCAACACTCTGTCACACAGTGGCCAAAAATACCAGGTGCCATCAGGAGGTCCAGCCGTGGGGACAGGACGCTAGAAGCCCTCCCACTGTTGCCCCCCCCAGCACCAAGAATACAGAGAATCACTTGCCCCAGAGTCCCTATCTATACCTTGTGGCTAATAGCCACCAATGGACCTCTGCTCCATATGCTTATCTAATTCCCTCTTGAAGCCGTCCATGTTTGTAGCCGCCACCACCTCTTGTGGCACTTCCTTGTGGTCCGTTGCAATGGTGGTCGCCCATAGAGGTAGTCATGGAATTTCTTGACCCCCACAATGATGGCCAGCACCTCCTTATCAATTTGCGCATAGTTGAGTTTGGCCAAAGACAGGGTACGGGAGTAATCTGCCATGAGGACTTCCCTGCTGTCCGGCAGCTGTTGGCCCAGAATGGCTCCAACCCCATACAGAGAAGCATCACAAGCGAGCACGATGGGCAGCTTTTCATTGAAATAGGCCAGGACTGCTTTGGAGGTGAGCAGCTCCTTCACGGCCCAGAATGCAGTGACTTGCTGTCAGACCCAGACCCACGGGGCCTCATTGTTAAGGAGGTGGTGAAGTGGCTCTGCCAGTGCTGCTTTATGGGGCAAGAAGGAATTATAAAAGTTCAGAAGCCCCAAGAAAGCCTGTAGCTCCTGCTAAAAAGTGGGTCTGGGGGCATAGACGATGGAGCGCACCTTGTCTGGGGCTGGATGGATGCCATCAGCATCTACAGAGAACCCCAGGGACTCAACCTGTGGAACCTCCAGGAGGCACTTCTCCTTTTTTTTTTCATTTTAAATCAACTTTATTATGTATAACCAGATTACAAACAAACAGATAAACTTCCCAATAAAACACTGTTAACAATACCAAGATTTCAATAAAAAGAACAAACATTGGTTATAAAAGATCAAATACACAATCATAAGAACGTAGTTTGTAAGATTTACCAATAATTTAACAGTAATTTAACCAATAATTTAACAGTACTACATATACTCTATATATAAACAGTAAGAGAGAAAAGATATCAGCTACTAGAAATGAGGCATAGATTAAGAGAGAGAAAAGGAAAGAAAAAAAAAGGAAAAACTTAGGGAAGAGAGAAAGAAGAGGGATAAGAAGGAAGGATACTGCAAATATTAACCAACTATATAAGGAGGCACTTCTCCTGCTTCATCTTCAGAACGGCCAACTGGAACTGCTGCAGGACGGCGCACAACCAGCAGATGAATTCCTCCTCTGTTGGGGGCGGCGATCAGAATGTCATCGAAGAAGGGCTGGACCCCAGGGACTCCTTTAAGGAGAGAGTCCATGAGATTTTGGAAAATCCCTGGGGCCACGCTGACACCAAATTGTAGTCACCACACTTGGAACGCATCCCTGTGTGTGACTATGGTCTAGGCCTCTGCTGCTGCATCATCCACTGGGAGTTGCTGGTAGGCCTGAGCCAAGTCCAACTTCCTGAAAATCTTGGCACCTGCCAAGGAGGCCAAGACGTGGCTGACTATTGGGACCGGGTAGGTGTGGTCCTGCAGCGCCTTATTAATGGTACATTTATAGTTGGATGTCCCCGTTGGGCTTAATGGGTGTAATGATCAGGGTCTCCCAGAGGGCATTAGAAACTACTTCCAAAATCCACCAAATGATCCAGCTCCTCATCAATTTTTGGCTTCAGCACGAATGGGACGCGCCTGGCCTTCAGCCTTATGGGCTGCACCTCTGGGTTGAGCTGGAGGGAAACAGGGGATTCGTTGTAGTGACCAAACATCCCATAAAATATGGCAGGGAACTCATTGCACACCTGTTGAAAGTCTTCTTGGGCAATGTGGTGTACCCCCATGACCCGGAACCCCAAGGGCTCGAACCATGCTAATCCTAGTAAACACATGTGATGGCCCCCTACTACCAGCAAGACCAAGAGTCCTTCAAAATTCTGGTACTGTACCCAACATTTCCCCACCCTTTTCACAGCCACCTCATTCTGTTGGAAGTCCCAAAGAGTGAAACCGGCCAGAATGAGGTGAGGGGCCCCTTTAGGATAGAGCCTATGGAGGGTATCCTCTGAGCTTATGGAAATGGAGGACCCTGTCTCTAGCTCCATTGTGCAAGGGGCTCCCTCGATTAGAACAGTCACTTTAATTTTATTGGGGGTGTCCTGGGGCAAGTGCAGTACCTATTGTGGCTGGATGGTGGTAGTGTGCAATTCCGTGGTATGTGCAGACTCCTGATGGGCAGACTGTCACCTCTGGGTTCCCTTAGAATGGCAGGCGTGAGCGATATGGCCAACCGTTCTGCAGCTCTGACATGAGGCATCTTGGAAACAGCAGGATTTCTGCTCATGGGACTCCCTGCAGCTGTTGCATGGTGTCGAAGTGGTGGATTCACCGGCACGAGCTGTGGTGGGTGTTCTAGTGCCATGGTGTGCTGGGCGATGTATTTTCAGGACCTCCTCTTCAGAGGTGTCTATGTGGTGGGCTGCGGTGTTGGACCTCCATGAAGCCGGCGGGCTCAGAGCTTGGTGGACCTCTGTGGCAAACTGGTCAGTGGCTTCTGCGGAGAGGTCTTCTTTAAGCATGTCCTTGAATGTGGGGTCCCACTTGGCAATGAGCCGCCATTGGATCCTCTCATCCTGAAGTCCGCACACCAGCCAGTCATGGAGCGCTTCCTCTAAGTGATGGAAGTTGCAATGTCAGGCGGCACACCAGAGGGCTGTAATGGAGGCCGTGATTGACTCACCCGTTGCCTGGTTCCTCGTGTAGAATGTGTGGCAGGTTGCAATGATGGAGGGCATCAGCATGAAGTGCTCCTGCAGCCAGTCTATAATAATCTGGTACGGGGTGTTTTGTAGCTCCACCAGTGCTAGCAGCGAGCAATCTTGAACGTTGAGTGGCCGCAGACCCAGATGAAAGTGGCGTGCTTCTTCGCATCTTCATTGACCTCGGAGGACTCAAGGAAGAACTCAAAGTGAAAAAGTTAGGCGTCCCAGTCCTCAGCAGTGGCGTTGAATGAGTCAAGTGTCCTGGAGCCGCAGCCATGGTCCCGGTTGTGATGCAATGTGTGTGGCACTGGAGCTCAGTGTGGCACTGGAGCTCAGTGCAGATGGGCTCTAGGCTCACTCAACAGGATCCCACCTTTGGCACCAGTGTTAAATACCAAGTTCAAGATGCATTGCAGTGAACTACTCTACTTTATTAAGTGATTTCAGGAACAAGACTAAAACTTCAGGGCAACTGTTTAAAAAGCATGCAAAAACCACACCCAACTTCCAATGATAGGCTATTTACATAACATTAGTTCTCCTTCAGTGGGGGAAGTCATCCATACTGTTTAGGCCACGCCTCCTCTCACTCCAGGCAGGGCTATGCAAATTTTTGAGCATGCCCAGTAGGGCGGAGCGAGGGTGTCCTTCCAGTTTGATAGCCCTGCCACTTCAAGAGGGTCATTAGAGCCTAGGCTCCACTCTCTACAACTGTTACATAGATTAAAAATCAATCAATCAATAAATAGTTTTTTTAAAAAAAATCTTAGAAGAAGACAAGGAGACACTGGAGATGGACTCTAAATCCTCAAGAGGAGCTCCGGACGTGGGACCCTCGGGAAAGAGGGACTTTCAAAAAGGCAAGCCATGCCTGCCCAAGGTCTCGGGCAAAGGGGAAGGGCTGCGGGATTGGCCTGATCCAACGTTGGCATCTCTTATGTTCTTATGTTCTTATCCATCCTGTTTAGGCCATGCCTCCTCTCCCTCCAGGCAGGGCTATGAAAATTTTTGAGCATGCCCAGTAGGGCGGAGCGAGGGTGTCCTTCCAGTTTGATAGCCCTGCCACTTCAAGAGGGTCATTAGAGCCTAGGCTCCACTCTCTACAACTGTTACATAGATTAAAAATCAATCAATCAATAAATATTTTAAAAAAAAATCTTAGAAGAAGACAAGGAGACACTGGAGATGGACTCTAAATCCTCAAGAGGAGCTCCAGACGTGGGACCCTCGGGAAAGAGGGACTTTCAAAAAGGCAAGCCATGCCTGCCCGAGGTCTCGGGCAAAAGGGAAGGGCTGCGGGACGCCGCTTTGGCATTGGGACGAAGAGAAGAGTGGGCAGGTGTCTCCGAGGCCTCAGGGAACCACCTAGCCCTGAACCGATCTGTCCTGCCAGCGTCCCTGTCAGCCCCCGAGGCCTCCAGGCAGCCAGAAGGGGAGGAGGAAAAGAAGCGCCATAACAGTGAGCACAACGGTGAACGTGCGAGGCAGGCAGCATGGCTGAGGGTTCCAGCACAGCAATGGGCAGTGAGTTGACCAGGACCTCACCAAGTCCCCTTAATTCCATTCCACCATCCCAAGACCCAAGGTTTAGCAGAGTAGCCTACTATGGGGCACCTTTTATCCCAGCCTTTTCCACCATGGCGGGATCTGCTTCTGCAGCCAGTACCTGCATGGCAGCAGGGCCCTTTCCCCCCACTGTATATGTCCAGCCCCCTTTTGACTGGAATGCATGGAGGGCAGCCTAGTTCCCACAGACTATCCCTGTAGGGTCAGATGGGCAGCAGATAGGGCAGACGGGGGAAACAAGGGAAACTGAAATCAGACCCAGTAGGAGAGGGCACTCTCTCAGTACAAGCTCCTGTGGATCTCCACATTCCAGGAGAGGCCACCCAGACTCTGTCAGGATGACAGTATCATCTGACTCCTCTGGATCGCCCTCAGGGAAGAGAATACAAAGAAGGAAAGAAAAGAGGAGGCTTTTTAGAAAAAAGACACCAGACAATGAACGGTCTCAGCCCTCACCTCTCCCTGCTAAAAAACAACACCTAGAGCAGAGAGCAAGGAGACTGATCAGTAGACATGATTCAGAGGGGGAAGGAGCCCCATCCCTCAGCTATTCGGCATTCACTGGCTCAGATAGAGAAGAAGGTGAAACGTCTGGGGAGGAATCTGACACCAAAGAAACCTTTACTAGACTTTTCCAGCCAGAACATTTTCAGAAACTCCTCAAGAAGGTGGTTTCCACTCTTAACTAAAACATAGAGGAAGAGGATCAAAAGACCCCCAAGTCCGCCCCTGCCCTGGATACCAGAGGCTTTAAGAAGTCAAATAAACAATTGAAAGGATGTCCTTTTCCTGAAAATTTTGAAGAGGTTATCAGGTCTGAGTGGGCTGTGCCAGGTGGCGGATCTACTTTACAAACCATGGCCAAGACATTTTTTGTCCTTCCAGAAAAAAGCCATGGAGGACTTGAAAGCACCTTTAGTAGATGTACCAATGGTGGCACTACACTCAGGAGCGGTCCTGTGAAAGGATGGGGACAATGTCCTGAAAGATGCAGTAGATAGGAAAAATGAAACTGTGTTAAAGAAAGCACATGAAGCAGCATCTTTGGCCATCAGAGCGTCTGCAATTCTCTCAAATTTCACACGGGCCATAGTGATTTGGGCTGACAATTTGCTTCAGATTACTGAGCCAGAGCCTCTCACCCTGAAGAGATCCCTCCTCAAAACAAAGCGAGCTGCTCAGTTTGCAGCAAACACCTCTCAGGACAGCTTACAATTTTCTGCTAGATCTCAAGTGGCTAACGTGGTGGTGAGAAGAAATCTATGGCTTAAACAGTGGAAAGTGGAATCCCTTTCAAGGTCAAACCTGTCCACAGAAAAGTTCTCAGGATGACTATTTTTTGGTGAAGGTCCCTTAGAGAAGGTGTTGGTTGAGACCAAGGAGAAGAAGCGAGCTATGCCATCAACATCTGATACCAGAAAGAAGGAATTTAAGACAAGACCCTTCCAGTCCTTTCATCCATACAAGCCTGCGTACAGAGGCAGAGATTATAGGGACAGTAGAGGAGGCTGTTTCTCTTCCTCTCAGTCAAGATTTCAGAGAAAGTTTTCATCATTACTCCCACATCATTCAGTCTCTGGTACTGAGCAATTCATTACTCCCACATCATTCAGTCTCTGGTACCGAGCAATTCGATAAAGTCGAACCATATGAGGGAAGCCATTCAGCGTTGAACATTGGTGCGATAGAAGCAGTCCCAAAGCTACAGCATTTCCAGGGAGTGTTTTCCCTTCTCTTTCTTGTTCCAAAAAAATCAGGAGAATGGAGGGCCATATTGAACCTCAGAGAGCTCAACATTTGGATGGTGCAACAGAAGTTCCGCATGGAATCTCTACGGCCCATCCTTCAAACCTTACACCAGGACAAATTCTTGGCCTTCTTGGACCTCAAGAAGGCGTATCTGCACATGCCGATACATCCAGCATGCCGAAAATACCTTTGATTTGCTTTTCAATGGGACCATTACCAATACAAAACACTGCATTTTGGTTTATCATCTTCACCTCAGGTGTTCACCAAGGTCTTAGTTACTTTAATAGCAGCACGGAGGAGAGAGGGGATACACACTTATCCTTACCTTGACAACATCCTGATCAGGTCTCAGGACCAGGAGAAGTGTCAGAGAGACATCAACCGTGTGGTGCAGTTCATTCAGGCTCATGGGTTTCTCATAAATGTGCAAACGAGCCATCTAGTTCCATCGCAAACCATCACACACCTGGGTGCCTAGATATAAGGTTGGCAAGAGTTTTTCTACCAGCAGAGAAACAGAAGATGATCTGATCCTTGATAGCATTCTTAGGACATTGAAGGAGAGCAAACCTAATGAAATTAGCCCTGCTTCTAGGTCTCCTGATAGCGACAACAGATTTAGTTCCATGGGCGAGGTTCCACTCAAGGACTCTGCAGTGGGCACTGATTCCATATCAGAGCGACATCAGGAGGAAAAGACAAAGATTCATTCATTACATGGAGAAGATGAGGGACTCTCTCAGATGGTGTACCTCCACAATGAACCTGGGACAGGGTGTTCAATTTTTTCAGAATCCCGACATCACAATAACCACAGATACCAGCCTAAGGGACTGGGGAGCACACTGTCTGGACAAGACAGTACAAGGAAAGTGGACCAAAGAGGAGAAACAGAACAGCATAAATCTCCTAGAACTCAGAGGGATATGCTTGGCACTTCTGGCCTTCGCCAACACACTAAGAGGAAAATTCGTACTGGTCCTTATGGACAACACAACAGCAAAGGCTCACATAAACTGCCAGGGCAGGACAAGAGCAATATTACTATACCAGGAGTTGATGCAGCTGTTCGCATGGGCGGAAGGCCTTCTGAGAGGTCTGAGAGTTCAACATATACAAGGGATTCTCAACACCCGTGCAGATTGGTTGAGTCGAGAAGACGTGGATCCAGCAGAATGGGCTCTGAACAGCTGGGTGTTCAGGGAGCTGACATCACACTTCGGGACCCCTCTGATAGACCTGTTTGCTTTGACAAGGAATTGAAGGGTGCCAAGATTTTTCTCCAGGTTCAACGAGAGGGAGGCAAAAGGCTTGGATGTGCTTCATTTCAAGTGGCCGAAGGGTCTTCTGTACGCTTTTCTCCCAATTCCTATCATTAGCAGGGTGATAAGAAAAGTCAGGGAGGAGACAGCCGATGTGATCCTGAAAGTTCCATACTGGCTGAGGAGGGGCTGGTTTTCGGAACTGATTCAAATGTCGGTGGCAAACCCATGGAGGCTTCCAAGTCAAAGGGACTTACTACATCATGGATCAATTCTCCATCCAGATCCAGAATGGCTTCAATTGATGGCATGGAAGCTGAAAGGCAGGACTTAGAGCTATCAGGCCTGCCTAAGGACATCATGGACATCATGTTTCACGCACAGTGTCCGGCCACGAGACGTATATACAATTACACCTGGACAGCCTTTAACAATTGGGCGATTGATCAGGGGGTGGATCCTGAGAATCCAGATTTTGGGGAGATCATAACTTTTTTGCATGAGGGTTGGAAAAGGGGTCTGCGACACAACACACTAAAGAGGCAGGTGGCAGCCATAGCTGCAGTCCTAAGTAACAGGGGAATGGGCAGGTTGGCATCAAACAAAGGGCACCAGGCAGTTGGCTTCACCAATTCAACACCGATTTCCAGTTTGGAGTCTGTCAAAGGTGCTACAGGCACTGACTAAACCACCTTTTGAAACACTTTCGTCCATTGAGCTAAGGCACTTGTCTTGGAAAGTGGCTTTTTTAGTTGCTGTTACTTCTGCTAGATGTCAGAACCCACAGCTAACAATGAAGTGCATTCAGGAACGGTTATACTTTTATTGCAAAACTATAGATGCAGTAACACAGGCACTGTTAAGAATGGCAGCAACCAATAGAGCCTAATAGGATATAGGGTATTCATATGTACCCCCCCATGACATGGGCCAATTAGGTACCCTCCCGCACGCGGGATAAGTTAGGAAACTGTTAGGTGGCTAAAGCTGGGAACCAGGAGTCTCTCATGATACATAGGAGACTCCCAGACAATACAACCTCCTCCTGCACATCTATAGAGATAAGAGTTTCAGCAAAGGCCGAACAGAGGGGATGAAGTGTGCTTGTTTGGAAAAGAGATCCACAACCACCCAAATTACAGTCATAGATTTGCTTGGTGGCAAGTCCATTATAAAATCCATCAAAATGACTTCCCAGGGTCAACTCGGGTTTGGAAGTGGGTGCAATAGTCCCAGGGGTTTTCCCGGCCAGGGTTTACTCATGGCGCAGATTTTGCATGACTGAACAAACGAGGATAAATCCTTGCGCATATGGGGCCACCAAAACTGCTGTTGGAGCACTTGCAGGGATTTAACAAAGCCCGAATGTCCGGACAGTTTGGAGCCATGCACTGCCTGCATCACCTCCCCCTGAGGGAGAGAGGAACGAACATCTTATGACCAACAGCCATTTTCCCTGAGTTCAAAACTCCCCCCCGCTTCAATAACAGCTTTATCCTCCTCCGAAAAAGTGGAGGCAAATTTACTGTGCCAATAGTCTTTTGCCCCCTCACCCGCCCCTGTCGGTCCCGTTGGCAGAGGCGCGGGGGGTGGAGCAGCTAGGCAAACCTGTTTGCGAGTCATCACCACTCTGCCCAACTAAGAGGGCGTGAACACTGAGTCCAGGACAACATCCCATTGGATTTTGTGTTGGGGAAGGCGGGACAGGGCGTCGGCCAAAGAGTTTGCAGAACCTGGGAAATGGTGCAGGGTGAATTGAAACTTAGAAAAGAAATCGGCCCATCGGAGCTCTTTGGCATTGAGACACCGAGGCGTTTTAAGAGTTTCAAGGTTCTTGTGATCAGTCCATACCTCGAACGGGACCCTCGCCCCCTCCAGCCAATGCCTCCATGTGGATAGGGCAAGCTTTATCCCCCCCGCCTCCTTCTCCCATACTGACCAGATACGTTCTGTGTCACTGAATTTCCTGGACATATAAGCTAAGGGATGCATCCCACCATCCTCCCCCTCCTGCAAAATTGCCCCCCATAGCAACATCAGATGCATCAGTTTGCACAATAATTTTTTTCATTTCATCGGGGTGGGCCAGCACCGGTTCTGAGGTGAATAAGGCCTTTAGGCAATCGAACGCTTCTTGAAACTCATTGCTCCATGGCAGCATGGCGCTCGGCTTTGTAGCCTCAGGGCCCTTCCCCTTAGTGTTTAGGAGATCAGTGAGGGGTAAGCTGACCTGGGCAAAGTTGGGTAAAAAGGTTCTGTAAAAGTTCGCAAAACCGAGGAAGGATTGGAGCTGTCGTCTGGTTTGGGGTACCTCCCACCCCAAGACATCTTGTACCTTCCCTGGGTCCATGCCCAGGCTGCTGTCAGAGATCCGATACCGCAGGAAGTCAATGTGCGTTTGTGAAATTCACATTTTGACAGTTTGGCAAACAGTTTGTGCTTGTGCAACGTGGTTAAGACCTCCCTCACCAATTTCATGTGTGAAGGTAGGTCAGGGGAGTATAGCAAGATATCATCAAGGTAAACAAGCGCCCCCTTGAACAAGTGCTTGTGTAATACTTCATTGATTAAGTTCATGAAGACCCCCAGGGCCCCCCGAAGGCCGAAAGGCATCACCCGGTATTCAAATTGACCCAAAGGGGTGTTGAAAGCGGTTTTATGTTCATCCCCTTCCCTGATGCGCACCCGAAAGTAGGCATCTCGAAGGTCTAGCTTGGAGAATATTTTCCCTTTGGCCGCTTCAGCAAGCAAGTCTTTAATCAATGGCATGGGGTAGGCGTTAGTAGATGACACTGCATTTAAGCCCCGGTAATCCGTGCAGAGTCTTAGCCCCCCATCCTTTTTCTTTCGGAATAGAATGGGGGCCACGAAGGGGGGCGAAGCCGGTCGGATGAACCCTTGGGCTAAGTTCTTGTCAATGAACTTGCACAGTTCTTCCTTTTCGGCCAGTCCCATTGCATAGATGCGCCCCTTCGGCAATTTCTGCCCCGGCAACAGTTCAATGCTACAGTCTGAATGTCTGTGAGGGGGGAGCTCATCCGCCTCTTCCTCCTCAAACACTCTCGCCAAATCCCGATACTCGGGGGGAATGGTTAACAGCTCCTCCTGAGCCAGGCACACACGAGGACCCTCCACTATGGGCTGTTGGTCCCAGTTCGGGTCCCACCAGTGGCTCTGCCACTTCGGAGAAATGAACAGTACTTTCCCTTTGTCCCACAAAATGTAGGGGTTGTGTCCGTGCAACCATAGGACTAAGGGGAACCTGGCGGTTGAGGCGACCACAAATGCTCTATTCTCCCAGTGTTCCCCAGCCCCAATCCGCAACGGCACAGTCTCGTACTCACACGGGTCTTTCATTGTAGAGCCATCCATTTGGGTAAATATCAGGGGGTCTTTTAATTTTACCACCCCAGCCTCCAACCCCGTAACCAGGGAGGGGTTGATAAGGTCCCTCCCCACCCCGAGTCAATGCCCTCACTTTGGGCCCGGCGTTCCGGTCTTCGAATTGGGCTCGCAACGCCCACATAAAAGCATCCAAATTAATCA
>NW_015163286.1:0-4191 GCF_001447785.1 Gekko japonicus | reverse complement strand
TCTGATGCGGGGGCCTGGTGCCAGTCTTTGCGGGAGGCTTGGCCTGTCTTGTGCCACACGTTGGACTCTGCGAAAACTAAGTACAAACTCCAAGCTGACAAACATAGGGCCAAGGAATGGGTGGTTCAACCTGGTGACTATGTTTATGTATCTACCAAAAACATCAAACTCCTGCGTCCCAGTAAAAAGCTTGGATGGAAATATATTGGACCGTTCAGGGTCCGCAAGGTTTTGAATGATGTTGCTGTTGATGTTGAGTTACCTAAAAACCTTCAATCCTTGCATTCGGTGTTCCACTTCAGTCTCTTGAAAAAGGATACTGGTCATTCTCAATGGCGGGAATCTCATGTTCAACCCCCTCCGGTCATTGTGGAGGGTCAAGAACATTTTGAGATTTCTGGCATTCTTGACTCTAAAATTAAACGTGGAAAACTCTGGTATCTTGTGGAATGGGTTGATTTCGGTCCCCAGCACCGGGAATGGGTGGAAGAAGGGGATATTTGGGCCCCTTATCACGTTCGTTCGTTCTACAAGCAGTTCCCGGACAAACCGGGAGGTCTCCCGGGGAAACCGGGAGTTCTCCCGCCGGGGCCGGGAGGTGGGGGATAAGTTGGATTTTCAGGCGGGCAGTATGTCAGCAACCCCCATGGCAGCATAGCTGACACTAGAAGGGTTTCAGAGTTAGGGGCCCTTTCAGTCAGAAAGGAATTGTGCAACTTTCAAAAAAATTCTGTGGTCCTTACGACAGACCCCTCTTTTGTACTGAAGGTGAATTCATCCTTCCATTTAAACCAACAGCTGGTACTGCCTTCTTTTTGCCCGCTCCCAGTACATGCTAAGGAAAAAGAGTGGCACAAGTTAGATGTTAGAAGGGCTCTTCTGTTTTACATACAGAGGACACAGACTTTCAGATTATCTGATGCTCTGTTTGTATCTTATGGATATTCCAGTGGATAGCCTCAGAGCCGGGGGTAAAGAGTATCTAAGGCCTCAATATCCTTTTGGGTTAAGAGGTGCATACAAGAGGCTTAGAAGGTACAGGCACCATCAGGTATGATGGCTCACTCTACTAGAGCTGTGGCAACGTCTGCTGCCTTTTCCACAAGGGCCCCCATTGAAAAAATATGCTGGGCAGCGACCTGGTCTACCTTTTCTACTTTTGTCAGGCATTACAGAATTGATCAGCAGGCCTCCATTGAGGCAGCCTTCGGAAGAAGGGTCCTGCAACGAGTACTGGATGAGTACCTGAAAAAACAGTACCCACCCTGACTGATCTTTTCTAGATAACCAGTATGGATGCCTTCCCCCACTGAAGGAGAATGAAATAGTGTACTTACCTGAAAGTTTCTTCTCTTCAGCGGGGTGAAGGCATCCAATTTTCCCCCCACTGGGATTTTATGGGGAAGTTATGTTTTTTCGGGTTTGCAACCAGGTTATTTTCGAGTAACATTAAAGAATATTGTTCTTGTTTCATGATATGTCACCACTATATTTTGTGGTGAAGTTATGTTTTTCATCTTGCATTCAAGTATATTGTTTTTGGAGTTTTCTTAGTGTTAACATTAAAGGAGATTGGTTTTTTCCCTGGTTTAATGTTATTGAGAGTCATGTACAGTTATTTTGTGGTCTAGGCTATTTTATGTCTGGAAGGACACCCTCGCTCTGTCCTACTGGGCATGCTCAAAAATTTGCATAGTCCTGCCTGGAGCGAGAAGAGGAGTGGCCTATGGATGCCTTCACCCTACTGAAGAGAAGAAACCTTCAGGTAAGTACAATGTTTAATTTCTCATTGGTCACCTCCAGAGTCCTGGTGGGCTATTGTTCTAGAGCTCCAAGTTCAGCCAGTCTCTGGTAGATAGTCCTGGAATGTTCCAGACCTAATACATAACAATACAATATGATCATCTGAAGGCTAATGGCATCCTGTAATAATTGTCATCCCTGACTGTAGTAGTACCTCCTAATTATAACTCTTTTCTTACAAATTTTGTCATACTCTTATTTGACTGCTTTAGCATGAAAATAACTATTAAAATACTAAATCCATTCCACTTCTTGTTCTGGGTACATGGCAGAATCGGTGCCATTTTTATGTTCTGAGGGAGCTTAAAACAATTATCCATTAATCAATATGTGTTCTCATGCTCATTTCCTTTCTTTTGTATTATTGTGTGACCAAGCAACAATATTAAAACCATAATGTCATATTGCCCCCATTACCTATGCTTGCATTAAGGACTTTTTAAATTATCATATGGAGTGGAGAAAGTGGGCTGGGCACAGAATCTAGGATCAATTATGCAGTATAAGCATTACTACTCCAACAGCACTGTCAACCAGCCTGACTTGGCTTTGCCTTTGCCAGCTGTCTAATTCTTAATTCCATCTCTCCCTGGACAGAATTAGATATCTACTTGATGTTGTGAAGCTAACCATTCTGAACAATGTTCTCTCTCCCTGTTTCTTGAAGCAATTAATCAATAACATTAAATGGAAAAATAAAAAGGGGAAAGAAAAAGTTTGCAATGCAATTTGCACTTGGAAACTGCCTTATGTTTGACAACACAGAGGAAAATACTCCTGCCCAACCAAAGGCAATTATGTTTTGTTATCTTGCTTAAGCAGCTTTACATAAACACTTGAAAAAATAATTCACGGGGTACTACACACCACTCTCTGAGGAAGAGCAGGTTTCAAAATATTAAAATAGCTTGCTAACAATTAAGAGGCTAGTGCTACAAATGAGAGATCAAATTATTATCCCAGAAATTTGTGACAATGTTACATTGATTGCATCATGAGAAATTCAGCAGATCTAGGCCACAGATAGTGTGCCCAGTGAAGAACAAATTTCTCCCACTGGAATAAATCCAAGGTGAAATAAAAATGCTCAAATTAATAGAATGCAATGGCCTCTGAAAACTAGTATTCTCAAGGACAGTTTGTTCTACACCTGTGACTGACACATAACAGCCTAATACACCTGTCCAAAGCATTTGCAGCCCCCCCATTCCCTTAGCAGATCCCCCCGTAGTGTCCATCATAGCAGCACAGCAACAATGCAGGGGTTAGAAGATCAAGACATATTCTCAGGGACTTACTATGCGTCTCCTTGGGACAACATAGAGACAGATGCAAAAGAAAGTAGGTGTATCCAGATGTATCTGGATGTAACTTTACAGACGTAATTTTGGATGGAGGGAAAACATTTTTTCTTGAATATATTACAATGACGCACAGGAAGAAGTGTTTTGTCCTGGTGACCTCAAATGCTATAAATTCTTTATTGTCTGTGCCTTAGTTACATAAGCAGCTGTTCCATTTTAAAAGCATCATGCAGGCAACATGAAACATTTATTTAAATGGCTGCACACCATGCAGAATGTGAGCTAATCAGCCTTTATATATTGCTTCTCATTAGAATCAAGACTGGCAGTTGGGTAGGCTGAGGGTTCTCCATAGCCTAATTGGAGAGCTACAGAACCAAAATGCCCCCCATAAACAATGAAAAATTTATATATCGTGGTGCAGCATGTGATCCTCATTGGTTTATGTGTGAAAAGGAAGAATGCAAAAGCCACACAGTACTGAATGTGCAAAATAAAATGCCTAATGGCTAATGGACAAATGGTGCAATATTTTCAGTATTTTCCTCCAGCTGCCATTCAATTTAGCATTCGTGTGCTTGTTTCTGTGTGTAGTGGCTGTGAACTAGACGGCCAAGTACAAGCAAAAGCTAAAAGGAAGTGTCACAAAAAAGAACACAAAACAACATTTCTGGACATTCCAGTGGATAGCCTTTTTTGTGAAAAGTGGGCACATTACAATGCACTCTTCCAAAAGATTGCCTTACAGATGGGTTTTCTTTATGAATATACTAGCCTGCTAAATTCTGGGCCATAGTGTCGGGGTCATGTCATGTGGAGGCCCCCTCTATGTCTGCTATTTCTCCCCAAGTGTGGTTTCAATATTTTTCGACATTATTCCATCAGGATGATGTTCGCACTATGGAACCCTCAGATTTTCTGTCTGAGGACTTACCTGACTGGCCTCATGTAACACCTGATGAAATAAAAGAACTGATTGGCCAATTAAAACCAGGAAAAGCAGCTGATCCTGATATAATTCTCCCTGAAATTTTAAAACTAGACTCTGACTGGTGGGCGGTCCCTCTTGCATCCTTTTTTACAA
>NW_015163285.1:24704-25493 GCF_001447785.1 Gekko japonicus | reverse complement strand
CCCATTTTGTTTCCCAATGATGTGCCCAGATCTTCAACCACAACGAAAGACTCCCCCTTCTGGCATTCCCCCCAAACGAATCAGGGCTCCATGTAGCCAATACAGCTTGTTAATAAGGACTGATAAAATGCCATCCTGCCATTTCCCTGTATTTGATCTACTTTGACTCACGGACGGTTGCCCATTTCTGGACTTCTCCCTTTTTCATATAAGGATGGCCCAAACTGCATGCAACATGATAATGCGCTTCACTATGCGCTTTGCCCGCGTAGGTCTAAAAGGTCAGGGGCGATGTGCCACTGAGCTCTCAGATGTTTCAAACAAAGTTTCAGAGGGGTCCCATTTTTTCCTCTGAAGCTCGACCCCCAACATACTTCTGCATTCCAACCTCTCCTTTGATGGGACCTGAGAAACAGGAAGCCTGGCAGCAAACAGGAAACCCGGGAGGAAAAGCACTCACATTGCCACCGGGCGTTTGTAAATCCTCCTATGAGTCTGCAGTTTCCAGAGTCTCCCCAAGCCAAGATTATTCAGCTAAAAGCTGATCTGTGCTGCTGAGGGCGACCGTAGAACAACCACTGAAGGCCAACTTGCATAATTGAACAGGCTCTGGGAATATATTGCTGGGGGCGGGGAAACCTTTGGGGCGGCATTTAGCTATGGCGTCATGCATCCGCCTGCTCCACTGCAGAGCTTGCTAGAAAGCAGATACCGTGCTTGCTTTTGGTTTTAACATTAGATGCCCTGGCTATTAAGAATTTTAGCCAAATCGGACAAGGAGGAGTAGGC
>NW_015163285.1:23278-24009 GCF_001447785.1 Gekko japonicus | reverse complement strand
AGTCCAGTGGAGCCTGAGCGGTGGGTGTTGCCTTCCGACACACTTCCGGTGATGTCAGGGGGTGTAGCATATGCAAATAAATTGTAATTAACAATATCTAGGAATGTACATCTTATAGGAACCTCGTTGTTACTGTTTTTCATGTTTACATGATATTGTGTTATTCATACTTTTAATAAACGCTTATTTGAAAAAGATATGCAAATAAATTGTGCTAATGAGTTATGCTAATGAGCGCCTTCACCTCTTTCTCTACGAAATGACCCCTGAGGATAACCAAGCAAAAACAGTTTGTTTACTATCTGCCTGGAGAAAAAGTGTCCTCTCGGCTGCTGCAGCTCAGCACTAAGCTTCTCCCCCCCTCCACTATCTACCTGGCCACTGAAGCCAGTGATGGCAACAGGCCTTCATCTGTAGTTACCTCACAGCGGTTGCCCATACTGTTACAATTCGACTCATTTAACCATCAACCCCGCCCCAGACCTGAAAAACGAGTTAGGACCTTAACAGTCCATTCAAACGTGATCTTTTAAAATAACCCTCCGCTCCCTTATACGGTATAAAGTAGATGGGGGGGGAAATAGGGTTGCCAAGTGTACCAACTTTTTGCAGCGGGGGATCCTTGCCGGGCTCCAGGAGCTCGCGAAGTGACGTGCGAAGGAAGTGACGTGCTACGTCCCTCACGTTGGGGGCGTGGCCCAGATCGTCGGGGGGGGAACCATATGGTTCCC
>NW_015163285.1:20737-22273 GCF_001447785.1 Gekko japonicus | reverse complement strand
GCAGGGCCATGACCATCTGAGGGAAAACTCTATGGTTTCCCCTCAGATGGTCATGGCCCCGCCCCCAGCGTGCCCTGTGTGATCGCGTCACTTCCGTGTGACCTGGATGCGGCACGCGCGCGATCCGGGACTCCCCCGCTCCGGATCGAGGTAATACTTGGCAACCGTGGTCCAGCTGCACTCATGGATGTCTTTTCCCAGCCTAAGATCCCAAGACTCTTAAACGAGAGACTGAAAACTAACCTCAAGGCCTTCTACTTGTACAGCAAACATGCATTCTACCACCGAGCTACGGCCATGCTCACACAACACACCAGCATTTCCGGTCTACCTTGGAGGTATTATCCAACTGCTGGGAAAACAGGAGTGCATAGCTGGGGGCAACTGCACCTTACTCTACTACCTGGGACCACAGCTTCACCTCAACATGCAGCAGGGCTATCATTGCTCTGGACCAGGTATGTCCAACAGGTAGATCGCGATCTTCCAGTAGATCGCAGAGGAGTCAGAAGCAGATCACCAGCCCCACTTGGTCTCCTGGTTTGCTGGACAGGTGTTTGGGGGTTTTTTTTGATGACTGGTGGTAAAAAATGTTCACAGTTCTTTCTGGATCTTCGTCTCTCTGTTTTTGCTTATTTTGCTCACCAGTAAATGACAGGAGGTGCATTATAAATGGGGGGCGGTGGAGCCCAACTTTAGTGGGTTAAAATCTAATTTGAAACTAATTTGAAACTTTATTTTCATGGTGGTAGATCACCGGCACTTTGGGCCGGAAAAAATAGATCACTACCTGTTTGAAGTTGGACATGCCTGCTCTAGACTGATCTCCAAGAAACAGATCATCATAGGGCCCCATGATATAGAAACTGGGATTACTCCATGCTTGAGGGGAGACCGATGGAGTGTAATCACAGGGTCTCAGTTAACTTCTCTCAGCATTCCACAATTAAGAGGGGTCTCAGTTAATTACTCTCAGCATGCCACAATTAAGAAGTTCATCTGCCCATCAATCTCCGATTTTGATATATTTATTTCCTTCACTATGTTTTCTCACAGAATTAAACCCAAACAAGATAAGTTACCTATAGAAATGTGTAAATTAAACAGAAAAAGCGTGGAGGAAGAAGAGAAAAAGTGTGGAGGAAGAAGACCTAAGAAGTGAACAGGAGGTTGGAGCACTGTGGGAAGCCGCACGGGGGAGGGGGGGAAGGGTGGAGGGTATGATGGATTAGGGTAAAAGTTGTGATTTATATTTATATTAAAAAAAAAGAATTAAACCCAAACGAATTGTAACTAAACTTGTTATTCCAGTTTGGCTCTTGCATTCATGAAACGCCTTTATTATGCTGTATGCTAATTTGCTGCTCACCCTTCTTCCTATATGTATGGACTGGGAAGTTTCATTTCAATGTATCTGAAGATGTGTGAGTGCACAAAACAGCTTATACCCAGGGCCGGCTCACTCATTAGGCGAACTAGGCGTTCGCCTAGAGCGCACCGGCCCTTAGGGGTGCCAAACTGCACCCGCCCCCACCA
>NW_015163285.1:16714-20702 GCF_001447785.1 Gekko japonicus | reverse complement strand
TTCCTCCTCACGGCTGGGGACTGGCAGCTGCAGCAGAAGCACGGTTGGGGGAGCGATGGCTTTTGAGCGCCCCGCCGGTCAGCCTCTTCTCCAGGCACCCTGACGGGGGGTGTGCCAAACTGCACCCGCCCCCCCACCAAAAAAGCCCCCCCGCTGGTTTTGACCGGGTGACCGCCACTGCCGCCACCTATTTGGCCAGCTAACTTCTCAGGAGGAGGAGCAGCGGGGGGGGGCGCCAGAAGGGGAAATTGGTGGGCACACGGGGGGGGGCAGTAGGGATCCTCGCCTAGGGTGCAAAATAAGCTGGGGCCGGCCCTGCTTATACCTTGTCCTTGAATAAAATTTTGTTGGTCTTAAAAGGTGCCACTGGACTCGAACTTTATTCCAGGATTACTGACGAAGACTCTAAGCAAACTACGTGAAAAATTAGGTCTGGGCTGCGTTAGCAGGAGGAGTGAACCCATGAAGAACATATAAAGCTGCCTTATACCAAATACGACCGCTGATCAATCTAGTTCAGTTATTATCTAGTCTCCAGCAATGGCCGCTGGGGTCCAATACACCACCAACATGGCAGAGGCTAATTACTCCACAGTGAACCAAATCTCCAGGATGGATTCCATTTTCACCATGAGACTATCTCAATACATATTGAAAGCTTACTAGTAAAAAAACCGGACTCTGTGGTGAATCCCCAGCAGTTGATGGGAAATTAACCGTTTTCCGCTGACTGCTAAAACCAACCACACTCCGGTATGCAGATGTGTATTTGCATATAACCTGTCCTACAAAGTTGTTCACAATCACTGGATTTGCACAGACATCCAATTCAATTTCCTTTGGAAATCCAATTCAATTTCCTTTGGAAATAACAAACGCAGGATGTGATTGATCAGTAACATCCACCCGCCAATCAAGTCAGAAGGTGACTATTCTTCCTGGAGTATGAGGCCTGCACTTCTTGCTAGAGTAAGCAAGAAGTATTTTCTTATAATATACCTATTTTCGATTTATGGCACACTGTAGTCGAGGGTGACCAGGGAACCTGGAAACTTAAAAGTAGATTATCTTGATCTGCAACAGCTCCAGATGTCCTTTGGATCGCTGTCAGCGCCAGGAGGATTCTAACTTGTAATTGCTAATGGTACAAATTTATGTAGCACTGGTGCTTGGAGTGCAAGCAGTGTTCCCTCTAAGCTGAGCTAGTGTGAGCTGGCTCACAGTTTTTTAGCCTCTGGCTCACACATTTTTGTCTTCACTCAGGAGGAAGGATGGCTCCAGAGCAAGCTAATTCATGCAGCAGCCAAATCACCTGCTCACAACTTTAATGCCAGTAGCTGAGAAAGTAGAATTTTTGCTCACAGGACTCCGCAGCTTAGAGGGAGCATCAATTCCAAGCTGTCTCAAATAGTTCAAAATCAGGTCCCTTTCTAAAACTAAACACATTTTACACATGCCTACTCAAGTACCTCTGAGAAATGCAGTTCCAAATCTGCTTGTATCCATCAAAACCAATGGGCATGCAGGTTAACTGGACTATTTATTTTTGAGATTTTTATCCCGCGCTCCCGAAAGTGGGCTCAGGGAGGATCACAAGAAACTGAGTCCAAGACTTGTTACAATAAAATCACATTAAAATCACCAAAACAACAAACAATAAAATTCACACGTAGCAAGTTTCACATAAGTCTGTTAGGACCACAAGGTGGAATCAAATAGGCCCTTTCAACGAACTGGGAACTAGAGCAGGGGGGGCCAACTAAGATAGATGCCCGCCGCCTCTCGAAGGCCTGGTGGAACAGCTCCGTTTGGCAGGCCCTGCAAAATGACAGAAGGCCCCACAAGGCCCTGATCTCCAGTGGGAGCTGATTCCACCAGGCTGGGGCCAGGGCCGAGAAAGACATAATCTCATAACAACATTCCCGCATTTTTTCTTGCAATAGTGAACTGATAAATTTCAGTCCTGCCCCTTCGAGCCTTGACTCCGTTTCCTTCAGGAGGTCTATTGGACAGTTCTTGTTTCTCTTCTTAAATTCCTTGTTTAAATTTTAAAAATGGTCACTTACAGGGGTCATTTCGTAGAAAAAGAGGTACAGGAGCTCATTAGCATAACTCATTAGCATAACTCATTTGTATATGCCACACCCTCTGACATCACTGGAACTGTGTCAGAAGGCAACACCCACTGCTCAGGCTCCGCTGGACTGTTTTGGATTGCTAGCTACTGAGGGGGGGGGAACGTGCAGATCTGCCCTCGCAGAGGAGGGAGAGCTTGTGCCTGAATAAAACTTGGCCTTAAAGGTGCCACTGGACTGGGGGGGCTGTGGGGGGGGGCTCTTCAACTTACCTGGCTGCTTCTTGCTCTGACTGAGGGCTGCTGGGAGCAGGGGGCGGGGCTTGTTGCATGTGCCTGCCCCCTGGGTTCCTTACTGCGGGAACTCCGCTCCTTTGTGCTCCTGCGGGAAATGACCCCTGCCCACACCTCCACATGCAGCTGCTGGTGTGACCTTGGGTCAAACAGATGCTTTTCATCCCATTTGTTCCCCCGTTTCACTGGAGAGTCAAGTGAGTGAGAGAGAAGGCAAACGCAGTGAAGAATGGGTTCCAATTATCCGTGGGACTCTGCGCTGGTGTCCAAGTGCCATTAAACCCCTTGAAAGTGCATGTGTGCTTTCAGTTTAACAACCTGTCTTCCACAACCAGGAACACGATGGACACGCACCTAGCTCCTTGTGCAAAAACCCCTTGTGCAGGAAGGGGTGAAGAGAAATTAAATGAGATATTAAATGTTCCACCGCACACCGCTTCCCTCCACCTTTGCGCTGTTCCAGTCCCCTCCGCCCGCTCATCTCTGCAAACGTGGGTCCTTCCATCCTCCTACCCATGGAGATGTGACCCATCTTTTGGAAATGCTTATCTTGATTTGGCAACCCTCATAACAAGCAATCTTTCTGGCACTATCAAACCTATAATATCAGATTTTATTTAGTTAGTTCAATTTCTATCCTGCCCTTCCCGCAAGCAGGTTTAGGGCGGGTTACAACATTAGTGTAGTAAACAATACAATCAAGAGTAAAACTATAAACTTGACCCTTAAACGATGGCGATCACCAGGGGTCATTTCGTAGAAAAAGAGGTGCAGGAGCTCATTAGCATAACTCATTAGCATACCTTATTTGCATACACCACACCCCCGCCCTCACAGAGGAGGGAGAGCTTGTACCTGAATAAAACTTGGCCTTAAAGGTGCCACTGGACTGTTTTGGATTGCTAGCTATTGGAGAGGGGGGACGTGCAGATCTGCCCTCGCAGAGGAGGGAGAGCTTGTACCTGAATAAAACTTGGTCATAAAGGTGCCACTGGACTGTTTTGGATTGCTAGCTATGGACGGGGGCCTCTGCAGCTTACCTGCCTGCTTCTTGCTCTGACTGAGGGCTGCTGGGAGCAGGGGGTGGGGTTTGTTGCATGTGCCCGCCCCCTGGGCTCTTTACTGCCGGAGCTCCGCTCCTGTGCGCTCCTGCAGGAGATGACCCCTGGAGATCACAGCTATTACCACGGTGCCCCTGTAGACAATCTGAAGCAAAGAGGGCTAGATCCCATAAGGGATTCCAGATTATAAATACCCTACCTTGGGTGAACCAAGGCGGTTGTCATTCTGCGTCCTCAAAAACGGAAGACCACGGTCGATGGTACAGATGGCAACAGACTGGTAGCAGGATGGCAGCAGGAGGGACCAGATGATATTTGTTGTCTGCTGCCTCACCCAAAAAGCCTGGCGGAAGAGCTCCGTCTCACAGGGAAAGACCCCGTAGGGCCTTGATCTCTAGCAGGAGCTCACTCCACCAGGTTAGGGCCAGGGCTGAAAGCACCTCCCCCAAAAAAACCCTGGCCTATAGCCTAGGGTTGCCAAACCCCCCCCCCGGTTTGCCAGGGGTCCCCCATTTTTGGGGGGGGTTCTAACCGCTGCCGGCCCGATGGCCAGCGGGGG
>NW_015163285.1:0-16546 GCF_001447785.1 Gekko japonicus | reverse complement strand
CTCTTAAAAGGGAAACGTGGCTGCTCTTAAAGGGGAAACGCCAGCTCCTGCATTTAAAAGGGAAGCGCCGGCTTCTTTAAGTGCAGGGAACTGCCATTTCTGGAGATCTGGCGTGCGGGTGGGTGGGTGGCGGATGTCCCCAACGTGACATTATCACGTCGGGATGCCCCGCCCCCTCCAGGAACATCCCCAAAGTCCCCCGCTGGGGGTGGAAGATGGACTTGGCAACCCTACCATAGCCTATCACCCCACTTCGCAGTGTTTGGAGCCGTCCTCTAATCTGAGCCATCAGGCTAGGCCTGGGAATCTCCTGGAACGACACCTGATCTCCAAACTGCAATCCATTCCAAATAAAGACTTTGAAAAATTTGGTTGGAATGTAGAAGAAGAAGAAGAAGATAAGAAGAGATAGGATTTATACCCCGCCCTTCACTTCCCAAAGGAATCTCAGAGCGGCTTACAAACTCCTTCCCCTTCCCCTCCCCACAGCAGATACCCTGTGGGGTACGTGGGGCTGAGAGAGCTCTGACAGAAACTGCTCTTTTTCAAGGACAGCTGTGCCAGAGCTTGTGAATGACCCAAGGTCACATCAGCAGGTGTCATGTGGAGGAGTGGGGAATCAAACCCGGTTCTCCCAGATTAGAGCCCGCGCACTTAACCGCGGGACACCAAACTGGCTGGGTTGTTTTAACGTTTTATTTATCCAGTTGTTTTTACGTCGATATTGCCCACCTTGGGTTCCAGGATGCTTGGGAGACAGGCAGGTACATAGCCATTTTAAACAAATCCCTTCCTTCCAGTGGAAGGAAGACTTCAAACTTGGATGGAGCAGTAGGACACAAGCCAGGATGAACCGCTTGCATCACCCAGCCAGCTTCACTGCACGTCAAGCTCTGTGCTGACTTCCTTCCCATCCCTGGCCTTTCCTTGCTGCCTCCTTCTCACTTCCCTACCTCTCCATGGTTCCACCCTCTCCCCATATCGCCCCTTCCATCTCTGCTGGAGGAAAGAGCTGGTTCCATCTACGCCCAGCTGCCTTGATTCCAATCAAGCCATCCCAAACAGGCGCACCCCGTTTCTCCCTTGCCAGTTTAACAACAGGCTGTTGCAAAAGAACCTGACCCTCCACGTTGGAAGAGGGCACCGACCTTTCGTGTCTTAAGGACACAGCCGCGCCGAGGGCATTGGAAGAGGCCAGAGGCGCGCTGAACACGCAGCCAAGCCTGCCCAGCCCACCTATGTCGGTGGGTGCCCTCACTGTGCCCATTCCCCGCTAGATTGCCCTCTGGCCTGCACTGTGCCAAGGAAGTCATGAAAGCGGCCCCAGCCCCACAGTCCGTGAAATCATTTGTCACTGTTATCAGAACGAAGGAACCTTCCAGGAGGACCACGGTAAGAATTGCAGCATTTCTAGTATCCAAAGCGCTTCATATATAGGTCATCGCAGCAATCCTTACAATAGTCCAGTAAGATAGATCAGCGATATTGCCCCCATATTGCAGAAACTAAGGCTGAGACAGTGGCTGGCCACCCATATAAAGAATTACTTCCCATGTTTTCAGTTCCATTCAGCTTTATAGAATTCAAGAAGGGGTCCCCGACATGGCGCTCACCAGGGGTCATTTCGTAGAAAAAGAGATGCAGGAGCTCATTAGGCTAACTCATTAGCATAACTTATTTGCATATGCCACACCCCCTGACATCACCGGAAGCGTGTCAGAAGGCAACACCCACCGCTCAGGCTCCACTGGACTTTTTTGGATTCCTAGCTTTGGGGGGGGGGGACGTGCAGATCTGTCCTCACAGAGGAGGGAGAGCTTGTACCTGAATAAAACTTGGTCTTAAAGGTCCCACTGGACTTTTTTGGATGGGGGGACGGGGGGCTCTGCAATTTACCTGGCTGCTTCTTGCTCTGACTGAGGGCTGCTGGGAGCAGGGGGTGGGGCTTGTTGCATGTGCCCGCCCCCTGGGCTCTTTACTGCCGGAGCTCCGCTCCTGTGCGCGCCTGCAGGAAATGACCCCTGGCGCTCACCAAGTGTTTCGGGAAAGTGGGTGGGACATTCTCAGGAGCGCTTCTGATTGGGCACTGAAGAGAAGAAGAGATTGGATTTATACTCTGCCCTTCACTACCCGAGGGAGTCTTAGAGCTGCTTACAATCCCTTTCCTTTCCCCTACCCGCAACAGATACCCTGTGAGGTAGGTGGGGCTGAGAGAGCCCTTTCGAGGACTGCTCATGGGAAAACAGCTCTGAAAGGACTTGTAACTGACCCAAGGTCACACCAGCAGCTGCATGAGGAGGAGTGGGGAATCACACCCGGTTCTCCCGGATTAGAGTCCGCGCTCCTAACCACTACACCAAACCGGCTCTGGTGATCTGACTGGCTGTTTGGATTAAAATAATGTTGTTTTGGCATCAGCTGCCGCCACAGGATTTTTTAATTCCCTCTCACTCCTTTTTGCCAGTGAGCACCGCTCACGTATTTTCAGACTGACCTACCTCATAGGGATTGTTGTGAGGATACGATGGATGAAAGGAGAATCATGTAAGCTGCTTTGGGTCCCCACTGGGGAGAAAAGGCAGGGTATAAATGCATGCTGAACATTCTTTATCTTTCCCCTTTCCTCCAAAGAGCTTACATTGTTCTCCTCGCGTCCATTTTTGTTCTACCTTGTAAGGGAGGCTAGGCTGAGAGGGGGAAAAAGCTTTTGTCCCAAGTTCATTCAGTGAGCTTCATGACAGACAGGAGAATTTGAACCCGGGTCTCCCCAGTCGTAATCTGAGAGTCTCACTAGCACACTACATTGGCTATATCAGGGGACAGTGGGCCCAATACGTCCCGCTCCAGTTAAGCAATCTACTGGTAGCCTTTAGCACCAGGGGTCTCCAGGCTTGAATGAGGGTTGCCAGCTTTGCGTTGGGAAACTCCTGGAGACATGGGGGGTGGCGTCTGGGTAAGGTGGAGTTTGTGGAGGGGCAGGATTTCAGCGGGGTATGATGTAGGGTTGCCAGGTCCCCTCGTCGCTCCAGTGGGGGGATTTGGGGGGCGTTCCAGGACGTCCCCGACTTGATAACATCACCAGGAAGTGAGGTCATCACACCGGGGACGTCATGCAGGGACGCTCTGGTTTGAGGGCAAAACTGGCTTAAAACCATAGAGTTCCCCCCTCAAATCAGTGGGTGTGTTCAGACGGGCCGTTTAGTCCAGTTTCGGCCCGCCTCAGAAACGGATTTTATCTGCGCAATCACACAGTCAACATCTGCCTCCTGTCCCCAGCCGTCGTTTTCCAGCTCAAAACTGCTTTAACCTGGAGTATTTTGATACCAGGTCCCCAAGTGGTGTTTTCCTGATTCTTCAGTTCCAGCCGCATCCTCCCCTGTGTGATCGTGCCTCCGGTGTCCAGCCACTTCCGGTTTAAACTCCTTCCCCGCTCGATAGCTGCCTAAGGCTCCCGCTTTTCGCCCACCATTTTTTTAAAGCGTTGGCGGTGTGCGCATAGGCGGAGGTCCGCCACCGCGTTATTAAAAACAATGTTTAAACAGTGCCCAGTTTTAGCATTTAGACAAGTTCAGGATCTCACAGAGGCCATTTTCAGGGTAAACGTTTAAAGGGAAGTGTTCCTTTAAAGTTTAAAGGGAAAAGTTACAGCAGTAGGGTAGAAGAGGAAATCACTGTTCTGCGCACGCGCAAAATTTTTAGTTCTACAGATGGCTGCCTGTGCACATGCCCAAACTGAGAGGGGGGGAAAACTCAACACCGATGCGTGTGGATGGCGAGGAGCGATGTGGCTGCGCAGCGGTCTGGAACAAGGAGGTGAGTGTGATCGCGGTTCTCCGGGTTTAAAAAAACACGCATGGGACCGGAGCAGTTTTACCCGCTCCCAGCACGCCATCTGACTGCACCCAGTGCGTCCCTATGCAGGGGGCCCAGCGTTGATGACGTCACTTCCAGGTTCTATCTTGTGAGGGTTTGTCTTGTGATTCTATGACATAGAATTTCCCTTCAAAAGCAGCCATTTTTTTCCTAGGGGAACTGATCTCTGTCACCTGTAAATCAGTTGTAAACCTAGGAGTTCTCCAGCTTCTACCTGGAGGTTGACAACCCTGGGCACACAAGTGGCACAGGGTTCTCCTCGCTATTGCTCTCCATTTACAAAACAAGCATGCTGAATGTGGGGAGGGAGCAGACTAGAGAAAGAATTACTTTCTTCAAAGGGCTAATGCAAAATGGGAAACAAAATTCCTAGCAGGAATCATCAAAGCATGAATTCTGGCAGTCCCCACATTCTTGTGTTACAGTGGTCTCAAAGGCAAGGAAACCATGTACAGACTAACTAAATTTTTTACTGGAAGAGCAATGTGAATCTCAAGGGTCCGACTTACCTGAGAGACCACCTTTCCCCACATATACCCCCAAGAGCACTTCGGTCAGGGACCCAACAAAGCCTGGTGATCCCAGGCCCCCGGGAGGTAAAGCTTGCTGCGAGCCAATGTTCCCTCTAAGCTGTGGAGTCTTGTGAGCAAACATTCTACTTTGTGAGCTGCTGGCATTAAAGTTGTGAGCGAGCAATTTGGCTACTGCATAATTAGTTTGCTCTGGAGCCATCCTTCCTGAGCGAAGACAAAAATGTGTGAGCCAGAGGCTAAAAACCTGTGAACTAGCTCACACTAACTCACCTTAGAGGGAACATTGGCTGCGACGAGGGCAAGATCCTTCTCAGTGGCGGCCCCTACCTGGTGGAACGAGCTCCCAGAGGAGATCATGGCCCTGCGGGACCTTATGCAGTTTCGCAGGGCCTGCAAGACGGAGCTCTTCCACCAGGCCTTTGCATAGGGGCCGCCGCTGCCACCACCACCAACAGTGGCGATACCATCGGGATGAGGAATTGCCCTTGGAAGTTCCGCCATAAATTGCACGGCACTGACAATGTGGGATTGGCTTGAACTATCTGCTGGACAGTGCCACCCAATGGGGAGGACTGAGGATGCCATCAACACCACTCAAGACCGTCTTGTTTACAGAAAGCACTTTATTATTGCTATTGGTATTATCATGTGATTTTACTGTTTTATTTGGTTTTATGTATGGGCTCATGCCCCTTGTAAGCCGCCCTGAGCCCGCTCGCGGGGAGGGCAGGGTAAAAATGCCTAAATAAATAAATAAATAATAAAAGGGTTGTTTAATCTGCTCTGCCCGATCCTGTTGGTCCAGACCAGTGGCTCATCTAGTTCAGCATCTCGTCTCATTCCGGAGGGCCAACAACAGGGCAAAGAGGCCAAGGCCCTCCCCTGCTGTTGCCTCCTGGCACTGGTATCCAAAGGTATAATGCCTCTGAAAGTGGAGGGTCCCTTTAGCCCTGTGGCTAGTAGCCACTGATGGACCCGTCCTCCATGAAACTATCCAGGCCCCTTGTAAAGCCGTCTATGCCTGTGGCCATCACTACATCCTCTACAGTGGGGGTGAGAGGAAAGTTATGAGGGGCAGCCCAGTTTGCCAGCCCATGACATGGTCCCGTTAGGACGTTTCAGGAATAGAATCATAGAATGTCAGAGTTGGAAGGGACCTTGCAGGTCATCTAGTCCAACCCCCTGCCCGAAAGATGGTCGTCCAGCCTCCGCTTAAAAACGTCCAGCGAAGGAGCCTCCACCACCTCCCGAGGCAGACTGTTCCACTGCTCAACCACTCTGACAGTTAGGAAGTTTCTCCTGATATTTAGCCGGTAACGACTCCCTTGTCATTTCCACCCATTAGATCTAGTCTTGCAATCCGGAGCAAGAGAGAATAGATCCGCTCCATCTTCTACATGACAACCCTTCAGATACTTGAAGACTGCAATCATGTCCCCTCTAAGCCTTCTCTTTCCCAGGCTAAACAGACCCAACTCTGAGTTGTACTGATTTCTGTACTGTACTGTTCTGTACTGTACTGATTTCTGGGATACGTTTAAACAAAAATTGATTTATTTAATAAAGATAAAATAAAATAAGTCTCTATTCTCACTTTCAAGTCTTGGAAAAATCCGATGTACAGGATGGGATCAGTGAAGGGGTCATGTCACACGTTTGTATCAGGCCTAGAGAAAGGATGTTTGGCCCCTACTGCTAGACTGCTCGGGTCCTCTCCTTTCTGAGAACTGCCGAGAACAAGGATTCTGAAGTGTTGGCGGAGTTACTGCATCCTTTTATTTCTTTGCTTGGCACATTTTTATGCCACCCTTCCTCCAGGGAACAGGGTGGGGTACCTGACTGCATTTCATCCCCACAATCCATTTCATTCTCAGAATAACCCTGTGAGGTAAATTAGGCTAGCTAGCCCTAGGTCACCCCGTGAGTTGGAGCATGCCCTAATGGAATGAATTGGTTCTAGGATTTAGAACAGACATCCTGGCTATACTTTTCGGCATGAAATTAGACCTGTCTGTTGAGATGCGCTGAAGGCATCTCCAGAGACAGGCAAAGAGCACTGTCAGAGTGTGGCAAAGCAGGCTGAAAAGAATCGTGTTTCCCTCTCATTACTAACCGGATTTTAAAAAGAAAAGAAAACTTGCAACACTAAACAGAGAAAGGGCAGGGAAGATTCGCAATATCTGTGACGTGCTTGCTTATAGGGGAAACGGTTTTACCTTTAAACACTCTCTGTGTATATGATAGTGATACTTTTCTGATTCCACCAGGAATTTAAATTCCAATTGTCTCTCTTTTGGTAGTATGACCTAGGGTCTGGGCACTTCAGAGGACTATGTGGCCCTGAGGAAGTACTGTACTAATTTATGGGATAAGTTTAAACAAAAATTGATTTATTTAATAAAGAACAAAATAGGTTTTTGGTTATTTTGAACATTTTCTGATGAAAGGAACTTGTAAATATAACTGGCAAAGCTTGGTGCTACAGTCTCTCAAACTCCACTCTGACAGGCTTATACACTCATATATATATAGCCACACAGGCTAGTCGCTTTGTTTTATTCACATTGAATAGAATCAGAATTCCATAGTCACACAGACTATGTTCTCACTTTAAGCTTCACACACAGAATCCTTCATAACTCTGAGTCACACAGACTCTCTTCAAAACTCCATCATACTTGTCTCTCTCATATCACCCTTCTCATATTACTGCATTCAAACTAAACATTTAAAGGAACGCACACACCAAACCATGGAATCATTACAGTATCGATCATGCCTCCTATGATAAATACAAAGATTTTTTTTAAGGAGGGGGGGGGAAAGAACAAATAGTGAAAATGCAAGAAGACTCTTTCCTCCAGGCAAGGAGTTATTCTGTGCTCCTTGGATTCTCTTGGGGCTTTCTTCCTTTTTTGGGAGGGAAAGGTAAGGTGAGTGAAAATGAGCTGACAACTGAAATGTTCAGGCGTCTAAGCAGGTGTCTAAAGGGAACCTCCACATTCAGGGGCAGTTAACCTCTAAATCCCAGAGCCAGGAGGCAACATCAGGGGAAGGCCTCAGCCTCTATGCCCTGTTGTTGGCTGTCCAGAGGAACTGGTTGGCCACTGTGTGAGACAGGATGCTGGACTAGATGGACCACTGGTCTGACCCAGCAGGGCTGATGTTCCCTCACATGCAACTATTTAGCCAAACTTTGCTCTTCTCTGAGGTCTCAAAGATACATGACTTTACTAGGGATAAAGAATTGCAGTTGCAGTTGATGCAAACATTGCATAAAGGGGTCTTGCTTCTAGAAAAACACTAGATCTGAGGAGAAGTGTAAAAGGGAGAAATCACAGAAGTTACAAACAGATACCAAAGTAGAGACCACCCACCCCAGGGAACGCTTCTGCCCATGTGAGGCCACCTAAGAAGTTCTAAAAAGACCGGAAGTGGAATCCATGGCAGTTGGGGTTGGCAGCTCCAGGTTGGGACCCTCACAGAGTAGGGAGAATTTGTACCTGAAGGCAGGCGGGGCTCTGCAACTTACCTGGCTGCTTCTTGCTCCTCGTGGCCGACTGAGGGCTGCTGGGAACAGGGGGCGGGGCTTGTCGCATGTGCCCGCCCTCTGGGCTCCTTACTGCCTCCGCTCCTGTGCGCTCCCACAGGAATTGACCCCTGCTCCTTGGCAAGAAGTTTTGCAATGCTGGGCTACTCATTTTCCAAGCTAGTCTACCTCACTGGGTTGCCAGCTCCAGGTTGGGAAATGCCTAGAGATTTTGAGGCTGAGGCCTGAGGAGGGGCAGGGTTTGGAGAGTGTGCCCACCTTCCAAAGCAGCCATTTTCTCAAGGTGAACTGATCTCTGTCATCTGGAGATGAGTTGTAATCCCAGGAGATCTCCAGCCACCGTGGAAACTGGCAACCCTAACTCAAACTAGATGTTAGATAGGTGTGGTGATTAGAATGCAAGGTGATGGGAATGCACCACCCAAGGGTGAGAGGGATATGGAACCCCGTCAACCTAATGCCAGTTCTTGCCAGCAACCAAGGCTTTCAAAGGCCGTGACGGATTTTTCTCTTTGGGAAGATCTCAGTCACAATCTGATTATATCTTCAGGAGGTTCCAAGTGCTCAGAAGGTGTATTTGAGACGCAAAGGGGGGCACCTACCAGTTGCGTTGTCATATGAACAACCAAAGCTGTTTTATACTAAGTCAGACTATCTGGGACAAAACTGGTCAGTCAGACAGGCTGTGGCTCTCCCAGGTCCTGGGCAGAAATTCTCTCCCAGCCATATTTCCAGAGATCTGTCCAGCAAAAGGTGCCAGAGACTGAATCTGCAAACATCTCCATGCATTGAACAATGTCCTCTCCCCTGAATAGAGAGGGGGGCAGAAACAGAGTCTCAGACCTTTGGCTTACCTAATTCAGCACCGTCTGCTCCAATCGGCAATGGCTGCTCAGGAGCTTGGGCACAGGGTCTTTTCCAGCCCTGCTCCTGGAGATCCATTTAGTTGGAAGCGCCCTGCTGAGATTGAACTGGGAATCTTCCGCACACAAGCAAAGAGAAGGCTCAACGTTAATATTGCAGTCCTATACAGAGTTACTCCAGTCTCAGCCCACTGATTCCAAGGGCTTAGACAGGACTAACTTTGTATAGGATTAGAAAAGAGCAAGAGTCCCAGTAGCACCTTAAAGGTAAAGGTTTCCTTGCTTGAAAGCCAGTCGAATCCGACTCTAGGGTTGCGGTGCTCATCTGTTTCAAAGCCGAAGAGCCAGCGCTGTCCGAAGACATTTCCGTGGTCATGTAGCTGGCATGACTAAACACCAAGGTGCACGGAACGCTGTCACCTTCCCACTGAAGTGGTACCTATTTATCTACTTGCAATTTCTTGCTTTCGAACTGCTAGGTTGGCAGGAGCTGGAACGAGAGACGGGAGCTCACTCCATCATGCGGTACACTCGGGTCTCGAACTGCTGAACTACCGACCTTCCACAGCCTGCAGTTCAGCGTTTTAACCACTTGAGCCACCGCAGCTCATCAAAAAAAGACTAACAAAATAGGTGGCAGGGGAGGAGCTTTCGTGAGTCACTGCTCACTTCTTTCTTTTTTAGTGACTCACGGAAGTGCCAACCCTGCCACATACTTTGTTAGCCTTTAAGCTGCTACTGGACTCTTGCTCTTTTCTACTGCTACAGACAGACTAACTTGGCTACCCATCTTCACCTTTGTATAGGATTGTACTGTCAGATAACAACCTTCCCGGCATCTGAAAAAGCATCATGGGGATTTTAGTCTGGTAAGGATGCTGAACGTTGCCATTAGAGCAGGGGTGTCAAAGCCATTTGTTATGAGGGCCGGATCTGACATAAATGAAACCTTGTTGGGCTGGGCCACGTGTGTCATAAAATGTAATGCCAGGTAGCGGAGATATAAACTTTATAAAGGACACAAACAAAGCTAAAGATTTTTTAAAAACTTTAAATAAATGGGTGTCAAAGCCATTTGTTATGAGGGCCGGATCTGACATAAATGAAACCTTGTTGGGCTGGGCCACGTGTGTCATAAAATGTAATGCCAGGTAGCGGAGATATAAACTTTATAAGAGACACAAACACAGCTAAAGATTTTTTTAAAACTTTAAATAAATCATGCTTAAAACGCTAGCACTCTTGCAATATATTGTTTAACAGTCTCTGATAACTGACACCTCTTGCTCTGAATTATTGCATCAAAATGTCTGTGCTGCAGCTATTTTAAATATGCTGTTCGGGTGTGTATCTTGTAAGCTGCAAACCTACTTTTGATTTATTGACATTCATTACAGAAATCTCATGCTCAGTGTTCTGAGCCTAGGACCCAGGGGTAAACATGAAATGGCTGGGCATTGCAAGCTTTTGTACATAAATTGCTTCATGTGCTGGTCAAGAACATGAGAAGGCATCCTCACAGAGACTGAGGGCTATATGTTTGTCTACAAAACTATAGTCTTCCTCAGAGAAATAACTACAACTCCTATGAGGCAGTGCAAGAATAGAGAGACAGCAATGTATAATGGTTAGTATCAGCCTGCTATCTGGGAAGTCTAAGTTCAAAACCCCCAGTCTACAAAGGAAATGTGCTGGGTGAACTTGGTCTGGACACACATTCTCCGCCCAATCCACCTCACTGGCTTGTTATTATTCCTCATCTAAATAATTCACATTGCTTTCCTACTGAGAAAGACTGGATCATGAGGGCATGAATACAGTGATAAAGGGGGAGGGAACCCAGATGCAACCAGGAGAGCCCTGGGATATAACGAGCCCAACAAAACACACACTGTAACAAGACACACAAAAACCCATACCTTGAATAAAATTTTGTTGGTCTTAAAGGTGCTGCTTTGTATTTCTCCCGTGCGATTGAGGCAGCTGAGCAAAGCAAAGCAGGAGGAAAGGAAGTAGCCTCAGCCAACGGAGGAGAAGAAAGGCTTGCAATGGAGGGGAAGGCTTGCCTTTGTCTCCTGTGTGATTGAGGCAGCCTGGCCAAGAAGCAAGCTCTGGCTCATTCCCTCCCTTCCCCTGGGGGGAAGGGGGAGAAGCCTCAGCCAGTGCAGGGAACAGAGGCTTGCCTATCTATCTCTCCTGTGCAACTGAGAGAGTCTGGTAAAGCAAGCTGCAATGCAGCAGCAGAACTGAAGCAGGAGAGACAGTTCCTTGAGGGTCAGATAGGAACCCTCCGAGGGTCTGATCCACCCCATGGGCTGCATGTTTGAAACCCCTGTATTAGAGAATTCAGGCTCTCCTTTGCAGAACTTCGGCTCCTAGAGTTAAATCAGGTTAAGAAGATGGGTGTAGTGTCTTCAGTGTCATTTGCTATTGCTGCAAACATAGGGGAGGATGCAGAAGACGACAAAGATGTCCACCCTATTTTAATGAGACTGTGCATCACCGGAAGTGGCGGCACTTAATCCCTTGTCTGTAAACTGCACACAGGGCCTGCTTGCCCGAAGGGTACCAATTGAAACAAGCATCCCCAAATATCACTTCAGGAGGACCACAGAATGCAGTCACAGCCACCTTCCCGGGGAACCTCCACCTGCCCCTGTTTACTCAGGTCACTTGCTAGTTTCTGGAACCAGGCTCTGGGAAACCACCTTTATTGTTTTGTCCTATGTCCTGACCTCAATTGACGAGGCTCGCCCAATCCTGTCAGATCTCATCAGGGTTGGCCTTGATGAGTACTTGGATGGGAGACCACCCAGGGAGTTCAGGGTTTGCTACACGGAGGCAGGCCGTGGCAAACCACCTCTGAAATTACGGGGTTGCCATAAGTCGGCCGTGACTTGACAGCACATCCCGCCACCATTTTGTCCTGTAAACATTTCGTTTATGCAAGCTGCTGTGATTCTGGATTTCACTCCCTCTACAGGACTTCCAGAAATTAATTCTCTGAGCCTCGGATTGACGCAGCTCGACTCTTTTGAACACGGCAGCTACTTAAATATTAACTCTACTATGCTCGTCTGAATGAAGCCTTTTGAAGAAGCTGCCCCACAAACGGGTAAAATCAACAGCTGCCCACGCCCAAACATTCTCAGCTGAGCCCCGCGCAATGGGGTCAGGAAGATCCCTGTACTTTTATCACTCTGCAGACAGGGGTCATTTCGTAAAAAAAGAGGTGCAGGAGCTCATTAGCATAACTTATTTGCATATGCCACACCCTGACACCCCCGGAAGTGTGTCAGAAGGCAACACCCCCCGCTCAGGCTCCACTGGACTGTTTTGGATTGCTAGGTATTGGGGGGGGGACGTGCAGACGTGTCTTCACAGAAGAGGGAGAGCTTGTACCTGAATAAAACTTAGTCTTAAAGGTGCCACTGGACTGTTTTGGGCCGGGGGGGGGCTCTGCAGTTTACCTGGCTGCTTCTTGCTCTGAGGGCTGCTGGGAGCAAGGGGTGGGGCTTGTTGCATGTGCCCGCCCCCTGGGCTCTTTACTGCCGGAGCTCCGCTCCTGTGCGCCCCCGCAGGAAACGACCCCTGTCTGCAGATACAAACCGGAATCATTCAAGAGGGAATATATAGAAAGGGAATCATCAGAATTGTACTGTTTCACTGGCTCTCGCTGCAATAAATTAGATCAGATCAGATCAAAGAGGGAATATTGCCGTAGTTTTAATGCTCACTGGCTCTCGCTGCAATAAATTAGATCGGATCGGATCAGAAAGGGAACACTGTCGTAGTTTTAATGTCTGCGGAAATGTTTCTAGACTGAGGCCCTGACCTGGATGGTCCGGCTTAGCCCCATCTCACCAGACCTCAGAAGCTACGCAAGGCCAGCCCCTGTTAGAATTTGGATGGGAGACCCCTCCAGGCCATGGCAAACCACCTCTGAACACCTCTTGCCTTGAACACCCCACCAGGGTTGCCATAAGTCATCAGCGACTTGACAGCACTCACCACCACCACCAGTTTTGGGATCTGCCTCGAGGCTCTGTGGGAAAGGTCAACTATAAAGGATTAGGGGCAGGCCTGGTGTTGGACCGCCAGAGGAACTGGTTGGCCAGTGCGTGAGACATTACGCTGGACCAGATGGACCCCTGGACCGATCCGACTGGGTGTTCTTAGGTTTGTATGACTAAAGAAAGGTTGGTCTTAAAAAACACAGCTACAGTTGGCTTCTAAATCAGAGGAGAAACTATTCCATAAAAACAAATGCAGCATCCACAGCAAACAGGGTGGATTCTTCAGCAAGGTGCTGGTGGCGGGCACCGATCTTTGAACTAAGAATAGGAACAAACACGTCCCTGTTTTTATTTGTCAAATTAGTAAGGGATGTATGTACACAAGGGCAGCTCCTGGCTGCTGCCAGAGATATTTACATTCCCTGATATGAGCAGTAAAGCATACAAAACAGCATAATATTTAAGACTGCCAATGCTACGAAAGTTCCTGGAGATTTGGGGGTGGAGCCTGTGGGGGGACCTCAATGGGGCATCATGGCTCAGAGTCCAAAGCTGCCATTTTCTCCAGGGGAGATGTTCTCTGCAGTCTGGAGATCAGTTGTAACACCAGGAAACCTCCAGGTCCCACCTGGAGGTTGGCAACCTTACTTATATCGGCCCAGGCAGTGTCGGTATATTATCTACTCTGACTGCAAGCTCTCCAGTGGGATCAGACAGAGACACTTTTTTCCTAACTCCCGTTGCCCTGAGATCCTTTGACCTGCCTTATACTTAATCAGACTGTTGGTCCATCAAAGTTGCTGTTTTCTGCTCAGACTGGTAGCAGCTCTCCGGGGTCTCAGGCAGAAGCCGTTCACATCACCTACTGCCATGTCCTTTAACTGAAGATGCCGGGGATTCAATCTGGGACCTTCACACAGTAGCTGCTCAGCCACTGAGCCATAGCCCCTCCCTGCACTGAAGGTGCTAAACCTGGAGGTTTCTGCATGCGATCTGCATGCGCTTGACCACTGAGTGACGGCACCTTTTCAACAGATGTTCTCTGGTCCCGGGGGGCGGAGCTTGGCTTCCGGTAATGGTGGACGTGTAGTGGATCGCCTCCTCCACCCCACCCGTTAAATATTCCTTACAACCACGTTAACCTACTCATCTGCCTACCTAATTCCTCATGGAAAAGTCCGGGCAACCAAGAACAGCAAAAAAAGTGAGTAACTCACAACAACTCACACAGTATTTAAAATCAGGGCCGATGACTTCGCCAGTAAACACAGCGCCAAATCGAGAACTTAAAATGGCGGACGGCAATCCCCCGGAGCTCACAGAAGATGATGGTAAAGCGCTTTCGCGCTTCGAATTCTTCACAATGATTAAACATTTAGAATCCACGATCGCAGAACAAGTCCAACTTGCCATCAAGCCTCTTATTGCAGAGCAAGTACAATTAGCTATCAAGATGTTCTCTGGTCCCGGTCACAAGGGCCGGAAAATGTGTGGGGGGGGGCTGTTTTCCCCGGAGCAAAGTAACGTGCGGCAGCCCAATCACATGTCCCGTTGAGGTCCCGTGGTTAGGCCGTTAGGTGCCGATCACACGGCTATCCTGCAGTGCGGCAAAGAAGCGGCGCGGCGCGATCACACCGGCAATCGCTAGGCGCCGCTTCCGTGGCAAACGGGATTTTTTTTCACACCGAAGTTTCCGCGTGATCGTTTGTGCGCATCCTGTGGAGACTTACACACACAAAAAATCCAGTGTGCGACGGGACATGGATGGGCGTTGGATGCCACGGGATTCAAACACAAACGCGATCAGACGCCCGCCCTTGCCCTGCGTTTTCCGGAAACTAGTACATCGTATGTGGTAGTTTTTCACTCCGCACCTTCGGCGAGGAGCCACGGGTTAGCCACGGGTGTACTACGCTTCCCAGATGTTGCGGTATGATAGCGCACCAAAAATCCGCCTATCATCCGTGTCTTTAGTGTGGCAACTTCTCTGTGTGAACAGGGCCCCTGTATATGCAGTTCCCATTTCCAGTGGCACAGCCTGCAGCGACTATAACCTGTGTCTTGTCTTAAGAAAACAAAAACAAAACCCAAGTTTAATTAGTCTATTTTAAATTGGTTGTTGATGGTTTTATTGGGTTTTCTTAATGCAAACCTGAACATTTACAAGTCCCTTTGAGCCACTACATAGAGTGGAGTGTATATATTAAATAAGCCAACATGGAAGGCCAAGAATTGTAATTTCTTTTCCCAGGAGAGCTTTTATTGGAACCTAGTTTGTAGATACCTTTGGCGATTTTAGTCTATTGGCTTTTATACGGGGGAAATTAATAACGAACTACCTTACTGGTTTTAATTGGTTGCTTGCAAAGTATCTTGAGTATGCTGACAGCAAGGAAGAGTAATATCTTTAAAGAAACAAATAAACTGGAGAGGGGAGCTTGTGTTCCTGAATGCATAAAGAAACCCCTGGAGTTGGTTATTGGTTTGTTATCAAACAGCACGGAAGGCCTCCATCTCTTCCTGTTGACTCTGGCAACTAAGAGTGAGGAACTGAAGAGGAATCTAGGACTTGACAAAGCATTCATGATCATAAATTAATTGTGACAGCTTCCCTATTATCCTGTAATCTCTTTCTACAGCCTTTGGCAAGTAACCTCCTCCAGCTAATGGGAGGGGCAAAGATATAGCTTGTTTCAAATTTGATCTTCCCCCCAGCCTTTTAAATGTTACAGAGATATACTCCCACACCTATACGTCAATAACTGGTACGTCGTTTTAGTAAGAGATGCTGCTTCTTTCCAGCACACTAAATAGTCCACACCTTTCTACACTCTCTTCCCTGTACCCTGGCTTTTGACATCTTTGCCACTTTACAAAGTAGGCCTTAGATAAGCATGGGAGATATCTAAGTAACCATATGATTCCAAGAGGAGCATAACACACAACAGAAAGTCAGTTCCACTCCTGGGTGCCCACAGAAAATAACCCAAGTCCTAACCACCTTCTTAACTCTGGTTTGTAAATACACGGCTTTTGTAAATTAAAAGGGCTCACGTACCCCTTGTATTTCAGTTGCTCCATGCCAGGATTCTGACGCTACCTGAGGCTGCAGTCCTAACCAATGACTTTAGGACGGTTTGGGCCTCAAAAAAGAAACGATCGCGCATAAACCAAGTCCAAACTGTAACGCTGCACCCAAACCCAACGGCAGAGGAGGCCAGGCGAGCGATCCACGGAACTTTAATTAAAAATTGGGAAAGAGAACTGATCTTGTGAATCTCACGCTCCCAACGCAAAGGATAAGTATCTGGATGGGCCTTGCTTAATATTTCCCCCCCAAGAGTTCCCTGAAGCAGGAGGACCGAAGGGCACAAAAGAGCCAAGTCCCCGGCCAGTGGCTTGGCTTTCATATCTAACTATCTCGCCCTCTGGCATCACCACCGGTTATACTGGGGCAGGAGATCTAACACCATCCGGGAGAGAGCTGCCACAGAACAGAATTGACATATTCCCCACCACCACCACCCTTTCAGTAACCGATAAAGAAGGGGTCAAAGAGCCAGAGAGAGGATTTTGGATTCTTAGGAAATAAGGGTGAGGGTGCAGCAACCGCTCACTGTAAGTACGCTAAGAACCCCCTCTCCCCTCCACCCCAAAACAACCCCCCCCAAAAATACCTTTTCCTTAGGCGGGGTGCATTTTGAAATGAGA
>NW_015163284.1:23530-25623 GCF_001447785.1 Gekko japonicus | reverse complement strand
CATTGGCATCTCTTATGTTCTTAATCATGTATATGAACATATGGGTATTCTTTTTATTGTTTTGCAGTGTTTTACCACAGTGCACATGAGCATCGGCATGATGGAGCAGAGAAGTCATGAATGAGCTTTGGAAATGGATGGAAAATGACATGACTGGATGGGAAATTGCATAACTTCCATCCACATAAATGGATGGAAAATGACATGACTGCCAAGAGATCCAGACATAGATTGTTTATGTAATCTATGGCCTTAGGGGAATGCTGTGTCTTAGGGGCAGAGCATCAACTTGGCATGCAGAAGGTCGCAGGTTCAATCCCTGGCATCTCCATTGAGAAAGGACCAGGCAGTAGGTGCTGTGAAAGACCTTCACCTGAGACCCCGGAGAGACGCCGCCAGTCTGAGTAGACAGTACGGACTCTGATGGGCCGAAAGTCTGATTCAATGTAAGGCAGCTTCATGCCCCCTCCTTGCTGCCAAGATGCAGTCCAAATATTAAATGAAAACAAGTCACATGATTTGCTGAGGTCCATTCAACCCCAGAGAGACAAGGACCTCCAGAATTTTGGCCCTTGATCCTACCCTCTTGGTAGGCTTGCCAACAACCTGTAGACAAGCTTTTCCTTGGTCTTGTTTGCTTCCAGGCTATTGGCAACTCTACCTCTTGCTGCCCCTGGAAATCCGGTATCAAATGACACATGCCTATCGCTCCACACACACTGCAGACACAAGGGAACAGGGATGAAGTCCTAATGCCAGTTTGGTGCAGTGGTTAAGTGCGCGGACTCTAATCTGGGAGAACCGGGTTTGATTCCCCACTCCTCCATGTGCACCTGCTGATAATAATAATAATATACTTTATTGTCATTGTACATAGTACAACGAAATTAAGGTGCAATCATTCGGTGATCTACAAGCATACTCATATACACTCACACAACCATACTCATATACACTCACACAACCATTAGGGTTCACATTGCAACTTAACCACCAATGTCAACAAAACCACCAAATTCCAATTCATACAGCATTTAAAGCAATAATAGCTCTCGAATAAAAACTGTTTTTTAATCTGTTTGTCCTTGTTTTGATTGTCCTATATCTTCTACCCGAAGGCAGCAGTTCAAACAGGGAGTGTTCAGGCTGTGACAAATCCTGCAAAATGTGACCTTGGGTCAGCCACAAGCTCTGGCACAGCTGTCCTTGAAAAGGGCAGTTTGTGTCAGAGTTCTCTCAGCCCCACCCATCTCACAGGGTGTCTGTTGTGGGGAGGGGAAGGGAAAGGAGTTTGTAAGCTGCTCTGAGACTCCAAGTGAAGGGCGGGGTATAAATCCAATCTCCTCCTCTTCTTCTTCTTCTTCTTCTTCTTCTTCTTCTTCTTCTTCTTCTTCTTCTTCTTCTTCTTCTTCTTCTTCTTCTTCTTCTTCCCTCCTACTTTGGAAATAAGCGGGGGGGGGGAAGCTGAGCTCCTAGATCTGCAAAGAAACATGAATCGGGAGAATTTGGGGAGCATTTCTAATTAGAATGCTTCAGTAGAGCCTGACCAGTGTCAGTTACTGTGGCGCAAACCATAAAGTGCCTTTGAATCTAAATGCCGATAAGAATTTTTGCTCCATGGAGAAAATTAGACCCAAAAAAAGAAGAGAGAGTAAGTGCTAGCTATTTTCATCAAGCACTGTCTCTTAGCCACGATAATGCCGCAGAGTTGAAATATTCATGATGCAAACGTCTCTTCCCTTATGTTTACAGTGAGGATTTTTTTTTTTTTAAGTAGACATTCCAATTACTGCATCCCTTGTATACCGTGTCTTGGTATGGCAACCGAAACTGCTTCTAGGTAACCTTAGGTGACTCGGTACTTTGGAGATGATAGCGTACTGTTAGTGAAGGTTCCTGTTTCTTAGAACTATGTTGGTCCACCTTTTCTTTCAGAAACGGCAGGGAACCAAGGCAGAAGGAGGAAGAGGAGGAGGAGGAAATTGGATTTATACCCCGCCCTTTGCTCTGAGTCTCAGAGCGGCTTACGGTCTTCTTTCCCTTCCCCTCCTCACAACAGACACCCTGTGAGGTAGGATGGGCTTAGGGAGCTC
>NW_015163284.1:22262-23519 GCF_001447785.1 Gekko japonicus | reverse complement strand
GAGAGAACAGCTCTCAGAGAACTTGTGACTGACCCAAGGTCACACTAGCAGCTGCATGTGGAGGACTGGGGGAATCAAACCCAGTTCTCCCAGATTAGAGTCTGCACTCCTAACCACTACACCAAACTGGCTCTAGAGATGAGTTAGGTTTGAGTCCCGTAGCAGCATAGAGACCAATAGTAGTTTCTGGGTGTACGCTTTCGAGAGTTAAAGTTCCCTTCATCGGACGTGAGTAGCAGAGGAACAAAAAGAGCTTTGACTCTCAAATGCTTAAATCCTGAAACTCTTGTCGGTCTCTATGGTGCTACCAGATTTGAATCTGACTTTTCTACTGCAGACAAGCACGGCTGCCCTCGGAAGCGTGTCTTCAAGGACATAGATCCTGATGCTCACATCGTACCTTGAAGGAAGATGCTCAGATGTTCTGGAGCTAAGCCGGGAGCGTAAGCAGCCATGACGCCTGAGACAAAATGATGCACACAAACGGCAAGCCATGCTGTACTTCTGTTGGGTATTACAAGTTGAAAACACTCAGTATATCTAGGGTTAAATGTTTGTTTACGTTACTCACAGGAAGTTACATGTTTCTCATGTAACCAATGTTCTTTAGCTGTAGAAAGCCCAGGAATTTTCTCCCTGATCTTGGAATTTGATTGGGACTAAAGTGTCAAGGTGTATGGCTTCTCTTCCCGTCTTTGTTTGGTGTTCTGAAGAAGAAGAAGAAGAGCAGCCATAATCTCTCTCTTCTAGTTTTGTCTTTGTAGAGTAAGGATGTAGCCGATTCAGCTCTGTTGTTATTTTCATCCCAGTTACCCTTCTCATGCTAGAATTTAGTAAAAACGTTATATTTTAATCACACATGGACTCTCAGTCTGAATTATTTTACTCTGGCTCTGCTGGACTATCTTATCTCTGCTAAATACCATTTTTTTCAATATCTCACTATCACCCAACAACTTTTGATGGGGTTAAAAAACAGAGGGGGCAATGGTGCCTTGGAACAGTGTGTGTGTGCGTGTGTATACTTGTGTATGAGCACCTCCTGTAGGTTTTGTTGGAGTGAGCGAATCAGCATGCCTGGACACTGGGGGGCATTACATCACCCTAAGTGTGTGTAGGTATCATAGGCGTAATCTTCGTGGAGGCTCACGCCCCGCCGAAATTTTCAGGAAGGTGCTCAGCCTCCCCCGGGAGCCACCCTTGCTCCTAGCAAAGCAATGCCTCTGGCCCAGCCCCAGCCCCCCCCCCGGGAAATTG
>NW_015163284.1:16839-21481 GCF_001447785.1 Gekko japonicus | reverse complement strand
CCTTGCAGCTCCACTGCCGAGCCCCATGAGGGGCCCAGCAGTGGACCTGCAAGGCCGGCGGAAGTGTAAGGAAGCCCCGCGAAGGCCCTCCCTGGCCCCAGGCAGGCAGGGGTGGGGAGTGGCAGGGAGGAAGCAACTTACCCTCCCTCTTCTCCTGCCTCCTCCTGGCTGAATGAGGGCCGGAAGCGGGGCGGCTGGAAGCAGGGGGTGGGGCTTTGTCATGTGCCCCGCCCCCATACCTCACCCGGGGGAATTGCGATCCCCCGCGATCACCCCCTGAAATGACCTCTGCCACTGGTGATAGGGAAACTACTCTTCACATTAGGCTTCTCTCTCTTCTTTTGACTGCAACCTGAATGTGGACTGAATCTACTTGAAAAAAATGTAAGTTTTTACCTTTTTTGCAACATACTTCTTGGGAGGTTTATTGACCGCACTCAGTATCATGCTTCTATGACTGCGCAAAACTCTGCTACATTAACCAAGTATTCCAATAGGTTTCAACCCCGCCCCCACTCAAATCTCTGAGAGGGGGTGCTTCCTTCACAATCTGTGATCAAGGTGTTCAAAACCTTCCTTTGACGCAGCTGTAACATCTGCATCAGGAAAGACGGAATATTTGTCTCTCTCTCTCCGACCGGTTCTTTCTGTACACCATCCCATACGGAGTCTCCTTTTTTTAATCTTTCTGGCTGACTGCGTTAAAGGTTTCTATTTTCAGCTTCCCACAGATGACAGAACACAGAGAGAGAGAGAGGTATAAACGCCAGCTCGGGTGAACACGGACGGGGAAGATATCCTCGGAGCAAAGGGAAAGTTGGAAACATCAGTCAGATAATAATTTCCAGGGCAGGTTTTTAAAGCTGAAAGGGGAAATAAAAAACACAGAAGTACCCAATCGGGGTCACTCTGAAAATAATGGAATGACCTCTCCGAGGATTAGAATACTAAAAGGCTAACAAGCCATGATGGGGAGAATAATTTTGACTCATTAAGGATGGGGGGGGAAAGAGTCTTTTCTTCTTAAATCTTCCCAACAGGTCTGCTAATAGGAGGGAGGGCCGGAGCAAAAGCTCCGCAGCCGCAGAGAGATGCTGGAAAGATCTTCCACTACAGAAGAAGCATGTGGATAAACAAGACAGTCCTCCTCAAAGGAGCTGCGGTGGCTCAAGTGGTTAAGATGCTGAACTGCAGGCTGTGGAAGGTCAGTAGTTCAGCAGTTCGAGACCCGGGTGCCCGCATGATGGAGTGAGCTCCCATCTCTAGTTCCAGCTCCTGCCAACCTAGCAGTTCGGAAGCAAGAAATTGCAAGTAGATAAATAGGTACCACTTTGGTGGGAAGGTAACAGCGTTCCGTGCGCCTTGGTGTTTAGTCATGCCGGCCACATGACCATGGAAACGCCTTCGGACAGCGGACTCTTTGGCTTTGAAACGGAGATAACCAACACAACCCTAGAGTTGGATTCGACTGGCTTTCGAGCAAGGAAACCTTTACCTTTACCTTACCTCCTCAAAAGCCCTCTTGTTTACATTGTGAAACTTGGCGGTGGTGGTCGAAAGTGCCAGCAGATCACAGCTGACTTATATCAACCCCATAGGGTTTTCAAGGTAACAGACGTTCAGAGGTGGTTTGCCATTGCCCACTACAGTTTGGTGTCACAGACTCTAATCTGGGAGAACCGGGCTTGATTCCCCACTCCTCCACCTGCAGCTGCTGCATGACCTTGGGCAAGCCACAGTTCTCTCAGAACTGTTCTCTCAAGGACAGTCCAAGAAAGAACCCTCTCAGCCCCACCTACCTCACAGGGTGTCTGTTGTGGGGAGGAGGAGGGTAAAGAGTTTGTAAGCCGCTCTGACCCAATCTGCATCTAGCATTTGCTCCACTGTTTTACCAAACCCACACTGCAACAGTGTGCCTTCGGGGTAGAATGGGATATAAATCCAAAGACAAATAAAAAATAAAATAAAAGATAAAAACAGGGAAAGATGCAGCTCAAAACCAACCCCGGGCCAACGTACTGACTGCAGAGTCACCCCTGAATGGCCATAAAACGGCCATGAATCTATGCAGACGGCCACCATAAAACCGAGAGATCAGACAAAGTGAAAACGGCATGCAGTCTGGAGACTGCCATGAAATCCGACTATCAATCAAAGTGAAAGTGGCATGCAATGTAGAGGGGAATTTCTATTCCAGTGTGGGTTTGGTAAAACAGAGGAGTAAATGCTAGGTGCAGATTGGCCACAGGCTCCAAGTGAAGGGCGGGGTTTAAATCCAATCTCGTCCTCTTCTCTTCTTCTACCTTTGCATCACACACCTGGTATTCCTCGGAGGTCTCCCATCCAAATACAACACAGAGCCGACCCTGCTTCACTTCCAAGATTTGATGAGATCGGGTCAGCCTGGGCTGTGAGGCTGATTCTTGTCTTCCGTGGCTTGAAAAGGACATGAGGCTCTTCATATCTGAAGAGGCAAGACTCCCCAGTGGTTGGAATCACCTTGTTCTAGCCCACATATGCAATTATTGTCCATCATGTGGCGCTCCCCTTGGGCTAAACGGGCGGGCTTGCCCACCGCTGTCTTGTCTTAGGGTTGCCAAACTCTAGTTCCAGCCTGGAGATCTCTCCGACTTACAGCTGATCTCCAAACCACAGAGGTCAGTTCCCTTAGAGAAAATGGCTGCTTTGGAGGGCGGACTCCGTACTCTGACGACATACATCCCCTCCCCAGATTCTGCCCACCCCAGTCTCCACCCCCAAGGATTTCCTAATCCAGAGATGGCAACCCTAGGACTCCTGACCCAATGAAGGCTTAAAAAGGTAAAGGTAAAGGTTCCTTTGCTCGAAAGCCAGTCGAGTCCGACTCTAGGGTTGCGGTGCTCATCTCCGTTTCAAAGCCGAAGAGCCAGCGCTGTCCAAAGACGTTTCCGTGGTCATGTGGCCGGCATGACTAAACACCAAGGCGCACGGAACGCTGTTACCTTCCCACTGAAGTGGTACCTATTTATCTACTTGCAATGCCTTGCTCTCGAACTGCTAGGTTGGCAGGAGCTGGAACTAGAGACGGGAGCTCACTCCGTCATGCGGCACCCGGGTCTCGAACTGCTGAACTACCGACCTTCCACAGCCTGCAGTTCAGCGTCTTAACCACTTGAGCCACCGCAGCTCCTTAATGAAGGCTTACCAGGCATCAAAATGGAAAGGGGAAGGGGTTGCATCTCCTGGTTCCTCCCTCCGTCTTTCTGGGACTCAGGTGCTTTCTACATATAAGCTGGGCCCACCATTCCTCTCCAGTAGGATTGTTGCTTACACAGTAATGGTGAGGGACTTCCTGTGATACTCCCTATTCCCCTTCCTCACTCAGTGGAGTGATGGGAGGAAAAGGGGGTGGGGAGAGACAACACCAAGAATTCACTTCCTGTTCTGAAACAGGAAGTGACATCACGATGCTCTAGGAATTTCAAAACCACTATGGACAAACCATAGAGATTTTCACATTCCTGCAGCATGATGATGTTACTTCTTGTTTTGAAACGTCCAAGGAGTCTCCACCCCGCAAAAGCTCCTGAAGAGCTGTGATGGGGGGGGGGGAGTGAAGTGTTAAATAGCTTTCTTCCCCTTATTGCATGTTGCTTAAATCATAATAAAGAGGTGGCTCAATGTTTACACTCAAAAGATTGCATCTCTGCTCCTTATTTCTGAGTATGAACATAGTTACCTCCAGGGGTCATTTTGTAGAAAAAGAGGTGCAGGGGCTCATTAGCATAACTCATTAGCATAACTTATTTGCGTATGCCACACCCCCTGACATCACCGGAAGTGTGTCAGAAGGCTACACCCAATACTCAGGCTCCACTGGACTATTTTGGATTGCTAGCTATTGGGGGAGGGGGGAACGTGCAGATCTGTCCTGGCAGAGGAGGGAGAGCTTGTACCTGAATAAAACTTGGTCTTAAAGGTGCCACTGGACTGTTTTGGACTAGGGGGCCGGGGCGGGGGCTCTGGCTGCTTCTTGCTCTGACTGAGGGCTGCTGGGAGCAGGGAGTGGGGCTTGTTGCATGTGCCCGCCCCCTGGGCTCTTTACTCCCGGAGCTCCGCTCCTGTGCGCTCCTGCAGGAAATGACCCCTGGTTATCTCCTTTGCATTTGTGTGTTAGAGATGCCAGACCAGGAGCACTTGGGGAGAGGGGAGGCAGGGACAGGCAGAAACCCAGAATTGACTTCATGACATTGGGGGCGGTGCTCTAGGACTTCCCCAAAACACTATAATTTAACCCATCCCATTTCCCCTAATTTCTGGCCGTTTAGGTACTGACAAGCAAGGAAGGGCCTCGCCAACGTATATGGAGACCTGGCCCCTGGTGTGTGTGTGTCTATGTGTGTGTTCTGACACAGCTGCCTTCCCTCCGTCAATGCAAAGTGGGTCAAGCCTCTCCTCCCTTCCAGATCCACAGTACCCCCAGACACATGGCCCCCAGGTAGGTACTTGCTGGCAGATATTTATTTGCTTTGCTACTGCAGCATCTGGCATGCCGTGGCCTCAGCTCCTTCGGCTTCTAGTGGCAGGGTATGTGGGACACCTGTCTCTCTTGGCACGTACAGGCAGAGATCTTCCACGTTTCTTTGGGGGAAGAATGTTTTTT
>NW_015163284.1:12696-16079 GCF_001447785.1 Gekko japonicus | reverse complement strand
CCCGGAGGGCTGGGGGGGGGGGGGGGCTTGGCATGCCCAGCAGCTGGGAGCCGTGCAGGCCTCTTTGTCACTGCCAGGGGGGTGGGGAAGAAGGTTTGATGGGCCCGGCCCTCACGGGAGGAGAGAGAAGCTTGGTGGGCCCGGGGCCTGGGAGCTGCGCAGGCCTCGCTGTTGCTGCTGGGGGGTGGGGGAGAAGGTTTGATGGGCCAGGTGTCTGGGAGCCATGCGGCCCTCGGCATCAGGGGAGGGAAGCTTGGCGGACTAGTGGCTGGGAGCCGCATAGGCCTCGCTATCGCTGCTGGGGGGGCGAGGGAGAAGGTTTGGTGGGTCCAGCAGCTGGGAGCCACGTGGGCCTCATCGTTGGGGCCGGGGGGGAAGCTCACCTGTGGCTGCTTCCTCAGCCCTGAAGTCCTCCTGCTTCCGCAGGATGGGAGCCATGGGGAATACTCCCCCCCCGTGAGTATCACGGGTCCCTCTTCTTGTGCTTATCTAATTCCCTCTTGAAGCCGTCCATGCTTGTAGCCGCCGCCACCTCCTGTGGCAGTGAATTCCATGTACTCTTTGGGTGAAGAAGTACTTCCTTTTATCCATTCTAACCCGACCGCTCAGCAATTTCATGGAGTGCCCACGAGTTCTTGTATTGTGAGAAAGGGAGAAAAGTACCTCTTTCTCTACCTGCTCTATCCCATGCATAATCTTATAACCCTCGATCGTGCCACCCCTCATCTCACTTGCCCTGAAAGCTCCTTGCTGGGGTTGTCGTAAGTTGGCTGAGACTTGATGGCACTTTGCACATAGAGAGCATAAAATGGTGTAACAGTTTCCTAAATATACCAAAAGACAGCAAGACAAATTTAAGCGGACCAAAACCATTCCCAATGTCATCAAAAAAACAAACTAAAGTGGCCCTGTCTGGTCATAGAATCATAGAATTGGAAGGGACCTCCAGGGTCATCTAGTCCAACCCCCTGCACAATGCAGGAAATTCACAAATACCTCCCCCCAACACACACGTCCAGTGACCCCTGCTCCATGTCCAGAAGAGGGCAAAAGAAAAAAAGGCTCCAGGATCCCTGGCCAAACTGGCCTGGAGAACAGTTGCTTCCTGACCTCAAAGTGGCGATCAGCGTTTCCCTGGGTGTGCAAGAAAGGGCCACGAGAACTAAGCACTGAGGCAGCCCTTCCTGCCCTCCCTTCTCATGATCTGCCTAAGTTCACTTATACATGTAACAGTATCCAAAGTAGAAACTGGTCCATCCAAAGGATACCCAATCAACCATGATGCAGCCTGATGAGAAGCAGACCTGTAATAAAATAATGCGATCCTGCCAGGTGATCAGCTGATGCACCACAAATTCACACGAGCCAGGGAACTAGTTGGCCAGCCCAAAGAAACATCCGTGGTTGTAGGGCTAGATGCTGATAATGGTGACTGTCGCTTTTCTTCAGTGTGCTGAAAACAATGGGGTAGATCCTGTAAAATACTGTAAGTCTTTATGCAAGGCGATCTGGGAGGGAAAGGGTTAAAAGAATTCTCTCCTATCCGTAAACACTTGGCAGTTGGCTCCACCCCCTCATCTGTTCGATGTTGAGCCATTGTTTCATCTTATATAGGGCTTCTCTCTCACACCTGGGCTTGGAGCTGTAGCATGTTTTTGACGTTAATCTGTTAATAGTGTTAAATGTCCCTACAGGAATACGTCGTATAAGACGTACTTCTATTTTTGTAAGTAAAAATTTCTTTCTCTTGTTACCACTGGAGTCAGATCATCTTTGTCTTTTGTTTGAACAGCATTTTCCCATTGACTGGGAAATGTGGAGGACCGAGGATACTGCAAACAAAAGCTTCTGTGCTTCCAAGGCAAACAATATTGTTTTAGCATTTAACCCAATGGATCCAACCATCTCCTAAGTAGCCTTCTTCCAGCTTCAGAGGTTTTTCTTCCAAGGGAAAAAAAACCATTTAAGTTGGAGGAGACTGGAGGAAGATGAGAAAAGAGAAGAAGAGATTGGATTTATATCCCTCCCTTCACTCGGAGTCTCAGAGCGGCTTACAAACTCCTTTCCCTTCCCCTCCCCACAACAGACACCCTGTGAGGTAGGTGGGGCTGAGAGAGCTCTGACAGAAACTGCTCTTTTCAAGGACAGCTGTGACAGAACTATGGCTTGTCCAAGGTCATCCAGCAGCTGCAAGTGGAGAATCAAACCCGGTTCTCACAGATTAGAGTCCGCGCACTTAACCACTACACCAAGATGGAGGAGACTGCAAACTTGAGCCAAAAGGAAAGGTGGAGTTTGAATACATGAATAAATAAATAATCATCGCTCTGTGAAGTAGTAGGATAAAGGTAGGATATACCTCAGTCTTCTTAGTCCAGGGAGGAGTTCCACTCCAGCAACTGGCTTATGCCTTCAGTCAGGCTAGGAGGGAGATGTCTCTGTAGGAGCTGTCTCCTTTTCCGAATTTCTCTGTTCTACAGCTCCGGATGAAATTTTATGTGAGAAGATCTCCAGGGCAAATGAACACACCAGCGCACGAAAAGGAAACTGCAAAGAGCGGGGGCATCATTAAAATGTCCCTGTCTGGGGTGGCACGGAGAAGCCGCCAGCGGCTGGTAGCGTACAACCTTTCCTAATTATGGAATCCCAGTGTTAACTAACGGAAGAGATACAGGTGCAACTTTAAAAATTAAAGAGGCCTTTATTGGGGCGGGGGTGGTGGTTGAGGCTTGTCTTGCCATTTGAGAGGAACCCGCAAAGCGAAATGCAGAATGCCAATTAAGACCCGGAAATGTTTTGATAATGGTTCTTTGCAGGCTTAAAATAGCAAGATATTCCTTCCCGTAATGGGGCCAAAGCGTTTGAGAGTGGCAGGCGCTGAAGCTTCAGTGGAAATGAACACCCCCCCCGCCCCGTTCCTCCTCCCCTTTTCTCCCCAAACTCCAGGATTTTATTTGTTCCCACAAACTGAGGCTGGATTCCTTGATGAAATCAGCCAGAAAACCCCTTCCTGTCTCTCGGGCTGCTTTCCCTTCCATATTTCTGGGTGGTCAATGGTGTCGTAAGAATGCACCTGTAGCATTTGTGTAAACTAACCCTGTATAGTGTTACCTGTACCTCTAGATTCGTAATGGTCTGGTGAGTGCCCCTTACCAAAGCAGGTAGAATGTTAAAAGAAAGTTAGCTGGAATGCAACACAAGGTTATTTAAACAATAAATAGTTTATTAGCTGAAGACATGCAAGAAATACAAAACAGAATACTTACTTCAAAAAAAAAGAAAGACAGTCAGTGGTTATATATATATATAGAAAAAGATTTCCCCATGCAGCAGAAGCTTCTGGACTGGCCCAGAGAGATCACGAAAGGCAAAGTCTTCTCTGG
>NW_015163284.1:10524-12205 GCF_001447785.1 Gekko japonicus | reverse complement strand
CTTTCAGCGTTGCGCCACCTCCTCCAATCGTCTGCCGCCGCTGCTCCGCTGTAGCCGCCATTCTTGCCGCCGCCGCCATTGCTGCTGCTTCTCCACACACTTCCATAGGCGGAGGAGGGTGCCCCCCACCCTACTAAGGGTGGGTACCCATTTATCTACTCGCCGATAGATAGTTACTTGGCTTTCAAACCGCTGGGTGGGCGGGAGCTAGGACGTAAGGGTCGAGAGCTCACCTCGACCGCGGTGGGACTCGAACAGATGCTCGAGTAGATGTTAATGCAGGTGTTATACTCCCTGCGCCACCGCTCCCTTTTAACTCCATGTTGGGAGTCATGTGCTGCTAGCTGTTTGGAAAGTTACAGAAATAGAGGAGAAAAACACTATGATTTCTTTATAAAATTTAACTGTATAAATAGGTCTTAAATTTTCTGAACCAACTATTTTATTTTTCTCACAACAAATGGTAATTTGGGGAGGGAATGGGAGGGAGCGTGGAGAAAGGGGGCGATTCTGCATCTAGCATTCGCTCCACATTTGCTCAACTGGGAGGAAAAGGTGCAGCTCCAAACCCCATTCAAATACCTCGGGGGCAATGCCGTACTGACTGCAAAGTCACCCCTGAACGGCCATAAAATGGCCGTAAATCTATGCAGAAGGTACCATAAAATCCGATATTCAAAGAAAGCGAACGCGGCATGGAGTGTGGAGGCTACCGTAACATCCAGTGATCAAAGGAAGCGAAAGCAGCATGCAGGGCAGAGGGGGATTTCTGTTCCAAGGTGGGTTTCGTAAAACGACGGAGGGAAAAGCCAATGCAGAATTAAGTCAGGGTCAGCCAGGACGATCCTGGCTTTGTATTCCAAAGCAAATTCACCGAAAATGCTCTACAGACACACTAGAAAAATGTCCTACAATTTAAGGCATTTTTACAAAACCAACCAGGGCCCCAGTCACACGGAGAATTAGCCATGCGATAGGGACGGCTTCGTGCGGATTTTATGGGCACGATCACACGTGAACATCTGGCAAGTGTCCCACACTTGTAGGCAACCTGTGGCACCCGGCCGAAGAAGCAGAGTTAAGATAGTAGTAGGGAAAGGGCAGTATTTTCTGGAAAACGCACTGCGCGGGCAGGCATCGGATCGCGGAAGCGCTGGGATCCCATCGCATTCAGTGCCCGTCTGCATCCCACCGGATTTTTTTTTAAGCCTCCGGGGTATGCGCACAAACACGCATGTGCACAAACGTGGTACTGCTGCGTTGCCACGCTTCACCATCACCGTGTGATCAGTGGCTGACGGCCTCAGCACGGACCCTTATGATACCACACTTCATTTTGGTTTGGAGCAAAAAGCCTCACCCCCCCCCCCCCCGGATTATCTCGCTCGTGTGACCGGGGCCCAGGTTTCTTTTCTGCAACAAATCAGCTAGGTTTTCTCAGGACTTCTCTTACTGATGACGCTATCTCGGGCCCTAGGAAACAAGAGCCGTATTGGACTTATGTACCCTTTGCTTGTGGGTGAATCTGCCTCTCGGTTTTGGACAATGGTTTTGGACAGGGCTTTTTTTTTGTAGAAAAAGCCCAGCAGGAACTCATTAGCATAATAGGCCAAACCCTGATAGTACAGCACATTAGCATATTAGGCCACACCCCCATGTTACCAGAAGTGTGGTCATCCAG
>NW_015163284.1:10206-10337 GCF_001447785.1 Gekko japonicus | reverse complement strand
TTGGGTGTGGCCTATTATGCTAATGAGTTCCTGCTGGGCGTGGCCAACTCGGGAGCCAGCCAGAACTCCGTTCCTGTACGTTCCTGCCCAAAAATAGCCCTGGTTTGGGATATCTCTTAACAGATAATCAC
>NW_015163284.1:9908-10114 GCF_001447785.1 Gekko japonicus | reverse complement strand
TGTACATGACCCAATGAGGCGTGAGGACCCAGGCAGAGTAACAACCAATTTTATTAAGAGATTTAACAAGAAGTTTAGATCTATAACAAGTAGGGAAAATGAGCAAAGTAAAGTCAGGTAAATCAGTAAAATAATAAATCCTAACGCGTCTGTCTACATCAGACTCATTTGTCGAACTCATTTGTTATGCGGGCCGGATCTGACAT
>NW_015163284.1:0-8696 GCF_001447785.1 Gekko japonicus | reverse complement strand
GTATGAATTGGTTTATCAATTACTTATCAATAAACATTATAAAAGTGGGGGGAAAGCAGTTTCTGTCAGAGCTCTCTCAGCCCCACCTACCTCACAGGGTGTCTGTCGTGGGGAGGGGAAGGGAAAGGAGTTTGTAAGCCACTCTGAGACTCCTTTGGGTAGTGAAGGGCGGGGTATAAATCCAATCTCCTCCTCCTCCTCCTCCTCCTCCTCCTCCTCTTCTTGGGCTTGCCTCCTGAGTCATCCTGCAGTTATTCAGTTGCTTGTCAGGGTTGGCAGACTCCAGGTGGGGCCTGGAGACTTCCCGCTAATACAACTGACCTCCAGGTAATAGAGATCAGTTCCCTGAGGGGGAAATGGTTGCTTTGGAGGGCGGACTTTATGGTGCCTTCCGCACTTGGATCTCATCCCTGGTTTTATCAGAGTTCAACTTGCGACACAATAGCTTGCATTTATCCCTTGTTGTAACAGCAGTTTTGTGTACTGGTTAAGTGCATGGACTCTAATCTGGGAGGACCGAGTTTGATTCCCCACTCTTCCACTTGCAGCTGCTTGATGACCTTGGGCAAGCCATAGTTCTGATAAGAGCTGTTCTTGAAAAACAGTAGTTTCTGTCAGAGCTCTCTCAGCCCCACCTCCCTCACAGGGTGTCTGTTGTGAGGAGGGGAAGGGAAAGGAGTTTGTAAGCCGCTCTGAGACACCTTTGGGTAGTGAAGGGCGGGGTATAAATCCAATATCCTCCTCCTCCTCCTCTTCTTCCATGGAGAGAGCTAGCCCATAGAATCGCCAAGAGTCAGACACAACTGAATGGATAACAACAACAATAAAGGGCGATGGAACACCTTCCCTATGAAGAAAGGTTAAACAGGTTAGGGTTCTTTAGCTTGCAGAAATGGTGACTCAGGGGGTGACATGACAGAGGTTTAGAGAAGGATAGAGAAGGGAGAGGAAGAAGTACTTTTCTCCCTTTCCCACAATACAAGAACTTGCGGGCGCTCGATGAAATTGCTGAGCAGTCGGGTTAGAGCAGATCAAAGGAAGCACTTATTCACCCAAAGAGTAATTAACATGTGGAATTCACTGCCGCAGGAATTGGTGGCGGCTACAAGCATAGACAGCTTCAAGAGGGGATTGGATGTACAATTCTGCAGGCCCCGTAAGGCAGAGATGTTCCACCAGACTTTTGACTGAGGATTGAAAGTGGAAACCGAGATGAGCACCGCAACCCTAGAGTCGGATTCGACTGGCTTTCGAGCAAGGAAACCTTTACCTTTACCTTTACAAGCATAGATAGCTTCAAGAGGGGATTGGATGTACAATTCTGCAGGGCCCGTAAGGCAGAGATGTTCCACCAGGCATTTGGCTGAGGATTGAAAGTGGATTAGTTAGTGTGTGTGATCGCAGCCATAGAGTTTCAGGTTTCTCCTCCCTGGCTGGTCCTCCTGCTTCCATTTAAATCACCTTCCTCCAGCCCAACTTCTCCCTCCTTGCCTGTTCCACCCTCCCCATCACAAGAGAGTGGCCAAAGGGCTCTCCTGATCCCAACACTCAGCACCTGCTCCCAACCCTTCCCTTTCTCTTCCTCCTTGGCATCAGGTGGGGTGGGCCACCAATCCTCCTCTACTTCCCTTCCCAGCACTGATTCCGTGAGGTGGGATACACGGTCGTCGTTTGGGAGCCCCTCATTTGACTTGGAGGCACAGAAGCTTTACGCGGTATCCCCGATCCTCCACATTTCCCAGTTAAGGAGGAAATGCTGTTCAAACAAATGACAAAGGTGACCTGACTCCAACGGTAACAAGAGAAAGAAATTTTACTTACAAAAATAGAGGCGCCTCTGACATGACATATTCATGTAGGTACATTTAACATTATGAACGGATTAACTTCAGAAAGGTTTAACTGGCTACAGCTCCAAGCCCAGGTAGGAGAGAGAAGAAGAGAGGTCCTATAGAAGATGAAGCACAGAAGAAAAGCAACAGCCAAAAAGGCTCAACATCAAGAATAAGAAGAGGAGGAGGAGGACCAACTCCTTACCCTCCTCCTCCCCACAACAGACACACTGTGAGGTAGGTGGAGCTGAGAGAGCTCTTTCCAGAACTGTCCTTGAGAGAACAGCACTGGCAGAACTATGGCTTGCCCAAGGTCATCCAGCAGCTGCAGGTGGAGGAGTGGGGAATCAAACCCGGTTCTCCCAGATTAGAGTCCCCGCACTTAACCACTACACCACACTGCCAAGTGTTCCCCAACAGAGAATTTTCTTAACCCTTTCACTCCCAGATCCTCTTGCACACAGAGTTACGATATCGAACGATAAAGACATGGAGGAATGTGAAATCCGGCATGGAAGAAGAAGAAAAGACACTAACAACCAAGGAGTCGATAGCTTCTCCCCAAGGAGCCCCCTTATCAGGTCCGACTGACCTTGAGGTTTGCTTCAGCTGGTAAATTCACAGCTCTCCAGCAGAAAGGAAACTCTCAGCCCGCAGCAAAAACATAAAAAAACAAATAAATTATGTGGACATACAACCGAAAGACAAGGAAACAGGAACTATAACTCCTTTTTTTTTTTTTAGTCATAAGCGATATATTTTAAAATACAAGGTGGAAAATAAAATAAAAATACAATTTGGTAAAGTATGAGGTAATTTAACAGACAAATTAATGTTGTCAACGGAAGCCCCTCCCCCTTCTGTTGTATGTATATTTGTCTGTTTTGTGTTTGTCTTGTATGGAAAATATATATATTTTAAAAAACCCAGTTTCATTTAATTGAATAAAAGCATTTAAATGCTCAGGATGTATGCACGGCAGCCTATGAGCAATCGGCAATAAAACATTAAAGTGCCAAGATAGGCTAACAGTTCTTAAAAAGGAGGTTACAGCTTCTTACAGACTGAGTCCTCATGACAAGCTGTGTAGTAAATCACAATAAAACGGGAGTCAATTCCATCTTTTGAGGCAGCTTACCACTTCAATGCCAAACATACTCCCATCCCTCCTTTCAAGTTAACAGCAACACTCGCCCCACCAAAGAAAGGGCAAAGAAACACAAAAGAAATTTTTCAGGCTGCTGTCACTCCCTTCAGATAACAGAATCACGCAGCTGCCGGGAATGACCCAACCAAGCTATATCACCCTCCCCGCCAGCAATGCTCCATCTAAGCTGCGGAGTCTTGTGAGCAAGAAGTCTACTTTGTGAGCTACTGGCATTAAAGTCGTGAGCGAGCGATTTGGCTGCTGCATAAATCAGTTTGCTCTGGAGCCATCCTTCCTGAGCTACGACAAAAACGTGTGAGCCAGAGGCTAAAAAACTGTGAGCTGGCTCACACTAACTCAGCTTAGAGGGAACACTGCCTGCCAGGTAAGATCCTGCCAAACTTATGACCAGGGCTATTTTTGGGCAGGAACGCGCAGGAATGGAGTTCCGGCTGGCTCCCGAGTTGGCCACACCCAGCAGGAACTCATTAGCATAATAGGCCACACCCAAAAGCAGAAACTCATTAGGATTGGCTTCATTAGGTGTGTGTGGCCTAACATGCAAAGGGTCCCTGCTACAAAAAAGGCCCTGGGTTTGGACAACAAACAAGGTAAAGAGAATAAGAAGCAAAAGGTGGGTGTGGCTGGATGACCACAGTTCTGGTAACGTGGGGTGTGGCCTAATATGCCAATTATCTGTGCTGTCAGGGGTGTGGCCTAATATGCTAATTAGTTCCTGCTGTTGGGTGTGGCCTATTATTGCTAATGTTTCCTGCTGGGCTTTTTCTACAAAAAAAGCCCTGCTTATGACCCTCTCCCAATCGTTGGGGCTAATCAAATTACATGCTTACTCGGCCCTCATCCCTTACACCCGTACTCTGTGTTCTGAATAGCAGGATCCTCTCCTAATTCCCAACTGCATCCTTTCCTAACTCTGCTGCATGCAAATGGACTTGATTCCACACGTAACAGGAACTTAATCTAGGTTAATTAATACCATCAGGCAAACGATCACGGTGTTAGAAAGTTTTTTCTCCCCAGAACGTGTAGTTCAGGTCGTAAAAGCATACCCCCTGACCATTAAATCTTATCCCCACGGACCTGTCTTTCCAATTCCAGCATAGCTTTTTAATGAAGCGAAGGAAGGTATGCTTTTTGTCCTGGGAAATGCAAGCCATGGTGTTCTCCGGGGTTGGGAAATTACAGCAAATGACGGTGTTCGGATTGGCACCGATGGCTCTCTTTCCAAGCAGAAGGGAAAAATTATTACTTATTAACTGATTTATACCCTGCTTTTCCCCCCATTCGGGCTGCGGTGGCTCAAGTGGTTAAGATGCTGAACTACAGGTCGGTAGTTCAGCAGTTCGAGAGCCAAGTGCCACATGACGGAGTGAGCTCCCATCTCTGGTCCCAGCTCCTGCCAACCTAGCAGTTTGAAAGCAAGAAATTGCAAGTAGATAAATAGGTACCACTTCGGTGGGAAGGTAACAGCATTCCATGCGCCTCGGTGTCTAGTCATGCCAGCCACATGACCACAGAGAAGTCTTCGGACAGCGCTGGCTCTTCGGCTTGAAAACGGAGATGAGCACCAAACCGAAGAGTCTGATTCGACTGGCTTTCGAGCAAGGGAAACCGTTACCTTACCTTTCTCCCCAGTGCAGACCCAAAGCTGCTTGCTACGTTTCCCTTTCCTCTGTTTTGTCCTCCCAACAACCCTGTGAGGTCAGTTAGAATGAGAGTATGTGACTGGCCCAAGGTTATCCAGTGAGCAGCCCGGGCAGAGTGGGGATTTGAACCTGACACTCCAACCACCGCACTACACTGGCTACACCCTGCCTTTCATTGTGGTTCGAGGTGGCTTACACCTTGTGCCTGCAACGGATGGAGCTAGCCCAGACTTCATCTGCTTTGAGAGCTGCTTCCAAAACTGGACTAAAATGAATCTGAGAATGAGAAGGAAACTGGACCTCGAGGGCATCCAAGGAAGGTGATGGCCAGTAGGATCAGGAGGGACAAAAGGGAATACTAATGTACACAATGAGTCATTAAAATGTGGACTTCTCTGCAAGGAGATGTTTCTTATTCTGTTTACCTTGTTTGTTGTCAAAACCCAGGGCTTTTTTGTAGCAGGAGCTCCTTTCCATGTTAGGCCACACACCCCTAATGTAGCCAATCCTAATGAGTTCCTGCTGTTGGGTGTGACCTATTATGCTAATGAGTTCGTGCTGGGTGTGGCCAACTTGGAAGCCAGCTGGAACTCCGTTCCTGTGCGTTCCTGCCCAAAAATAGGCCTGCTAATGTACACAATGAGTCATTAAAATGTGGACTTCTCTGCAAGGGGATGTAGCGATGGCCACAGGCACAGACAGTGTTCAAAGGGGATTAGATAGATTTATGGAGGGTAGGTCTATCAGTGGCTACTAACCATGGGGACTGAAGGGAACCTCCATGTTCAGAGACAGTCAACCTCTGAATCCCAGGGCCAGGAGGCAACATTAGGGGAAGGCCTCGGCCTCTATTCCCTGTTGTTGGACCTACAGAGAAACTGGTTGGCCACTGTGTGAGACAGGATGCTGGACTAGATGAACCTCTGGTCTGATCCAGCAGGGCTCTTATGCTCTAATGAAGACCTCAACGTCTGTGCCCTTTTTTTGGACCTCCAGAGGAACTGGTTGGCCACTATGTGAGACAGGATGCTGGACTAGATGGATCTCTGGTCTGATACAGTAGGGCTCTTCTTATGTTCTAATGAAGACCTCGACCTCCATGCCCTGTTGTTGGCCCTCCAGAGAAACTGGTTAGCCACTGTGTGACACAGGATGTTGGACTAGATGGACCTCTGGTCTGCTCCAGCAGGGCTCTTCTAATGTTCTAATGAAGACCTCAACCTCCATGCCCTGTTGTTGGCCCTCCAGATGAACCGGTTGGCCACTGTGTGAAACAGGAGGCTCTGATCCAGCAGGGGTCTTATGTTTTTATGAGTTTGGAGCTTCTTGCTCTGGTAAAATATCTGAGGCATTTGGATGGAGTACAAACAACTGGGAGGGGCAGTGGCTCAGTGGGAGGTCAGCCACTTAGCTTTCAGATTATCTTCCAACAACAAGCAGTGTTGCTAAATCCGCAGAGGAAGGGAATGGCAAAAGCATCTCTTGCCTTGAAACCCTATGGGGCAGAATTTCATAGTAAAGGTAAAGGTTCCCTTGCTCAAAAGCCAGTTGAATCCGACTCTAGGGTTGCGGTGCTCATCTCCGTTTCAAAGCCAAAGAGCCAGCGCTGTCCGAAGATGTTTCCATGGTCATGTGGCCGGCATGACTAAACACCAAGGCTCACGGAACGCTGTTACTTTTCCACCGAAGTGGTACCTATTTATCTACTTGCAATTTCTTGCTTTCAAACTGCTAGGTTGGCAGGAGCTGGAACTAGAGATGGGAGCTCACTCCGTCATGCGGCACCCGGGTCTCGAACTGCTGAACTACCAACCTTCCACAGCCTGCAGTTCAGCATCTTAACCACTTGAGCCACCTCAGCTCCTTAGAATTTCATGAGGCCACCATAAATCAGTTGCGATTTGATGGCACTTTACTGGTGAGTTAAGTACCCCTCACTGGGCCAACTGGGCACACCCAAAAAGAGTCAACAATGAGCAAAGTAAATCCAGCTCAAGAAATTTGTGTCATTTAAGTCTCATCAGGGTTTCTCAGGTGTTTTGCCCACGGAAAAACTGTCTGCTTCACCTTCACCCCCTGCCATTTATGTGAAATTCAGCACCAATTCAGCGGCTAAGGAGGACCTTTCAGCGGCTAATTCATGGTGCCATACTGCCATTGTTGTTGTTTTTTAAAAGAGAATAAAACAGTCTGAGAAAGGGAATTTAGAGCAGATAAATGGTGTGGGGAGGAAGGCACCCTTGATCCTTTCTCTTGTTTCCTTCTTCTGATGAAAGGGCTCTTTCTTCCAAAGGTGACTTTTCTTGTTGCAGTGTTCCAACCATGCTAACATTTCAAAGGCAAAAAATAAGGACATGCTTCTAACACCCCAGGTTTCATACTGAGTAACATGACATAATCTGTATGTCATCCATTAATTCTGTAGTTATGGTTGCCAACTCTGTGTTGGGAAATTCCCGGAGATTGAGGAGGAGGAGGAGAAGAGGAGGAGGAGATTGGATTTATACCCCGCCCTTCACTACCCAAAGGAGTCTCAGAGCGGCTTACAATCTCCTTCCCTTCCTCTCCCCACAACAGACACCCTGTGAGGTAGGTGGGGCTGAGAGAGCTCTGAGAGAACTGCTCTTGAGAGAATAGCTCTGAGAGAACTCGTGACTGACCCAAGGTCACCCCACTGGCTGCATGTGGAGGAGTGGGGAATCAAACCCGGTTCTTCAAATTAGAGTCTTCAAATCAGTTGTCATTCCAGGAGATCTCCAGGCCCCAACTTGAGGTTGGCAGCTTTAAGTTAGTCTGAGGGCCCAGGCCTGGGAAGGGGTGGGGAGATCTTCCACAAATAGCATCCCTAAACTGTGATCTGTAATAGCTGGCTCACCAGGAACAGAGTTCCGGCTGGCTCCCGAGTTGGCCACACCCAGCAGGAACTCATTAGCATAATAGGCCACACCCAACAGCAGAAACTCATTAGGTTTGGCTACATTAGGGGTGTGTGGCCTAACATGCAAAGGAGTTCCTGCTATACAAAAGCCCTCCGTTTTGACAACAAACAAGGTAAACAGAATAAGAAGCAAAAGGTGGGTGTGTCTGGATGACCACACTTCTGCGAACATGGGGTGTGTGGCCTAATATGCTAATGAGCTGTGCTGTCAGGGCTGTGTCCTAATAAGCAAATTAATTTCTGCTGTTGGGTGTGGCCTATTATGCTAATGAGTTCCTGCTGGGCTTTTTCTACAAAAAAAACCCTGACTACAGTCATCAAAGAATGCCCTTAACGTTCATGTTGGAGCCCCGCCCAGGTGCTCTGTTGATCCCTGGATCAGTTCAGGTGAGAGATGGTGAACAGAAAGCTCTCGTCATTCCCTGCTCTCCTTCCAAGCTGGCAACCATCTCTTCCAAAAGCAATTTTCTCACTCCTATTTTTTCCTATTGTTGGAAGCTAAATGTGACTGCCTTCCTGGAGCTCACGAGCTCCTCCTTGCCAGGTTATTTATCTTCCCAGGAGACTGTTTGTTTTGCTGGTCGCTGGTATCCTATTTATATTTCCAAAGGGGTGGGGGGAGAGGGAGGGCTTGCGAAATGTAAGTCCTATTGATTTCTCAGGACCGGGTGAGTCATTTGCTTTGGTAGCAATTCCGGCAGCCGCTGAGTTTATTGTGCTGACGAATAGCTCCCGGCCAAAAAGGGGAATATTTTAGTGGGGTCATGCTACGTGGAGTAATAAGGGCCCGGGAACCCTACTGAAAAATGGAAAGAGACGCATAGTGCAATCGTGTGGGTAGAGTGCTTTGAGTCACAGAAAACTTGCCGAGACCCCAGCAAGGGACTTACAAGGCAAGTGAGAAGCAGAGGTGGTTTGCTACTGCATTCCTCCGCAGGGTTTTCCTTGGTGGTCTCCCTTTCAAGTACCAAACCTGCTTAGCTTTCTTGATCTGGTGAGATCAGGCTATACCATGCTGCCTTCCTTCCATGCATAGCAATGACTCATTAACATTCTTGGGAGTTTTCCATGCAAACACAGCACGATAGGCAGGGGTCGTTTCGTAGAAAAAG
>NW_015163283.1:23400-27038 GCF_001447785.1 Gekko japonicus | reverse complement strand
TAGTATTATTTTTTTAATATTTTGCTTCAATGCTGCTGTTCTCTCTGGGCCCGGGAAAAGTGCCACTGTTTGTACTGGCAGCAGAAGGCCAGTAGGTATTTTTCATGTCCCTGGCATAGAAATATGACATTACAGACTTCACATGTACTTTGAGTGTTCTTCTGCATCTGGTTCTACGAGGGCAGCTTGGACACTATATATCCAAAGTAGCCATTTTCTCCAAGGAAGCATCCCTTGGAGTCCTTGGAAGTTAGCAACCCTGGTTGCGGTCCCTCTTTCACACTCTTAGTCTTCCCTGGTATTGCTGAACAGGATCCTTGGTTTTTTCCTCAGATATATGAAACTTAGAGGGCCTGGCTCCTAACTAGACGGGTTGGGGGGGGGATTGAGGGGGGGTGTACTCTTTGAGAGAGAGAGAGAACTCTTCTAAGGTACCCATTTGCTCTTTGGACTTCTTAGTTGATTGACAGTGTCCTTTAGTCTCAATTGTATTTGCTGTGAGCCGTTATATTCACTATTTTTGATGTTATGTCTACCCTAAATGGTTCTGCCTCCCCCCCCCCCATTTTAACCTGAGCCATCGTGGTTCTTATATTAGTTGTATTCCGAGGAGAAGTGAGTGTTGTGCTTCAATAAACTGTGTCATTTCAGTGAAATTACAAGAGTCTGAATTCATCACTGTTTCAGTGGCTGAGTGGGGCGAAACTGGACCAGGGTTTAGAGACATCAGGCCCCTGGCATTCTGTGCTCTGACTGGCTGTGGCTCTTCAGGACAGACTTTTCTAACCCTTTCCTGGCACCTTGTACCACAGGACCTTGGAGGTACCAGAGACTCACTCTGGAATGTTTTGCATACGAAGCCTGTGCTTAACCAGTGAACCACGGCTCCCCGTCCCCACAGTCCCCCTGTCCGAAGTGTTTTGGGTCACTCGGCAAACTTCCCCACCCATTCAGTACAAAGAAAAATAAGAATTCAAGAATAAACTACATTTACTTAGTGTTCAAAATGAACAGCGTGAAAAAAAAATTTTGATTTTAATTTTGTTTAATTATCTTAATTGATTCTAACACCAGTATATTGTATAGGGTCCAGTAGGTGATATTGAAAAGTTGTAACTGTTTTTAGCAGGTCACAGTGTTTCCAGTCTCTACTAGTTTTGGGGCTGAGCAAAGTCACTAGTTTTGGGGCCGCTATTAAAAACAACAACAACACCTTTCTTCCTTAATTCTGGATGCAATAAGTTTTTTTAGTCAAATGCCATGGTGTAAATTTTCAGAATTAAAGCCCTGTTCCAATTTTTAAAATTTATAAAAATAGGGGGAAAGGACATTACAGTACAATAATATTTTTTGGTTAAAGTAATAGATACATGAATGAAAACGGAGTCATCATGAGATGAACTAAATGTTGATTAAATAATGAAGAAAGATAAAAGTTATGAATATCTGAGACAACAGATCAAGATGGATAGCTGCGTTACCCTGTCCGTAGCAGCGGAAACGAGGAAGAGTCCAGCAGCACTTTAAAGACTTAACAGAATTTGTGGCAGGATACGGAATTTCGGAAGAAGTGAGCAGTGGCTCACAAAAGCTCATACCCTGCCACAAATGTTCTTCGTTTGTAAGGATTCTACTCCCCCATGGGAGCTGCGGTGGCTCAAGTGGTTAAGACGCTGAACTGCAGGCTTCTGGAAGGTCGGTAGTTCAGCAGTTCGAGACCCAGGTGCCGCAAGACGGGGTGAGCTCCTGTCTCTAGTTCCAGCTCCTGCCAACCTAGCAGTTCGAAAGCAAGAAATTGCAAGTAGATAAATAGGGACCACTTCGGTGGGAAGGTCACAGCGTTCCGTGCGCCATGGTGTTTAGTCATGCCGGCCACATGACCACGGAAACGTCTTCGGACAGCGCTGGCTCTTCGGCTTTGAAACGGAGATGAGCACCACAACCCTAGAGTCGGATTCGACTGGCTTTCGAGCAAGGGAACCTTTACCTTTACCTTTACTGGATTCATGAGATAGCAAAGTATGTACCTTCCTGCTTTTTGCCTGCTGACCAAAACCTTTACTGGTGAGCAATGTTCCCTCTAAGCTGAGTTAGTGTGAGCTAGCTCACAGTTTTTTAGCCTCTGGCTCACACATTTTTATCTTAGCTCAGGAAGAAGGGATCCAGAGCAAACTAATTTATGCAGTACCCAAATTGCTGGCTCACAACTTTAATGCCAGTAGCTCACAAAGCAAAATTTTTGCTCCCAAGAATCCACGGCTTAGAGGGAGCGTGGTGAGGTATTGGCCTGCAGTGCCATGGTTTACTCTAAAACTGATAAGTTTAAACCGTTTCACTGTTTACTTACAAGTATTTTTAAGAAGAAGGCCAGTATGGCTGTTACTATGAAACACTATTGCAATTAGAACCCACTGTTTATGTGTACCGTGTCTTCAGGATCATGGTTTGTAACACAGCAGAAAAGAAGCTGTGGGTCTCTGGTTGGGCAGTGAGTAAGATGGGCTCACTGATGTGATTGGCCAGCACAGGGCTACTGGGGATGACTTGACAGGGTTACCAACTCCAGCTAGGGAATTTTTGGGATCTTAGGCCAGGGAAGAGTTTGGGGAGGGGAGGAGGCTTAGGAGGGATGTGCCTAACAGGAGAAACTGAAGTCCTACAACAGCTGTGCTTGAGTTCTTTCATGCGCGTGTGCCTTGATGACATCACCTGGAAGTGACATCATCACGCTGGGCACATCACTTGGTGACATTCTAGCAATCAGCCTGAAAACTCTATGGTACCACAGAGTTTTTAGGCTGATTGCTAGAGCATCACCTAGCGATGTGCCCAGCGTGATGACATCACTTCTGGGTGATATCATTGTGCCGGGCACGTCGACCCAATCTGGCCACTTTGGGGGGTGGGGTTCCCCCCACCGGCTGGATCCGGACTGGTGGGTTGGGGGCCCTTTCGATGGGAACCCCCCGGGAAACCTGGCAGCCCTACTAGATGGACTATTGGTCTGATCCAGCACGGCTCTTATGTTCTGTGTCTCTGAGTTCGGCCTGCCATCTCGAACAAAATGGGGCCCAGTCATCGAAAGACCGTGTCCCCTCATGTAGCTTCCTCTGTCAGAAACTTTGGAAAGGATAGTGGAGAAAACAAGCCACACTTGTCATTCCTCGGGGGAACATCTCGCCAAAATAGTCCAACTGGGATGAAAGCGTCAGTAATTTGTAAACCATCAAGAAGATTTTTGCTCAGAGGTGGGTCTTTTCAAAATGTAATTTTAGAACGAATGTCGCCTCCAAATAGGGTTGCCAACCCCCCCCCCCGGTTTGCCAGGGGTCCCCTGTTTTTTGGGGGGGTCCCAATACCCACAGCCACCCCTCTCCCTTCTCTTTTGAGAGAGAGGGGTGGCTGCCTTTAAGTGCATGGACGTTTCCTCCCAAGCCCGATCTCCGCTTGAGATCAGGCTTGCACTTAAAAGGGAAATGCCGGCTTTTTGCTCCTAAAGGGGAAACGCAGCTCCATGCACTTAAACGGGAAACGCTGGGTCCTTTAAGTGCAGGGAACTGGCCTTTCTGGAGATGAGGTGGGCGGGGCAGCGGACGGACGTCCCCAACGTGATGGACTTGGCAACCCTACCTCCAAAC
>NW_015163283.1:9556-19819 GCF_001447785.1 Gekko japonicus | reverse complement strand
TGAATCGAAGCGGCTGGCGGAAATAAAGGCGAGCGGAGTGCCGTCACCCGGAAGTGATCTTGGCAGGTCAGAGGGCAATGCTCTGGTCTTTGGGCAAAATTCTAGGGTAGAAGCTAATCGCTCACAAACCCGAGCGTTGCCGCCGATGTTTTTCGCGTCACTTCCGTGTTACATATCCGCCTCGCGTTTATCTCGGACTCCTCCCCTCCCCATTCCCGGTAAGTGCTCCCTAGGGTTTCTGAATTGTTTTACTCAAATTTATATTTTACGTCCTATTGTAATTATGCTGCAGTTGGGTAAGCCGCCCTGGCTGGGAGGGAGGGGTAAAAACTCAAATAACAATAATAATAATGTGCACCCCAACCCCTCCCCCGGGGAGATTTGGGGGGGGGGAGCTGAGGGGGAGAAGTTGCAGATCGTGCCTCCTCTTGGATGTGTCTTCCTGCATCAGGGAAAGCCTCTTGACACCTTTGTGTGGATCCAGGAGGCCACTGCAAAGCCCTGCGTGCAGAATCCGAATCGGGCACCTCAGGAGGCTGGACAGGGATCAAGTAGCTCCAGGTTCCATAGAGACATGCATAGGATGGAGGCGCAGGGAATTATGGGAAAAAGGCGTCTGGACTTTGGTTGGGGCTGGGGAGGGAAGGCAGGAGGATTCCTAAAGGAAAGGCCAAGGGACAGCAAAAAGGGTTTCCCTCCCTTCTTTCTTTCTTTCTCTCCCTCACAGGCAGCAGCAGAAAAATGCCTTTGAGGCTTTCTCCGCCATCTCCTCCAGGTGCTGAAAGGAAAAGAGTCGCCATGCGGCCAGCTCAGGTACTGGGGTGGGGATTCATTTGGGAAGATGAGCAGTTGGAGGGCAGAGATGTTTCTTTGTTGCAAAAGCGGATTGGGCTCCTTTTGCTTGATTCTGGCTCTGTCCACTGGGAAGGCAGAAGATGGTCCCCTGCTGTCTAGGATGGTGCCTGGTTCTCCTGGTGCTTTTCTGGAAAAGAGAGATCAGGGCAGCCTCCATGCCCTGTCCCTCTGCTGAGCTCCCTCCTTCCCTTCCAGGGCACCACCCCCAAATCTGCAGGTGTTCCCCAAGCCGGAATTGGCAGTCCTAGTGGAGAAGGAGAATTTTTTTTTTTAGCTTGGAAGTCATAGCTGACGTCTGGTGACCCCTAGTGGGGCATGGCGGCCAGGGACGTTCAGACGCCTTGGAGGTCTCCCAGGGTCGGCCCTGCTTAGCTTCCGAGATCTGATGGGATCGGGCTTGTTTGGGCTATCCAGGTCAGGGCTTAGAGAGCTAGATTTTGAGTCACACGGAATGTTTCTTGGCCTTGATGTTAAAACAAAAAAGGTGGGGTGGCTGATGTTATTGTTAGATGGTCCCGCAGAAGCCCAGTTTGCAGTGCTGGACAGTATGAAGGTGGTACCTGAGGAGACTTTTCACGAAGTACACCTGTGTGTATCGAAAACGATCATGGGTTGTACTGAGGCATGCTGGGACAAAGACACAATGGCTGCTTTCCTCTTGGGAAGGTGATAAGATCGCAATCTGTTCTGAGCATCCAAACTTAGTTGTCCCTCATAAGGAACAGAGAACTAAATACAAACGTGCTTGTCTCCTGATAAGGACTCACAGATAAGGACTCACAGCTTTTATGATTTTTATTGAGACATCAAAAACTAATGTTATAACTTGGATCAAAATTACAAACAAGTTATATACTTCATAATATTAACTTATCTGTCAAACTGGTTCACCACCAATTTAAAAACTGTTCACCAAACACTTAAAACTTGAAGGGAGGTTGGATACATCTGAAAACGTAGTGTTTCCAGGGTGAAACATGTTTTTGGAAGAAAAGGGGAGTATGAATATCTAACAGCAGTAATGCCTACAAAATTTGTCCCTTTCTGCATCATCAGGCCACGTGAAAAATGCACCAGCTAACTAGTTTTGAGGGTACTGTTAAAATCCGATATCCCACAGAAGAAAGGCCTGGGGTTCAACGATACACACAATGGCCACTGGAGCCCATTTCCCTGATGAGGCGCCAGGAATGAGACTTCAGAGATGCCCATGAAGGAAACAAAGTGGGGGAAGTGAGATTTGCCAATACTAAATTTTTTCAAATTCCTTTCAAGATATTTTGTAATTCCCTGCAGAACTCTGAACACCTTTAAGGTCCCCTCAAACAAATGGCAGGTGGGTCATGAGAGGGGGAGGCCCTAACATGTATCCAATGCGGCTTTTATTGTTTGTATCCAATGCTGCTTTTGTTGTAGGATGAAATGTTCTTTGAGATGAACCACATTACACCTCTGTTGTTACCTGAAAGAGGAGGGGCAAGTGGTCAGAAATGTAGGGTCTGTGGGGATTTTGAGATACAGTTTTGCAGTGCAGTTTTTGTCAATGATCTTTCCCTAAGAACTGAACGTGACACCTCTAACTGAAGGTGACCCCTAGCCTGTTGCTTCAACCGATCTGCTCCTCTTGCTGCTATGCATCAGCTCCCCAGACCCATTCTGCTCGCCAGTCGGACATTCTGGCTCCGATCTGTGATGGGAAGGAGGACCCCAATGGCTACTGTTCATGGTGACTGAGGGGAGCCTCCCTATTCGGAGGCACTGATCCCCTGAACCACAGAGCCAGGAGAGGCAACCTCAGGGGAAGGCCTCGGACTCCATGCCCTCTAGCTGGCCCTCCAGAGGAAGTGGTTGGTCACTGTATGAGACAAGAGGTGGGACTAGATTGGACGGTTGGTCTGATCCAGCAGGGCTCTTCCTATGTTCTTACGAAGGCCTCGGCCTCCATGCCCTCTAGCTGGCCCTCCAGAGGAAGTGGTTGGTCACTGTATGAGACAAGAGGTGGGACTAGATTGGACGGTTGGTCTGATCCAGCAGGGCTCTTCTGATGTTCTGATGAATTCAGTCAGGAAGCCAGAGCAAGTGGCAGGCTGGTAGCCCCCTGGGTGTAAGCACTAATTTAATTCTTAATTGTATTTATTGTAACATGATGTTACCCGCCCTGAGCCCGCTCGTGGGACGGGTGAGATAGAAATACACAAAATAAATGATAAGTAAGATGCGCCAAGGAGAGCTGGGAAGGGAAAGTGTAAGGACTCTGATTCCCCTCCTCTTTCTGCCGCTTTTCAAGAATCATTTTGCTGTTTTGGGTTTTTTTCCCCATGGACCAGTTTCCCACTGATATTAAGAAATGCTTCCTCCTTCTTGCAGGGCGGGGTGTCCTTCGAAGAGGTGGCCGTGTATTTCACCCAGGGGGAGTGGGCCCTGCTGCGCCCAGCCCAGACAGCTCTGTACAAGGAAGTCATGCTGGAGAACTTTGGGAACGTGGCCTCTCTGGGTAAGGAGTTTGTTTTCCTTTGACTCGTCCCTCAATACTGTTGGGAGTGACGATGCCTAAGCTCTGTGATCCTGTATATCGACCTGGCTAGAGTCCCGGTTCCTCCTTGTGGCGAATGGAGCACCAAACGAGAGGACATGAGAAGAAGCTGGTGCCAAGCGATGCTCCCTTTGGAGAGGGTGGATCAGTCAGGGCAGGTGTTTCCCTCCAGTCTGGGGCTTCCTTGACCTGTGTTTTGCAAAGGGGCTAGAGAGTTACGAACTGAGGGTGTGGAAGGAAAGATGAGTGTGAGGGTATGTCCTGTGGAAGGAAAACAGAACTGGGGAAACGAAGTCATATGCTTGCCTGTCCTAGAGTAGATAGATCAACATGGGTACCCATGTTAGTCTGCCTGTAGTAGTAGAAAAGAGCAAGAGTCCTACGACACCTTAGAGACTAGCGAGATTTGGGGACAAGGTATGAGCTTTTGTAAGTCACAGTATCTGAAGAAGTGAGCAGCGACTCACGAAAGCTCCTACCCTGCCACAAATGTTGTTAGTCTTTGGGGGGCCACTGAACTCTGGCTCTTTTCTGCTGTCCTAAAGAAGGTGTGTTGTACCGTGTAAGTGGTGGAAGATTGCCTAGGGGAAACAACGAGCAGGAAATGGTGGGGGGCGGGGAGCCCTTTGTGTGCCTTTTTTTTCCCTACCCCCGTGCCCAAATCCAGTCAGGGTGGCGTCCGGGAGGGTGGGTGAAGGGGCATGGCACGCATGCCGAACCCCCCTGCCTCCCTCTCCTCCTTCCTTCCAGCTCAGGGGTCAAGAGGAAGGCGAAGGCGCCTGCAAGTCCCGGAAGAGCCCTCTGCCCCAAGTGGAGGCGCAGCAGCAGCTCCCCGTTTTTAGCAAGGGGGCTCCCCCGGCCAAGCCTCCCCCCCCCCAGACAGGGAACTGCCGCCTCTGTTTTTGGCTTGGCCACCACGTCCCTGTTGCTGGGCTGGCTGCTGTGCTCCCAAGTGTCTTTCTGCTGTGGCAGAGCGGCCCATAGGGATTTGCACCCAAGCTGCACTTCCAAGGAGGATCAGTGGGTGAGCGGCAGCAGCCCAGCGCACCCCCTCCCCTGACCGGACTGCTATGCCCCGGCAAAGGGTGCGCACTGGAGTACTCAGCAGCGGCCGGCGAGGGGGCATGGCCAGCAGCTGCAGCAGCACTGGGAGAGCTCTCCTTCCGCTGCACCCACCAGAGAGAGGTGCCCAGGCTCGGAGGAAGCCACGACTTCCATCCCCGCCAACAAAACGTCTTTGCCCGTCGGGTGAGACCAGGACACCCCCCCCCGTGAGGCAGGAGCCCGGCTTGGGCAATGCAGGGGGAGGAGCCCTGCAGCGGCCAGGGGAAGCGGCATCAGGAGGGGAGCGATGGAAGGACAGCTGCTGGGGGCATGCCCAAGCCCCGCTGTGGCACAGGCCGCAGGGGCCCAGAGGAGTGCGGGCAGCGGGAAGTGAGGACGGGGACCAGCCGACAAACAGACAGGGGAGACGCTGTGAGCCGCACGAGCCGGTCCTGCAGCTAGTTGAGGGGCCGTTCCTGAAGAGGCAAAGCCCTCTTCCCCCCCCCAAGAGAAACAGCCCAGGAATGAAAAGAGGTGTGCGCAGCCTCCCCTACAAACACACGGGGATCCCAGCCTGGCCATTCTAGCTGACCTCCCCCCCACATCCCCAGACAAAATAAACGGCTAGGAGGAGACTCACCTCAGGAAGGGAAGAAGCTGGGCAACTGAGCAATCCTCCTGTATCTCCAGGAGCATGAGGCAGGGGACTGCCGGCCCGGGCAAAGCAGCAGCGCCCCCTTTCACAGGGCAAGCAAACCCTGGCTGATGGGAGGCGGGGCCAGCCCAGACTAGGAAACAAATCTTACTGCCGCGTTTCTGTGCTGCCTGGGCAAACGGATCTGTGCGGCATGGCCATTGGGAGGGGAACCTCCCTCTCCTGCGCTGTGAAAAAAATTGCTGCGCTGATCACGGGAGATTGGTGCGCCAGCGCAGCCTGGCGCAGCTTAAAGGGAACCTAGCTTCATAGTTACTTGAGCTAGGGAACAGATCTCCCTTGCGACAATAACACCAAGATGGTTGACAAATTCAGCATCAGTTTTAAATGGCCACAGGTTGTGAGTATCAGATGAAACTGGTTCTGTCAAAGACAGGACGTGAGATTTATCCCAACTAATGGGGTATCCCGCTATCTCCCCAAATTCACTGATAAGCTTAATCAGTTCTGGTAACGACTACTCAGGATCAGACAGCAGAAGCAAAGCATCATCTGCAGACAGCGTGAGCTTGAATTCAGCATCCCATACCTTGCTGCCTCTAATGTCCACTTGATTATCGGATGGCACGTCTCAAGGGCTTTGGAGCCAGGTCAGACAGTAGAGGTGAAGGAGGAAGCCTTTAATCTGAAGCTCTGTTGTATGTTGTTGTTTTTTTTGCTGTCAAGTCACAGCTGACTTCTGGTGAGCCTGCCGGTTTTCAAATGGCAAGTGACATTCAGAGGTGGTTTGCTATTGCCTGCCACCATGTCATGACCCTGGTGTCCCTCGGCGGTCTCCCGTCCAAATACTAGCCAGGGCCAGCCCTGCTTAGATCCCGAGATCTGATGAGGTTGGGCTGACCTGGCCGACACAGGCCAGGGCCCTCCTTGCCCTTTTTAAAGGCCTCGTCACAGTGCAGGGATGGAGCATCTCTTGGAAACACACACACACACACACACCCCACTGCGCACACACCAGTAGCACCTCCCATTTTGCCAGGATTACGTTTCAGTTTGTTAGCCCTCTCACCCTAACCCCAGCAAACCACAGTGTCTCCAGTCCCGACCCCAAATGGCTGTCCAGAAGGGTATCATTACTGATGGTATCAGAAGCTGCCGAGAGGTCCCGGAGAATTCCAATTCGCCATGTCCATCTTGAGCCCAGGTTATTCACTGGGGCGACCAAAGCCACTGCAGTCCAGACACCAGTGAATTCTCATGTTATATGCATCATGCGTATGTGTGACTGAAACCTCACATATATCCAGTAATTGGTCCCCAGTTACATTTGGAAAGTGGATGCAGGTTGGCTCTGTCTGACGAAGAGCTGTAGAGGTTGTTTAGAGGTTGTTCATTCTACATGCATTCTCTGCAACATGTGGGAAGGTCTCTTGTGAAGGCAGGAAAGGACAATTTTAGTAAAGGTTAAAGAATATTCAGGCAGTTAATGTGTAGACTGCAGTCTGCTCCCCAGCTTCCCTCTGCCTGGGAAGGCTGACATGTGCGCCCTTCTTGGCCAGGGCACTAACCCAGTCAGCTTTTTCCTGCAGTGACTAGGAGATCAGCCTGATTCTGATTTCACTGTGGGAGTCCCCAGCCCTATTGGATGAATGGGAGTCTCTCTCTCTCTCTCTCTCTCTTTTCGACCGCTCTCACCATCCCCACCCCACTTCCCTCTCTCTGAGGGGTCCCAGTCTCTAAGACTCATGGTGGATGAGGAAGAAGGTGCAAGAGATATCATTAGGCACCCTGAAGAAAGGTAAAACACATGGGGATCGGAATAGTCATGTTTCTCTTTTTACCAACAGTTGTGTAATAAAAGTTGTCTTCCCTGAATCATTGGGCTTCTGCCCATGTTTGTTTGGTGACTGCTGGGCCGAAGCCTGCATGAAATCCCATTCTTTGATCTTAGTGGAAAGGAGCAGAGAGGCTGCCGGTTAGGTGACTAAAGATCCCAGGTCAGTAGCTTCTCCAGCTTCCAGTTCACTTCAGAGAAAAAATTATGTTCTAAGATTCCATTTTAAGAGCTGTGCAGACACCAAGCTTTTGAATGCTTGCATTCTCTACAGCAGTTGATGTCATTCCATATGTTCAGGCTTTGTTCTTCTCTGTGTGTTTATGCCAGGTTTTTCTTTCTCTCAGCAGGAGGTGTTTGGGAGTCAGTGAATGAAACAAAAGCACATGTAGAGATGACGACAGAAAAAGTATATTCTGATGTAAAAGACAATAATGACTATTGCGACATACTGAGGAAGGAAGAAGGGAAACCCACACTTAAAGGGATAAATAGTTCCAGTCTTTTACAAAGTAACTCTTCTCAAGAAATTCTGCGACTTCAAAACCTATGCAGAGGAGATAATAAGAATGAAGGAAATGTAAGTGGGGAAAGATTTCCTGAAATATCAGACATTCAGATGCATGTGAATACCCATAAGGAAGAAAAAGCGTATAAATATCTGGAGTGTAGGAAAGGGGTTGTGCAGAAAAATACCCTGATTTCCCATCAAAGAACTCGCACAGAGGGGAAACCATATAAATGCCTGGAGTGCAAAAAGAGCTTCAGTAAGAGTGGGCAGCTTAGTATCCATCGAAGAATTCACACAGGGAAGAGACCATATAACTTCCTGGAGTGTGGGAAAAGCTTTAGTCAGAGTGGAAGCCTTAAATTGCATCAAAGAATTCACACAGGGGAGAAACCATATAACTGCCTGGAGTGTGGAAATACTTTCCGTTACATTGCACATCTTAGTCGCCATCAGAAAATTCACACAGGGGAGAAACCATATAATTGCCTGGAGTGTGGGAAAAGCTTTGGGCGGAAAGAGTCCTTTACTTACCATCAAAGAATTCACACAGGGGAGAAACCATATAACTGCATGGAGTGTGGGAAAAGCTTCATTGACAGACCAAGCCTCAAGTCCCATCAAAGAATTCACACTGGGGAGAAAAAATATAAATGCCTGGCATGTGGGAAAAGCTTTAGTCAGAGTGGAAGCCTTAAATTGCATCAAAGAATTCACACAGGAGAAAAAAACTATAAATGCCTGGAGTGTGGGAAAAGTTTTATTCAGAGTGGAGGCCTTAAATTGCATCAAAGAATTCACACAGGGGAGAAACCATATAACTGCATGGAGTGTGGGAAAAGCTTCATTGACAGAGGAAGCCTCAAGTCCCATGAAAGGATTCACACAGGAGAGAAAAAATATAAATGCCTGGCATGTGGGAAGAGCTTCAGTCAGAGTGGAAGCCTTACTTTGCACGAAAGAATTCACACTGGGGAGAAACCATATAAATGCCTGGAGTGTGGAAAAGTCTTCAATCAGAGTTCACATCTTAGTTCCCATCAGAAAATTCACACTGGGGAGAAACCATATAAATGCCTGGAGTGTGGAAAAGGCTTCAATCAGAGTTCACATCTTCGTTGCCATGAGAAAATTCACACAGGGGAGAAACCATATAAATGCCTGGAGTGTGGGAAAAGCTTCATTGACGGAGGAAACTTCAAGTCCCATCAAAGAATTCACACCGGGGAGAAAAAATATAAATGCCTGGAGTGTGGAAAAGTCTTCAATCAGAGTTCACATCTTAATGTCCATCAGAAATTTCACATGGGAGAAATCATATAAATGCCTGGAGTGTGGAAAAGTCTTCAATCAGAGTTCACATCTTAATGTCCATCAGAAATTTCACATGGGAGAAATCATATAAATGCCTGGAGTGTGGAAAAGTCTTCAATCAGAGTTCACATCTTAATGTCCATCAGAAATTTCACATGGGAGAAATCATATAAATGCCTGGAGTGTGGAAAAGTCTTCAATCAGAGTTCACATCTTAATGTCCATCAGAAATTTCACATGGGAGAAATCATATAAATGCCTGGAGTGTGGAAAAGTCTTCAATCAGAGTTCACATCTTAATGTCCATCAGAAATTTCACATGGGAGAAATCATATAAATGCCTGGAGTGTGGAAAAGTCTTCAATCAGAGTTCACATCTTAATGTCCATCAGAAATTTCACATGGGAGAAATCATATAAATGCCTGGAGTGTGGAAAAACCTTCAGGCTCAGTGGAAGCCTTAACTCTCATCAAAGAATTCACACAGGGGAGAAACCATATAAATGTCTGTAGTGTGGAGAAAGCTTCAGTCAGAGTTCACATCTTAATGTCCATCAGAAATTTCACATGGGAGAAATCATATAAATGCCTGGAGTGTGGAAAGAGCTTCAACGAGAGTTCAAATCTTCGTCACCATGAGAGAACTCACACGGGAGAAACCATATAAATGCCTAGAATGTGGGGAAAGCTTCAGTCTGGGATCAGAACTTCTTTTTTGTAAAATTTCTTTATTATAAATTTAAACAGTAACATTTGTGAAACATTTTCATCACATTCAACTTGCGTTTAACAACTTACAACTTACAATTCCGACCAACTACTAAATTTTGTTATAATTGGAAAGTTTAAAATACAAACATTAACAATAATAAGTGAATTATACTAATCGTGACATAAAAGTCATGCAAGTATTTACTTCACGGATCTCATAGTACCCAGTCATGACGAATATAATTATAGTATTGAGTTTGTTGAGATTTTTTAACTCTGTCCAGGACATAGTCTAACTTCTCCAGGATTGGATTCCATCTGCCAAAAAAGGTATCATATTCATAAAATGGTTCATTACAATTTAGCTTATCAGTGATTTTGTCCATCACTAGATGGTTCCAGAGGTTGGAGTATCAGGAACATAGGGTGAGAGGAGTCTGGCCCCTCCATGTAGATGCGATGGATGTTTTGGCCGCTGCAATGAGTAGAGTAAGTACCGTATTTTTCGGACCATAAGACACACTCCCCCCCCCCAAAAAAAAAGTGGGGGGGAAGTGTGTGCGTCTTATGGTGCGAATACTGCCTTCTCCCCCCCCCCCAAAAGCCCACGGAGCCCATGGGAAGGCTTGAACTTACATTTTAAACAGCACGTTCTCAGGTCCATTAAGCACATAAAAACCGAAAGTAAACCAAGCTCCAAGAGGACCCAACCAAATCACACAGAAATTAAGGGAAGAGCAGACTGTTCCATTGGGAGGGGGGGAAGAAGGCTGAACAGGGCCCCGTTCAGCCTTCTCCCCCCCTCCCAA
>NW_015163283.1:3028-4749 GCF_001447785.1 Gekko japonicus | reverse complement strand
TCCTTATAAGCTCAGGAAGAGACGAGGAAGAGAAAAGTGAAGGCGGAAAGACTCTGAATTGTATTTTTAACTAAACAATGTGTTGTGATGACTGGAGGGTATTGTCTTAGACAGTTAAGATTTGCAAGTTAAAGAAAAAGGTAAAATATTAGAAATGTATGACTCAGTTTATATTGAGCTAAATGAAGTTATGATTTATTGTAACTAAGCTTTTTTGAGGATCTCCTCTCTTGGGTTTTTAGATAGTAGTTGGTTTTCTTTACTTTCTCCTGTAAATGTAGTTCCCCATCCTTTTTCTGTAGTTTTTGTAGTCTTATAAAAATAATAAAAAATCCCCTCCGGGGGCTCAAAAAGAGAGAGAGACAGAGAGAGAGACAGCGAGAGAGAGAACTCTTCTAAGGTACCCATTTGCTATTTGGTCTTCTTAGTTGATTTACAGTGTCCTTTAGTCTCAATTGTATTTGCTGTGAGCCGTGGGAGCTCCATTATATTCACTATTTTTGATGCTTTGTCTACTCTAAACGGTTCTGCCTACTCCCCCCTCCCCCCATTTTAACCTGAGCCATCGTGGTATTAGCTGTATTCCGCGGAGACCTGAGTGTTGTGTTGTGCTTCAATAAACTCTGTCATTTCAGTGAAATTACAAGAGTCTGAATTCATGACTGTTTCAGTGGCTGAGTGGGGCAAAACTGGACCAGGGTTTAGAGACATCAGGCCCCTGGCATTGTGTGCTCTTACTGGCTGTGGCTCTTCAGGAAAGACTTTTCTAACCCTAAGAAAGACCTTTCCTGGCACCTTGTACTACAGGTCCCAGAGACTCACTCTGGAATGTTTTGCATGTGAAGCCTGTGCTTAACCAATGAGCCACGGCTACCCCCTCCCCCCCGTCCCCCTGGCCCAAGTGTTTCGGGTCACTCGGCAAACTTCCCCACCCATTCAGTACAAAGAAAAATAAGAATAAATTACATTTACTTAGCGTTCAAAATGAACAGCGTGAAGATATTTTTTTGATTTTAATTTTGTTTAATTATCTTAATTGATTCTAACACCAGTATATTGTATAGGGTCCAGTAGGTGATACTGAAAAGTCGTAACTGTTTTTAGCAGTTCACAGTGATTCCAGTCTGTACTGTGGACACTTGCAAAGAAACTAGTTTTGGGGCAGCTATTAAAAACAACAACAACAACAACTTTCTTCCTTAATTCTGGATGCAATAAGTTTTTTAGTCAAATGCCATGGTGTACATTTTCTGAATTAAAGCCCTGTTCCAATTTTTAAAATTTATAAAAATAGGGGGAAAGGACATTACAGTACAATAATATTTTTTGGTTAAGGTAATAGATACATGAATGAAAATGAGTCATAATGAGATAAACTAAATGTTGATTAAATAATGTAGCAAGATAAAAGTTATGAATTTCTGAGACAACAGATGAAGATGGATGGCTGCGTTACCCTGTCCGTAGCAGCGGAAACGAGCAAGAGTCCAGCAGCACCTTAAAGACTTAACAAAACTTGTGGCAGGATGTGGGATTTTGGAAGAAGTGAGCAATGGCTCACAAAAGCTCATACCCTGCCACAAATGTTCTTCGTTTCTAAGGTGCTACTGGATTCATGAGATAGCAAAGTATGCAGCTTTCTGCTGACCAAAACCTTTACTGGTGAGCAATGTCACACAGTGGCCAAAAATACCAGGTGCCATCAGGAGGTCCACCAGTGG
>NW_015163283.1:0-2770 GCF_001447785.1 Gekko japonicus | reverse complement strand
ACTATGAAACACTATTGCAATTAGAACCCACTGTTTATGAGTACCGTGTCTTCAGGATCATGGTTTGTAACACAGCAGAAAAGAAGCTGTGGGTCTCTGGTTGGGCAGTGAGTAAGATGGGCTCACTGATGTGATTGGCCAGCACAGGGCTACTGGGGATGACTCGAGAGGCCTGCCAACTCTAGCTAGGGAATTTCTGGGATCTTAGGTAAGGGGAGAGTTTGGGGAGGGGAGGAGGCTTATCAGGGATGTGCCTAACAGGAGAAACCGAAGTCCTGCAACAGCTGTGCTCCGTAGTCACTCTAGATATGGCCCCGTAGCACCTCGAGGAGCCCCTGCCATCAGAAACCTAAAGGAGGGATTGAGATCTGGATTTTCTGCCAGAGGATGTGGAGATGGCCCCAGGACGAAACACCTTTAAAAAGGGATTAGATAGATTTATGGAGAAAAAGTCTACCAGTGGCTCCTGGCCATGGTGGCTGAGGGGAACCTCCACATTTAGAGGCACTAATCCTCTGAATCCCAGAGCCAGGAGGCACCATCGGGGGAAGGCCTCGGCCTCCATGCCCTGTTGTTGGCCCTCCAGAGGAACTGGTCGGCCAGTGTGTGAGACGGGAGGCTGGACTAGGTAGGCTATTGGTCTGATCCAGCAAGGCTCTTATGTTCTGTGTCTCTGAGTTTGGCCTGCCATCTCAAACAAAATGGGGCCCAGTCATCGAAAGACCGTGTCCCCTCATGCATCTTCCTCTGTCAGAAACTTGGGAAAGGATAGTGGAGAAAACAAGCCATGTTTGTCATTCCTCTGGGGAACATCTCGCCAAAATAGTTCAACTAGGATGAAAGCGTCAGCGATTTGTAAACCATCAAGAAGATTTTTGCTCAGAGGCGGATCTATTCAAAATGTAATTTTAGAACGAATGTTGCCTCCAAATAGGGTTGCCAAGCCCCTTGGTTTGCCAGGGGTCCCTTTTTTTGGGGGGGGGTGTTTCTACCCGCCACTGGCTAGATGGCCGGTGGGGGGAGCCCCGCCCCCAATACCCACAGGCACCCCTCTCCCTTCTCTCTTGAGAGAGAGGGGTGGCTGCCTTTAAGTGCATGGACGTTTCCTCCCAAGCCCGATCTCCGCTTGAGATCAGGCTTGCAGGGAAATGTCAGCGTGCACTTAAAAGGGAAATGCCGGCTTTTTGCTCTTAAAGGGGAAACGCAGCTCCATGCACTTAAACGGGAAACACTGGCTCCTTTAAGTGCAGGGAACTGGCCTTTCTGGAGATCAGGCGGGCGGGGCGGCTGACGTCCCCAACGTGATGTCATCACGTTTGGGATGCCTCGCCCCCTCCAGGAACGCCCCCAAAGTCCCCCACTGGGGGCAGACGATGGACTTGGCAACCCTACCTCCAAACTGTCCCAGCCATATTCAACCCTGCAAGATACTGTACGTAAAGGAACATGACATCACTGAAATTTTATTCTAAGTACTTTTTTAAAGGATTTGTAGGAATCCCACTGCCCATGCCTATCAGAGAACTTATGTGTGTGTGTATTCCTCGGGAGGTGGTGGGCTCTCCTTTGGAGGTTTTCAAACAGAGGCTAGATGGGCATCTGACAGCTTAGGCAGACCATGAGGGGGAGGGCAGGACGGGTTGCCTCAGGGGTGAGTTCTCCTGGCCCTTTCTTACAGGCCCAGGGAAATGCGGATTGCCACTTTGGAGTCAGGAAGGACGTTTTCTCCAGGCCAGCTTGACTGGAGAGGCTGGAGATTTCTGGTCAATTTCTGGGCAAGGAGCAGGGGTCACGGGCAGGGCTCTTTTTGTAGAAAAAGCCCAGCAGGAACTCATTAGCATAATAGGCCACACCCAACAGCAGAAGCGTATTGGGCCACACCCCCTGACAGCACAGCTCATTAGCACATTAGGCCGCACCCCCATGTTACCAGTAGTGTGGTTATCCAGCCACACCCACCTTTTGCTTGTTATTCGGTTTACCTTGTTTGTTGTCAAAACCCAGGGCCTTTTTTTTGTAGCAGGAACTCCTTTGCATGTTAGGCCACACACCCCTAATGTAGGCAATCCTAATGAGTTTCTGCTGCTGGGTGTGGCCTATTATGCTAATGAGTTCCTGCTGGGCGTGGCCAACTTGGGAGCCAGCCGGAACTCCGTTCCTGCCCAAAAATAGCCCTGGTCACGGGATATGTGGAGGGGGAAGGTATTTGAATTTCCTCTTCATTGTGCAGGGGGTTGGTCTGGATGACCCTGGAGGTCCCTTCCACCTCTATGATTTTATGAAATAACCGGATTTTGCCTGGACTTGGTCTCCCTTCTGCCTCCTCCCTTCCCCGTTCAGTTTTTGCTTCCCCGGCTCCTTTCTGTGTAGGAGGAGTGACTACCTAAGTGGCAGAGGCAGCAGTCCGGAAGTGCTCCGACCTCACAACTCCCCCTCTCCCCCGTGTCGTTTTGAAACTCTGCTTGGAGGTGAGGCAGCAAAACCTGGGAGGACATTTCTGCCCTCTGCCCAAGAAACGCGGGAAACTTCCCTTCTTCTCAGCTACGGAAAATCAAGTGAGCACGAGATGTAGCGCGGGGGGGGGGGGAGAGAGAATCAGATCTTGTACTTTATTGATCAACAAAGGAGGAAGGTGTCAGAGCAGCAGACTCCTGAAGATGTTATCTTTTAAACTTGACTCAATTCTATGGGAATCCTAGCTCACATAGCATCTAAGTATAGGTGATCAGATTTAGTACTACCGTTTGTTATGACTGTTGATGTATGTTGT
>NW_015163282.1:16169-26975 GCF_001447785.1 Gekko japonicus | reverse complement strand
GGTACCCACCAATACGTTTCAGGGTGCTCCTTTCCTTCTTCCCCAAAGTAAAGAGCCAGCAGTGGATTTCCTCTGCCTCATTGGAGAAGGTGCTACTTCAAAGGGGCTTATGGAAGCTTTACCTTTCTGTTTGTAAGTAATGCCCTTTTGGAAACATTAAAGGATGCATATTTCATTAAAGGATGTGTATTTATTTTATGCTTATTATTTATATCCTATTCTCCCTCATTAGGATCTAAAGTAGCTTATGACATCATTCTCTCCCCTTCGATTTATCCTCACAACACCAACCTTGTGAGGCAGATTAGGCCGAGAAATTGTTCTGGGCCCAGGGTCGCCTGGGGAGCTTCCATCAAGAGCAGGGATTCAAGCCAGAATGCTTGACCGGCTGCCCTGGGAGAGGGGGCCATTTTGGGGTGGTACTCACTGCCGTCGGGGACCCCCATATGAGCCCTAGAGAGCTTTACACTTTTCTGATCAGCACCTCCTGGGGATCCCCGGCCCGAGGGACGTCCACTTAGCCTCAACCAGGGCAAGGGCTTCTTCAGCCCCAGTCTGGTGGGATATGCTGCCACTCGGGATCAGGGCCCTACAGGACTTATTACAGTTTTGCAGGGCCTATAAAGCGGAGCTGTTCTGCCAGGCCTTTGGTTGAGGCCCGTTCAGGCATTCTGGCCTCTCCTGCTTATGGCCCCTTCCCAGTGCCCTCCTGCTTTAGATAACATTAAGGTAAAGGTTCCCTTGCTCGAAAGCCAGTCGAATCCGACTCTAGGGTTGCAGTGCTCATCTCTGTTTCAAAGCCGAAGAGCCAGCGCTGTCCGAAGAAGTTTCCATGGTCATGTGGCCGGCATGACTAAACGTCGAGGTGCACGGAATGCTGTCACCTTCCCACTGAAGTGGTACCTATTTATCTACTTGCAATTTCTTGCTTTTGAACTGCTAGGTTGGCAGGAGCTGGAACTAAAGACAAGAGCTCACTCCGTCATGCGGCAATTCGGGTCTCGAACTGCTGAACTACCAACCTTCCACAGCCTGCAGTTCAGCATCTTAACCACTTGAGCCAACGCAGCTCCTTTAGATAACATTACTTGGGCACTAGAGCCTCTTGGGGTACCTATATCCACCTGACATGAGGCGTGGGTTCTTTTGTTGTTGCTTATTGTGCCATCTACTATTTTCTTGGTTTATTAGTTTTATTGTTTTACAAATTTTATATTGTAAACTGCCCTGAGCCCACTCGTGGGATAGGGTGAGGTATAAATTATTATTATCATCATTATCAACAACAACAACAATAATAGTAATAATAATAATTATTATTATCATAAAATTTCCCTCTTCTCTTCAAGGCTAACCTTTTAAAACTGTTTGCTGTTTAAGTTCCCTTAATTCAACTCACCGGTGATATCATGGGGTGTGGCATATGCAAATAAGTTATGCTAATTAGTTATGCTAATGAGCTCCTGCACCTCTTTCCCCCCGAAATGATCCCTGACTATCACCTTTCCTTCCATATGTATCTTAGAAGATTGACTGAAGGTTTTTTGGTCCTTTTCCCTTCAAAACTATTGTTTTAGGTAATCATCTACAGTTCATACAATTATTTATTTACTCATTAAAATATTAATACCCTGCTGCTTAGCATACCATGCTTGAGTGACTTCTGGCAAATGTTATGGTACACAAAACAATAAAATTGCAATAACCAACTAAAAACTGAAATAGACTGAATAAAATCAGCAATAAAATCCAAGAATCCACAATAAAATTACAATAAAATCAGCAGTAGATTCTAAAATCTGAAAAAAAGGGGAAGAGGGAATAAAGTTCAACAGAAATTCACCTCTGGCGAAAAAAAGCCAACTGGGCAAAAAGCCAGGGTTAAAAAAAGGAACTGTTGTGGGAAAGGAATCCAATTACCTCAGTGTCACAACAGAGAAAGGGCCTGCCTACCTTTAGACTGCTGGAAGATATGTAGACAGGCCTCTGTAGCAGGTTCATATGGGAGCAGGCATTCTGCTCCCAGACTTTTTAGAGGGAACTGTGTCCCCTATACAACACAACAGGAAGTAACTTCGTTGCATTGTGTTGCTCCAGTTGGCTATTTCCACACATGTGCAAACTGCTGCATCAGCATTCTTAAATCATTGATGTTTGTAAAACTTTCTGCAAAATTTTTGGCTGCTCCAGGAGTAGTTCCAAATTTACTGCCCCATTACCTTGCATCTTCCAGATCCACTTTTCCTGTGATTTCCCCACCTTGGGTATTAACTCATAGTTTTTAAGTGTGGAATCCCCAAAATCGAATTTTGTTTCTTGCCACCCTTTTGTGGTATCAGCATCACATGTACACCCTGCCCCCTAGCCTTCTGAACAACAGACTGATTTTTTCAAGCGTAGTTTTGATTGTGTTATGATGCCGATTTTTAAAAACTTAATTATATTGCTGCGTTATAACACAGGGAGAAAATAAACAGTGAGGTTTAATGTAGCTCTCTCCATGCAATTACCTGTCCATGAAGTTCCTTTCATATTTTTGTGTGGATAGGTTTTGTTACCTTGTGCTTGTATTGTTTCTTCATTCTCCCTCCCCCCTTTCCCCCACTATAGCTCCTGGTGGGTTTTCAATGGCAATTCAGCCTTTTAAACATCTGAAAAAACGGAATTATATGATTGATTTGATAATCATGGCTCCCTATCACACGCAGAATTAGCCACGCGATGGGAACGAATGTCAGGCAGATTTTAAGGGCGCGATCAAACGGGAACATTTTATTCATTCGATTTGTTATACTGCACTAACCCCCGTGGGGGGTCTCTGGGCGGTTTACATAGGGGGTGCTAATCACACATTGCTTCCCTAACTACGGCCACATTATACAAGGGGGGGTGGGACAGCCTACCAGCACCCAGGTGGTGGCTGATCTTTCCAGCTTCGGCTCAGATTTTCTCCGGTCCTCATTCTCCGGCGGGACGTCTCTTTGGCGCTTTTTCAGGCGGGTAGCTTCCACAGTGCGTGAATCCGCTTTCCTTGTCCCCGGCTGTGTCCCTTGGGCTCTGCCGCGCCTGGAATTGACATCATCGCGCGCCTTTTCCGCTACTGACTACAACAGCCACTTCGATGTTCCACCGCTGGCCACCAGGAATCACTCTTCTGGCTCTTGTCGCCGCCGCGCCGCCGCGCCATACCGTCTCTGCTGCCAGGACTCCACTGCAACCGCCGTCTCGCCACCATTGCACACCACACCACACACCTCATGAGAGGAGGGTGCCCCCTACCCTTCTAAGGCTAGGTACCCATTTATCTACTCGCAATTTGAGTTACGTTTTTGCTTTCAAACATCTGGCAAGCGTCCCGAACCCATCGGCAACCCATCTTGCTCTGCCGAAGAAACTGAGTTAAAAGATACCGGGGAAAGTCCAGTATCAAACGGGTTGCTACGGGCCACAGACGGACTTTCCCCTGTGTGATCGCTCCAGCGCGCTCTCATGGCGTCTGGATGGTCTGATCAGGCCTCCCCGACTACATGCCGTTGTTCCCCCCCCTTCTCAGTATGCACATCATCACATACTGCTGTAGGATGCAATTCATTGATCCTCCGTTTAAGCGAATCGAAAACAAACAGCACAAAAAAACAACAACTCACCCACAATTGCGTCTGATCATGCAGTAGCGGGCTATGCCCGCAGCTTCAAAGAACTGTGTGATTGTGCAACTGTGGTCAATTTCCTCTGGGTTAAATCGCCTCACTTCCCCCGTGCATTATCTCACACGTGTGACCGGCCAGGACCATGGAAATGCAACATATGCAGTGTTTCCACTTAGCGTGCTTCATAATTATTGAACAACACTGTTACGAATTTGTGTATCCAGTTCAACAATTGTGAACAGAATACTATTGTCATTAGCATTTTGAGGGAATCTTTGCTGGCCATTTTATTAGTTGGCAAGTAAGAAGAATCAGGGGACCTTTGAAATGGTAGCAACCATGCTGTTCCCCACCATACACCCAGCCCTTTTTTTTACAATGTTATGACGTTATAATGTTACTGCACATGCGCTAGAATAGGAGGTTCTTTAGCTGACAAGGTACATGACAACACATTTAGCGTGCTTCATAATTATCGAATAACACTTATAAATTGGTGTATCCAGGGCTTTTTTTGTAGAAAAAGCCCAGCAGGAACTAATTAGCATAATAGGCCACACCCAATATCAGAAACTCATTAGCCTATTAGGCCACACCCCTGACAACACAGCTCACCCACCTTGGAGTTGCCGGGGGGGCCCACTCTCCAGGCCTTCCCTCTGTAGCCACACACACAGAGGTTTTGGCTGTAGTGGGCGTGGTCACCTCTGAAGCCAGCCGGAACTCCGTTCCTGTGCGTTCCTGCCCAAAAATAGCCCTGGGTGTATCCAGTTTGATGATTGCTAGCCATTTTCTTAGTTGGAGATTAAGGAGGAGTGAGGGACCTTTGAAATGGCTGCAACCATGCTGTTCTCCATGATACATCCAGCCTTTTAAAAACAATGTTATGATGTTATAACATTAACGCATATGCACAAAAAAAGAGAGGAGGTTCCATTGCCGCTGAAGTACATGACAACATGGCCGCGCAACACTTTTTCAAAGGAAGTGCGACACACGTGGGGACGGTCGGATCTGAATTCAAGGAAAAATCCCCCCCAATAAATGCCCTTTTGAGGAAGGGGTGCTGCAAAGTTGGAGCAGAAGCTGGGGATTCAACTCACTGGAAAACAGCAGCAACACTGAGATGCAGAAAAGGTCTAAGAATTCTGAGTAATAAACAAGCCATACAAATAAGCCAGGAGCACAAAAACAGAAACCTAAAATGATATTAATTAAACAGGCCTCAGGCTGGTAGTAGAACAGAAAACAGGGTTTGGGGAGGAGAGGGACCGCAAATATATAGAAGCTGTAATGATGTACAAAACGCTTATAATCTCACAATAATGTTACAAAAATAAACAGTCAAACTGAAAAATATTAATTCCCAACGGGTATCAGAAAGATGGACGAACTTCTCCAAAGTTGTGGCATTCGTTTCGTGAAGAACGTCTTTCAAACATCAAGATGTGATAGTGTTGCTTCTTATTCCATATTGTGAAAATCCAATAAAAAGGTAAAGGTACCTATTTATCTACTTGCAATCTCTTGCTTTCGAACTGCTAGGTTGGCAGGAGCTGGAACTAGAGACGGGAGCTCACTCCGTCATGCGGCACACTCGGGTCTCGAACTGCTGAACTACCCACCTTCCACAGCCTGCAGTTCAGCGTCTTAACCACTTGAGCCACCGCAGCTGTAAATCCAATACAAAGGTGCTAATATCCTATATGTTGAACATGTTCTTACATAACAAATCCTTCCATCAACGGCCACACGAAGTGTACTAGCAGCCTTGATGGAAGGATTTGTTATGTAAGAACATGTTCAACATATAGGATATTAATACCTTTGTACTGGATTTACACATTATGGAATAAGATGCAACACTATCACATCTTGATGTTTGAAAGAAGTTCTTCACAAATTAAATGCCATCTCCAAGTTTAGAGGCCTGGAGAAATAAAGTGTGGGAACAATTCCTGATGGATAAGATAAGTGACATTTTAAATACAGCTCAAACGAAACTCTGTACAACGAAATCACTCTTTGAGCGCACCTGGTTCCCTTACCTTCAATATAGGACTGAGAAGGATTTACTCCCAAACAATCCGGCCTATGCTTCTTGGTTATACTTCTGAACATAAAATAGTATAACGTACTCCATTATTACAAACTCTGCACTGTATATAAAAATATAGCTCTTATCAGTATTTTCATAACAATAGTTTTTAGTTGATATATATTTATTTTGTATAAACTTAGTAATGATCTTTTTTTAAAAGTGCTTTTGGATTTAGACTTCAACTTTTTAAAGCAAAGTGTTTATTGTTTGGTATTTACACTCTTGGAGCTGCGGTGGCTCAAGAGGTTAAGACGCTGAACTGCAGGCTGTGGAAGGTCAGTAGTTCAGCAGTTCAAGACCTGAGTTGCCGCAAGATGGGGTGAGCTCCTGTCTCTAGTTCCAGCTCCTGCCAACCTAGCAGTTCGAAAGCAAGAAATTGCAAGTCGATAAATAGGTACCACTTCGGTGGGAAGGTAACAGCGTTCCGTGCGCCTTGGTGTTTAGTCATGCCGGCCACATGACCACAGAAACGTCTTCGGACAGCGCTGGCTTTGAAACTGAGATGACCACCGCAACCCTAGAGTCGGATTCGACTGGCTTTCGAGGAAGGGAACCTTTACCTATTTATACTCTGCTTGGTTATGTATATCTTTGATGTAGTATGTTGTAATAAATTTTTAAAATTTTTAAAAAATTGAATGCCAAAACTTTGGAGAAGTTCGTCCATCTTTTTGATACCTGTCAGGAATTAATATTTTTTCAATTTGACTGTATATTTTTGTATAATTATTGTGAGATTATAAGCATTTTGTACATCATTACAGCTTCCATATTTTTGGTTCTCTGCACTAGCTGTAACCCCTCAGTTTTGGTGGTTGAAGAGAGGGACCGCAGCAGAGTACAATGCCAAAGGGTCCACAGCCATTTTCTCCAGCCATTTTCTTCCAAAAGAGCCATTTTCTCCAGAGGAACTGTTCTCTGTAGTTTGGAGTTTAGCTGTAATGCCAGGACATCTTCGGGTCTCACCTGGAGGCTGGAAACCCTACTCATATTGTGTTTCTTTTTCACATACATGTGAAGATTAGCAGCCATCATACCCTGCCATGTCACAAGATGTTTCAGTTGGGAACATTCCTCTTAAAACTGGAACCTGACTGAACTCCAGGCTTAATACCATAACAATGAAGAGTTTTGCTACTGGTGAACATGACTAGCAAAAAGTAATTTCTGTTTACTGTCACCCTTCAGAGAACTGGAAACCTCTACAATCATTTTCATAGCCACCCAGAATGACATTTTCAAGGATCATTTCCCTTCAGCTTAACCTGCAAAAGGCTGATGGCTCTGATTGAAAAGTTGCACTTTAACCAGCTTCAGCTGGATCACACCAGTTTCTTTACAAACATAATTACTAATTTGAAAACATGGTATGCTCTTGGAGGTGGGGGTGGGTGGGGTGGAGAGGAAGACGGTGGACATAGAGGTAAAGAAGAAAAAGTTGTGTGTAGTTGAAAGAATTCACTTCAAAAATAGCTGGACCTGTATTTATAATTTGATATTAAAATGGAAACTGCAGCAACCTAATATGCTGTTTCTGCTGTGCTATACCAGTTCAGACTGCAAATGGAGAGACTGAATATCCCCCTCCCTGTGTAAGATTGTCAATTCACACAGAAAAGTAGCACATCTGAGAGAAAATTCTAGACTTCACCCCTGAATTAGATATGCCATGTGGAGAGGTGGACAACTGTGTTTAATGGAGGAGGGCCACCAAAAAGGCCTGCGCTGTCACCCTTGAGCCTCTGTAGATGGTTGCACGCAAGGCAAGGCCTTTGTAAAAGATACCAAGGTTCTGGGAGGTCCATATTGGAGAGCCAGCCATACTATGTTGGAAGTCTGAGAGTCTGATCAGATGGCTCTTTAGATCCGCCTCACGAATCTAAAGGTAATGTCCGGACGCAAACATCTGGGAAATGTTGTGCTTCGGAGCTGTACTTAAAAGATAGCACTTTAAATATGGGGTTTTCGGTTACCTGTGGGACAACTGTGGACTTTCACTCGTCTGATTGTTCCACCAGCGTGCAATCCTCCCGTCAGGGTGGTCTGACGTCAGACCATCCTGAGCGGGCGCCATTTTAAAAAATCCCTACACATGCGTGGATCAGCAAGAACATGCTGTCACATCTATGCGCATTAGGGTTGCCAAATGTGATATTCTTACCGGCGGGGGATCCTCCGGCCGGTCCGGGAGCCGCTGGGGGATGTGCGCGCGCGCCGCCAGGATGTCACCGGAAGTGACGTCACACGCTGGGCGGAAAACTCTTTGTTTTCCCCTCAAATGGCGTGGCTCCGCCCCCAGTGTGCGACGTCACTTCCGGGTGACGCGCACGCGGGGGTGGGGTTTCCCCCGGGCCCCGATTCCGGGAATCGGGGCTCTGAAACGGGGGATTCCCCGCCCCCCGGCTGCATTTGGCAGCCCTAATGCGAATTTTTTTTAAAAACCCCACCATACACCTCCTTCAACAAGTACGCGCTGTGATGCCTATGTGCATGCACAAAAAGGTTTTTTTTAAAAAAACCCACCGCGCATGCCTCCTTCAGTGGACACCATCTAGATAATCCACAACGGAGGCAGCATGCGTTAAGGCGATTCACCAGGGGGATGTCTGGTCATGCTACGATGGATTTAAAAGATTGGGATAAAATTCTAGCTGGCATAATATGGGATTAGCTGCCTGTCTGAACGCACCCTGAGACAGCACAGCAAAAAGCAACATCCTGATTTGGGGGTGGTTATGAGAGAATCAATGAACTCAGGGTTCAAAAACTCCGTGGAGTAGCCTTGGGAAGTAGTTAATTCTCTCAGGCTCAGTTTCTTAATAGACAAATGGGACTGTTAATGCCTCATGTCAGACGTTTGTGAAGATGAATTACGTCATTACTGTCCAGACTTACATTCCTCTTAGCCGAGTGTTCTCTCCAGTGATAGACAGGTGCCTCAGGGAGAGGGCATTTAGGAGGACATGTCTTCGGCGGGAAGGAGGCTGACTTAGCACGCTTCTGCTTGTCCACCATCTTGTGCAACACCTAGCACTTCCCCTCCCTATATATGGCCAGAAATTGGCTCTAAAAGTTCTTGTGCAAGCTGAAATGCAAGTGGGAGTAAATAAGTTTCACTTAACACAAATAGTTACCATGCTTCATTGCTTGTATTTCCATTTCCATGAGAGCTCTAGCACAAGCATAAATTTTGTATATGATCCAACCCAATATCTGTATTTGCATTTTCTGTTGTGATAGCTTGTAGCTTCTGCTAGACTTGACCTTTTATCTAATTATTTTAAGGATGTTTGTTTTAGTTCCGAGGCAATAAGTTTTGCATATCTTAAAACTATTGTTTGTGGTACACACTGCATTATCACTATAGAACTAATAATAATGATAGTAATGGGATTTGTAGGTGGTAAAAAAAAACCTCGACCTTTCTAAAAACACGATGACTGTAGACATAATGACAAGTTGATTCTTTTATATTATTCAGTTCCATGTGGATCTACCATGTAGCAATTTCCATGTGGATCTACCATGTAGCAATTTCCAAATAAATTTAGAGAGAAATTTAAAGTAAAGAATACGAATCCACCCTGAATAACTGTGCCCTATATAGTCTATAAACTTACTTCATCTGAAGCATTACATTTTTTTTTGTCATTGGAATTCACATGCATATAAGTCATTTCTCTCAATAGTGGGTCTTCTGTTTCATTTTCTTCCTCATTCCCTTGTATGACCCTTATCTTGAGAGTTCCTTGACAGCTTCACAGTTATATAATAGTCCTGCAGACGAAACAGAGTTGTTAATTTGAGCCTCTTCCCCAATGTGCCTCCCAGAATATACTTAATTAGCCACTGAAGAGCTCATTTCCTCTTACCAAATGCCTTTTCTCTTTCTGAAAATAGCCGGATATTTCATCATTTGATCTTGGCTAAGATGTTATACTGTTTTTTCTCTGGATAGTTATAATTTTGTTCAGGTTTGAGTTTTGATGACAGAGCTTGTCTGTACAGTTTAAAGATCTTTAGAGTGGATCCAAAGTACCCAGCCTTTTGACTCCGTCTTCAAAAAAGCTATCTACATTTGGTGTCATTTTCACACCTCAAGAGTGCTAGCATACTTTCGCATGTCCACATATGTTTATTGTCCTTTGGGGCAACTCCACTGTCATTGCACCTCTGCACTGCTTTAAAAGACTCTTCTCCAAACAACAGTCAAACAAGCATAGAGAAAGACAGCAGCATGAAGCTAATTTAAAAATGCAAATGCAGATTCGACCTTTCTCACCTCCCCCCTCTCACTGCAGCTAAGGGCACACCCTTCAAATGCTGGGAAGGCATCGGGGATACTGCTGAGTTTGATGTAGGGGACAGTAGTTGGGAGGGGGAATCAGCCAAGACCCTCCCCTCCATCAACAGAAACGATCTTCTATTGGTGGAAAACAAATTTTGAATCCAGCCATGTGGGTAGTGGCACTAGAATCTGTGCCAAGGTGCTTAGACCAAAACGGGAGGAAGAGGAAGCTCAGCAATTAGTTTTATTATTGAGATGGAACATGCAGGAAGAAGGGGGGGGGGAACCATAATGCTTTAAAGCATACCTCCTGAAATGTATTTTTTTAAATTATTATTATTTATAGGCCTCCCCTATGTGTAGGGCTCAGGGTGGGGAACAACATATTCAATGAATTAAGAAGGGGGGGGGGAACCATAATGCTTTAAAGCATACCTCCTGAAATGTATTTTTTTAAATTATTATTATTTATAGGCGTCCCCTATGTGTAGGGCTCAGGGTGGGGAACAACATATTCAATGAATGCATTTACAAATCAGATTAAAACAGTTAAAAACAATAAAAAAGTTCTATAACTATTTCAGATGGCATTTAAAAGAAGAGTTTATGCCCTTACCCCCATGAAGGAAGAGGAGAGATGGAGGAGTCCAGGCTCGAAAAAAACACTGCCGTCCTCCACCACAGGTCTGGTGGAACATCTCTGTCTTACGGGCCCTGTGGAACTGTACTAGGCCCCGCAGGGCATGGATGTCACTAGGCAGAGAGTT
>NW_015163282.1:15975-16080 GCF_001447785.1 Gekko japonicus | reverse complement strand
CCGTTGTGGGGAGGTGAAGGGAAAGGAGTTTGTAAGCCGCTCTGAGACTCCTTTGGGTAGTGAAGGGCGGGGTATAAATCCAATCCCCTCCTCCTTCTCTTCTTC
>NW_015163282.1:4880-11062 GCF_001447785.1 Gekko japonicus | reverse complement strand
TCTTCTTCTTCTTCTTCTTCTTCTTCTTCTTCTTCTTCTTCTTCTTCTTCTTCTTCTTCTTCTCCTTCTCCTTCTTCTCCTTCTTCTCCTTCTTCTTCTTCTTCTTCTTCTGGTGCCAGGGCCTTTGACCGAGGACAGCCGGATATCTTTTGGGCCAGGGATCACCAAGGGGTTCTTCTTTCCTCCTCCTCCTCCTCCTCTTCTTCTTCTTCTTCTTCTTCTTCTTCTTCTTCTTCTTCTTCTTCTTCTTCTTCTTCTTCTTCTTCTTCTTCTTCTTCTTCTGCCAGGGCCTTTGACCGAGGACAGCCGGATGTCTTTTGGGCCAGGGATCACCAAGGGTTCTTCTCCCCAAAGTGTAATGCTCTTCTGGGGGGGATATACCAGCTGAGGTGGTCCCGTAGATATGCTGGTTCCAGATTGTTTAGGATCTTAAAAGTTAGAACCAGAACCTTAACTTTGATCCGGTATTCCACCTGGAGCGAGTGTGAAGCACTGGTTGAAGATATGCTGTCAAAGGGGTTCCAGTAAGAACCTGAGCTGCCGCATTCCGGACCAGCCGTAGTTTCCAGGTCAGCCTCAAGAGTAGCCCTGTGGAGAGCGAGTTACAGTAGACTAACCCTGGAGGTGACCATTGCATGGATTACTGTGGCTAGGTCAGGGCAAGACAGGGAGGGGGCCAGTTGCCTGATCTTGCACAGCTGAAGAAATGCCAGTCTAGTGACATTTGCGAACTGGGCCTCCACTGATAAGGAGGCATCCAGAAACACATCCAGGCTCTTGGCGGTCGGTAACTGTGTCAGAGGCACACCATCAAGAGCTGGGAGTCGGCACCTCAACCCTGAAACCCCTCCACCCAGTCACAGAGCCTCCATCTTTGATAGATTTAGTCTCAGCCAGCTCTGTTTCAACCATCCAACCATGGCCTCCAGCCCTTCAGCCAAAATTGGGGTGGCATCCACCCATCAACAGATACAGCTGGGTGTCATCCACATACCGATGGCAACCCAGCCCGAAACTCCACACCAGCTGGGTGAGGGGGCACAACACTGGAGAGAGGATGGCCCCTTGGGGGACCCTACATACCAAGGGGTGTTGAGGTGATATGGAGCACAGAGAAGGATTGCCCCACACCCCTCTGGATAGGACAGGAGACCTCCCCAGGTTTGCTTTCCTTGCATGCCATGGCCAGCTCCAGCAAGCAAAGGAAGGTTGTAAAAGGGATGTATGTCTCTTTAAACCCTTTCCCTTTTCCATGGGGCATGTGCTGCTGCTGCGGTGCAACCCAGGGAGAGAAGGTATTTAAAGTTTAAATACCTCCTCTCCATGGAGCAACACGCACCCCGCAGAGAAGGGATTTAAAGAGACATACATACCTTTGAAGGCCGTCCCTTGGCAGCTGGTACCTGCCACCGCTGAGGGGGGGCTTCATGGGGGCTCTCTGGGGGTTCAGGGGACTTGCTTGCACTGGGGCTCACCCCTGATCAACAGGGGGCTACTCGTGCACAGCTCTCAACTCCCCCATGCCTGTCCCTTACTGCTATGTCAAAAAAGCAGGTCCCATCAGTCCTTCGTATAGAGTTGCCTCTGGTCCCAAAGGTAGCGGCCCATCACACGGCTGAATTCCCACATCCTGCACCATAACATGGCCACCCATGTGGGGGGCTAGGGGGACAAACAGGGCATCTCTGGGCTTCTGGGAGCTGCTGGAGCAGGTGCCCATAGACTGTCGCCCAGAGGAAGCTCAGAATGCACATGATTGTTGTGGGGAGGCGGCCGCTGGTTTGGATTACCACCAGGAGATGCTGTAACACCAGGGAGTGCTAGTAAGGGAGGAGGGGAGGAGCTCTGTCGGCCTCTAGTGCGGCTACAGGGAACTGACTCAGCTCTGGGTTCAAAAGGTCAGCAGCACTTGGCATCCCACAGAAACACAAAAGTGCGGGGCCAGCCTTTGAGCCCAGGGCCCAGCTCCCTGAAAAGGCTTTTGGGTATGCAAATGAGGCAGCATTTCTGGAAATTGAGCCATGGTGGAGCCTCCAGGAGCTAGCAGGGGTGGTTCTAAGGGGCTAGGTCTTTGTCTGGACTGACCCACCTCCCTGGGGATTGAGGGTTCTCAGAAATGTGTGTCACCGTGGATATTGGGTGACAGTTTACAACTACAGGGGTGGTTCTAAGGGGCTAGGTCTTTGGCTGGACTGACCCACCACCCTGGGGATTGAGGGTCCTCAGTTAGAAACGTGTGTCACTATGGATATTGGGCGTGTCCATGGTGACATGCCCACCCATCACAAACACAGGACACATACCCGGACACATACCCAGACACAACGTTCCAGAAGCCATGTCCAACATGAGCACAGCAACCATTGCCATGGGTGCCTTGCTTCCCTCCTGGTTCCTTCACATGACCACTGGACACCGTCCAGCCAGAAGTGCACGGCCATGAGAGGGAGGGGAGTTGGGAAGGGTCGCCTGCTCGGAAGCTCAGAGTAAGTCCCAGCAGCGGCAGAGCTGTGAGCCGGTCCCTCCATCTGTGGAGCAGGTATTCAGCATCCCAGAATGCCATTCCGTGTGCCCAAGTGCCCACGGCAAGTCAGTGAAAACCCATAGCGGGTGAGTGCAGGGGCTGGGTGGTGACATGAGGGATGTGGTCCATGGTCTGCAGCTTGGTGCAGATGGGCCAGAGAATGTTGTGATGGCAGCTGATGGGGGGGGGCTGCACCCAGCCCATTGCAGCTGTATGACGCTAGCAGCTGCTTCCAGCATTATCGCTGTTGCTGTCTGGCCGAGGATCAGCCACGACGACTGTGGTGTGATGGACAGCTGTGGCCATGAGCCTCCTGTGCCTACTCGGATCGACCCGGCAAACCCCCAAATCCCACCTACCGGAGTCCCCCCCCCATTAGCCCCGAATCCTTAAGCCACTGTCCCGCTAGTAGGGAGTTGGCCCAAATGTGCTGTCACAGATGTTCTCTGTGGATGTTTCCTCTCAGGTCCAGATGTTGGGTGGTCCACAGGCCATCTGTGTCGGCATCCTCCTTGGTATGGGCTGGCTTGTGCAGCTGAAGAACATCCACCGACAGGAGACTTTGCTTGAAGGCAATGTTGTGTAGATGACACAGACGGCCACCAGTATGGACACTGACAAGGGCAGCATTGATTGCCGCTCCCCTCCCTGTGTGGTGTTGGCAGTGAAAGCGCATCTTGAGCCTGCCGAATGCACGCTGAATGCCCATTTGGGAGGCACAGTTTGCCTGGTTGTATGCCGTGCAGTCAGCTGGGGTATCCCCCAGGTAGAACATCAGCAAGTATGGCAGCAGTGGGTAGCCCCAGTCATCTGTGGAAGGGGGAGATGTTGGGGGCACTGTGCACTGTGCCTGAGGAACTCCTGTGTTGTGCCCCTCACCCTTACCAAGGAGCCAGCCCCTGCCATCTGGCCAGGCAGTGAGGAGTCAATTCAGGCCTGAAGTGGCAAATATCTGTGCATTGCGCACGCTCCCTGGGAACTTGGCAACAAGATCTGTGAAAATTGCCTGATGGTTGCATGCTGCCTGGACACTGAGCCTGTTAGAAGAGATGCCTGTTGCGGTAGACCTCTGGCTCCTCCCTGGGAGCAACAAGGGTGATGTGCATGCAATCAACTGCCCCAACAACGCTGGGGAACCTGGCAAAAGCAGTGAAGGGGAAGAGGACATGGTCCTGCAGCCTGGTTAGCATGGCATCCAGAAACAAATGCAGACAGTGGCTGGCCGATTACTGCAACACCTCAAGGACCTTGGCCATGACACCCTGGAATGAGCCACTAGCCAAGAATATGAGGGAGATAAGAACCTTCTGCAACAGGGGGTAGCTCGTGGCTCTATGGCCAAGCTCCTCCCTGTCCTGGGCCAAGCCCGGGGATGGCCACGGCAAGCACCCCACCGGGCCTGGAGATGGCTAGCAAGGCTGCAGCAAGCGTGGCCATGGCGAGAGGAAATAACTGCTTTGGAAGGTGGGCTTTATGGCATTCTGTTCAGCTGAGGCCTCTCCTCTCCTCAAACCCTGGCTTCCATAGACTCTACCAGAAAATCTCCAGGAATCTCCCTACCTGGAGTTGGCAACCCTAGTCAGGACTGGCCACAATTAGTTCCTCACAAAGGCCTGTGAAGGGTTTCCTTCCTTTGTCTGAACCAAGCTTGGTTGCCTACTGGGGCGAAACGGGCTCCAGTTTACAACTCAGCTGGATGGGCTGCAGTCTATATTGATGCTGCCCTGCCACTTGTCCCTCTTTTCCCACACTTTTTGGCCTTGGGGCAGCTGGGAACTGTAGGCCAGCAGATGAGGAAGCCCCATTCAACTCAGTGAGTGATACCCTTGCAGGCCCCTCTCTGGAACTACAGCTCAATTAAACCTTATGGGGGAACATTTTAAACAACCAACCACAGATGGCAGGCATCTTACCAACACAGGTAATTTCGTTACACCTACCAGCAGCCACTGAGGAAAGAGTTAGTCCCACACAGGAGGCAAGCAGGAGAAGTGTGTTCATCAAGAGAGAAAGCCGTTTGCCAGTAATTCTAACAGAGCACAGTGGCTGAAGGGGGAGTGGGCAGGGAAGAGGAGCAGACCCAGCACCTGGCCAATGGCACGTGAGTACTCTTGAGTGGCAGGCTGATGGGCCAATGGCTGAGGGAGTGCATTGCACAGCCAATGGGAGAGCTGCAAAGTGCCTCTCCAAAACAGAATTATTTATACTTTATTAGTTATTAACCAGTTTTCTACTTGAGACTCAAAGTGGATTACATGGTATAGAACATTGTAATCAAACAGCATGGGAGATCTAATAAAAATACAATAAAACTACGGTAGCTGTACAAAAATTACAAAAATGCAAATAAGTATCAAACATGCTGTGTCAAGCAATGCAAAAAATGGAATTACAAAAAATGTCCTGTATAAACTTTATAAAAATGCCCTCCCAAGCAACTGTTTTACATAATTTGCAGAATTAAATAAGTGTGAGAGCCTTCTTCCAGTTACTGAAACTGTAAATTCAACTTTCTTTTTTCTGTAAACTCAGGGCTTCTAACGGTGTCACCCAACACCCCTGCAGGCTTTTAAAATCAGGAGTTTTCAGTCCTGTTAACTGCTAATTCTGTTCTAGTCAACTGAATTCACCCTTGAAGATTTATGACAGGATGCATACTTCTTACCTCAACTCCTTCCTTTTTTTACAAAGAAAATGTACACCTGAAAGATGTGTGACAAATTTCACACCAACCTATAATGCTGATTGGGGGGGGGGATGGCAAATAATTGATGGGGCACCGCCCCTTTTAAATACCACCATGGCTATGGACCTGTCCACATCCCAAAAGAGACAGGACTTGTAGGAAACAGAAGTTGCTTTTACTCCTCCCAGAAGAAGAGCTTGAGTGATAAGGAAGTGAGGGGTCAGGGAGCTCAGACACAGGGAGGCTAAAGGCAAGATGTGGTGTAAAGAATGAACTGGGAAAAAGGAATCTGATGGAAGGGCAGATAGAGAGTAAAGGATTGTGGGAAAGGGCAGCAGAGAAAGGCAAATGAGGCAAGCAAGAAGGAACTATGAAGAAACCTTACAGCACTTCAGTTCAGGAGGGGGAGGCAGAAAGGAGTGCCAAGGAAGCCGGTAAAGAAACAGGGTGGGTAAGGAAGCTGGGGAGAGGCAGCGACCTGAAAAGCAGGGAGATGAAAAAAGGAGAAGCCAAAAAGAAAACAGGACTAACATGTAATGCATGGAGACAGAAGGGGCTGTGCATTTCTGGTAAGGAGGAAGAAAGTGAGCAGATAAATGAGCCAAGGGTACAGAGGATTGCTGAGTGAGGCCTAGACCTCCATGGTGGCCTGATCAGGTAATAGAAGGCTGACTGCATGTGTAGAGGATGGATGAGAGCGAGGGAAAGCAACTTACATTCTCTGATCAATATTTCTCCCTTTTTTGCTGGTGTCTTTGGACATATATTTCCCTGCCCCTGACTAGAGATGTGAAGGTGTGGAAAAAAATATGGAAGAATTCGGGGGAAAAACAGTTTTTTCCCATTTTTTTCCTGAAGCCTTTTTTGTTTTTTCCGAAAAACTGGAAAAATTGAAAAAAGAAAACAAATTGATTATGGAACATTTTATTTTAACATGATGAATAAAATATTTTAAGACAAGGTGTTCAAATA
>NW_015163282.1:0-4625 GCF_001447785.1 Gekko japonicus | reverse complement strand
ATATGCTAGTTGTGATAATTTCATGCCAAGTAAAATTGTCCATAGTAACAGAATGACTTTCAATCTGGAAAAGAAAAAAGAAGTGCTAATGTAGCATTTTTTTCAATTTTTCCAAAAATTTCCTTTCCCCCCCAAAAAAACCTGGGTTTTTTTCCGAGCTTCAAAATTTCTGGAAATTTTACATCTCTACCCCTGACTAGTGATGGATCGGAGTGGGGAAAGGGGTCACCAACCAAGCCTCCGCAATAGCTGAGCAGTGCCTTTTGGGGTTGGCTATGTGAAAGGCGATCAGGGTTATCAGGGAGGCTGTGAGGCTGAAATTACTTTCCAACCACAAGGGAAAAGGAGCTCTTGCAAATGTCAGAAGTGCCAGTGTGCCATGAATGGCTTGCTGTCCTTACGTTAAATGAGTCAGAGGTAAAGCCATGGAGGCTGATCCAGACAGGTCAAGACAGGAGCTGGAGGGGTGTGGGTGCCTACCACCCTCCTCGCCGTCCTCTTGATGGCCACTCACAGCTGGTTTGAAATTGGCTTCATGAAAAATATACAGGGAGAACTTTGCACCCAAAAATGATGTGCTTTATTTCAGAAATGGAAGGCTGCCATCTGGCTGCTTGTTTAAGCTACTAAGAGCACATCCACATCACACACATATAACGCAGCGGTTCTTGAACTGCAGTCAGATTCTTCTCAGTTCAGCCTGCTTTTCTCCCCATCTTTTTGAAGTGGAAATGGTTTCTAAACTTACTGTACTTTTTAGGATCCAGTTGAAAGTAATTCCACACTACCTTTCCCCTCTCCGTAGTGATAACTGACATCAGTAATCACCAGAGTTTCTTTTGTAGAAAAAGCCCAGCGGGAACTTATTAGCATATTAGGCCACACCCCTGCTTCTTCTACCGGCTTAGTACACTGAAACCAAGCCTCAAAACGAGGGGAAAGGACTGAATGCGGCAAACGTCCCACAGCTAAACGGGACTCCAAGCTCAGTCTTTTCTCAAATCAGAGGTCTCAGTCAGAAAGTGTTGAGAAGCAAGGCATTGCAGTGACCAGTCAGTGGGGAAGCACAGCAGCGGTGTCTAGTGGCAAAATTCGGAACTACAAGAGAAGCAATTTTTGACGCAAAATCTATATGCTCAAATATCGCAACAGCAGGGCTTTTGGCGAGGGAGGGGAGGGGCGGGCTCGGAAGCCAGCCAGAACTCCATTCCTGTGCGTTCCTGCCCAAAAATAGCCCTGGTAATCACTAAGCAGTGATTTTATCTCCTTAGGAAACTCATGTTCTGTGAGTGGAACTAGGGCTCTACTCTAACAGACAATTCTCAACATTCTTATTATAAACTGCTCAGGATTTTTGAAGGGAAGCTAGAACAGTTAAAACTAGTATAAAATGAACAAATATGGGTGAAGTGTAAATATCTACTATGTGATGAATTACTGATAGCTCTATAACTTCTCTATTTAATGATAATATAAGCAACTTCAAGTAGTAAAGATAAATCTGAGGAAGTTTCTGTTCATGTGCACAGTGTGATCAGATGGTGACTGGTTCTTCACACCAATTAAACTGTTTGAAAGTTTTATAGCGGCTCCACCAGAGAGCAAATGACTGTTAGTTTTCACCAGAAGAATTACTGGGAGCAGAGTGGAAAATGCTGCTTTAGAAACTGTGGTGGGATTTGGAGGTGAAGATGTGGGAACAGCCATTTGGCCTCAGAAGAGTCTGACAGATGTGGGAATTTTCCGTTAGAAGTAATCAAAACAAGTGGCCAGGTTCATGTTAAGAAGAACGCCAGTGAACTCCGGTTAAGTTCTCTCTGAAAAAACTATGACAGTAAGGAGGGAGCAAGAGTATGTACCTCTCATGGAAACATTACTAAAATCTGATTGCTGACTGGGTGCTTCTTCTTGAGAATGGCCACTTCTGCATTGCCATTTGTGTCACTCTTGTCCCTATTGCTTTGGGTCCCCCGCCCTTCTCCACGTGTGTTTTGCTCCCTCTGGGACTACTAGAGAGAGCAAAACACATGGGGGGGGGAACCCTGAAGCAACAGGGACAAACGAGAGACAAAAGTGACAATGCGGAAGTGGCCATAAATAATGCCAGTCAATGAGGCCTCTCAGCAGGCCCGTGGGGCATCTTGGGGCCTGGACCCCTGACTTACCGCCAAGGCCCCCCGACTTCCCATCCAGCCCAGGCGCTCCCTTGGGGGTATGTACAGGGGTGTGTGTGGGGTGCCCCCTGACTTATTTAAAGCCCCCCCGAATTTAAAAAAATCCTGGTTACGGCCCTGCCTCTCAGGGAGTCTCCCCAAGCAGTAGTTAGGTATTTTTCTTTATAAGTGTATGAATCTCCTTTTTTGGAACAAATTTTCCTTCAGATTTCTGTTATGTTTACTTGAACATGTTTTTGTGCAGCAAAAAACCCCACACAAACCTGTAAGTTCTTGGTGAGAGACAGGAGTATTAGCCATAGTTCTCATTCTCTCTCTCTCTCTCTGGAATAGAACTTAATTTTCTTCTTTAAAATATTTCTATGCCACCTTTTGAGTATGGACTGTCTTGCGAATTCATTTTTGGTAAGTGCAAATTGCGCTAACGACAATATCACAACTGTTTGTATTAAAAAACCCATTTAAGAAGGGTCAGCAGACAGATAGCGAGATTATTTGTTGTTATTCAGTCGCACAGTCTTGTCCGACTCTTCGCAACCCCATGGACAAGATCCCACCAGGCCTTCCTGTCTTCTGCCATCCTCTGAAGTTTGCTCAGTTTCATGTTCATTGCATCTATGACACTGTCTAAACATCTCATCCTTTGCTGTCCCCGTCTTCTTTGACCTTCAATCTTTCCCAGCATCAGGGTCTTCTCCAGTGAGTGCTCCCTTCTCATTTGGTGGCCAAAGTACTTGAGCTTCAGTTTCATTATCTGGCCTTCCAGGGAACAGTCAGGGTTGATTTCTTTTAGGATTGACTGATTTGATCTTCTTGCAGTCCAAGGGACTCTCAAGAGTCTTCTCCAGCACCATAGTTCAAAAGAATCTATTCTTCGGTGCTCGGCCTTCCTTATACTCCAACTCTTGCAGCCATACATGACTACTGGGAATACCATTGCTTGGACAATGCGGACTTTTGTTGGCAGGGTGATGTCTCTCATCAGGGTGATAGCGAGATTAAATACCCCCAAATATTGGGGGGGACCCAACACCAATGAACCAGGATTCTTCTTCTTCTTAATTACTGTTTTCATGTCAAGAGCCATAAACAGGGAGCCATCAGATACTATTGCCCCCATGCCATAATGGATTCAAACAGGGCCGCCTTATTAACTCATTATAACTCTGCAGCAAAGAGAAAAACTGTAAGTGTGGAAAGGGTAGGGCAGGTGTCATCCACTCACAACCTCCCTGCCCTTCATTGGGTGAGTCACCTGTCCCAATCTTGAGCCATCCTTGTGGCTCTCGACGGGCGGCCTGGCATTACTGGCAGCCACCCTGGGACGCCAACCCCCGAAGCCATATGGCCTGCAGAGACAAGCCGAACCAGGGAGCTCCAGAAGTGAGATCCCCATTCCCAGCCCTGAGCTGCAAGGCCTGAAGGTCGTTCCTGGTTAACCCCTTATTTCCAACTGGAATGTGCACCAGATACTCACCGTGTTCACTTCATAACCCACACTACACCGCCACAGCCAAGCCTCTGCTCAGGCCTTCGCCCCCACTGGGATGCCTAAAGCTGCCTGCACTCCTTGCCTGAATCCTGCAAGAAAATGTCATTTCCCCTGTTTGACAAATGCGCCCCATCCTCCCTATAGAGGTCCAATCACTTGACCCGTATGTCTAGACGCAAAAAGAAAGATCTTGAGAGCACCCTCCACAGCATTCCTCAGCTTGCAGTTAGCTTTCCGCTGAAGGTAAATGAGGAAACCAATAAGGACCCCTTTTCCCCATATACGGAATGTGAAACCCAAACGCAAATACATTTAGCAGGTACAAACAGTCCTGTAGCGTAGGATAATCTCAAAGCCAATACTCCAAATCTTGCAGCTTAATTGGACTGGGGTCCTTTCTCAGTTTGAGCATTGGTACCAGACCTGCCTTGCCTTTTCTACCCTTTTGAGTTCCTAGATCCTGGCTTAGTCTTGGCCCTGGGGCATGATGGAAATGCATGAGATCCTGCACAGAGCAGGCATTTATGTCTAAACACACAGGGCTTTCTGCTACAAGACCCTCAGGAGGTAAACTCCCAGTAAAGCGGGCATTTTTGAACCCCCTGGCCCTTCTGGGCACAGGAACCAACGTCACCAGGTAGCTGGCCAACAACATGTCCACTATTCAACCTCTCACCCTTGTTCGGCCGTGCTGGGGACATAATCTGTACCTGCAATTGTGAGTGGATCTGATCCCACCACAATGCTGGGTTCATAGCAGCCCGCATGCAAAAGGTTTCATCATACTCCATCCAAGCAGGGCCAGCAAAATACATGTAACCTTTGTAAATTATGTCCATGTACTGAAGCATGGACAGGTCTCTCCAAGGCTGAGCCTTAACTATTACCCCAGTGTAAGTAAAGAAACCTGGGTACCAATTGGCCTGTTCTAGTGCCGAAGAATAGATGTTTTCAAATTA
>NW_015163281.1:24021-27327 GCF_001447785.1 Gekko japonicus | reverse complement strand
TAACCACTACACCAAACTGGCTCACGGCAGTTGGTCAAAACAAAGCCGTACTTTGGTACTGTTTGGGGACAAGCGCCGTATAATTAAGCCAAATGGGTTCTGCAGTTTGTCTCAAATTTGTATCCGAGGCAGTGTTCCCACTAAGCTGAGTTAATGTGAGCTAGCTCACATTTTTTTAGCCTCCGGCTCGCAGATTTTTGTCTCAGTTCAGGAAGGATGGACTCCGGAGAAAACGAATTGGTGCAGCAGCCAAATCGCTTGCTCGCCCGCCGCTTGAATGCCAGTCGCTCACCGTGTAGGATTTTTGCTCACAAGACTCCACCGCTTAGAGGGAGCATTGGTCAGAGGCCAAAGGGAAGGCGCATGCCAACCACCTCCCAGACCAACTCTAGGAATATTTGGAATGATGGAATGATGTAAGCCACCTCCGTGGAGAAAGGTGGGGGTATGTAAATAAAGTAAAACCCATAAGCGCCACCTTCCGGCCTGTGTCTAGGAGCTTTCACTAAGGTCTGTACCCGGCCGTCCTCTGTTCTCTCAGATGGCAAGATTTACGGGTTCCACACAAAGAAGTGTGAGGAGAAAAGTTTGGTGTCGTGTGAGGAGAAAAGTTTGGTGTCGTGTGAGGAGAAAAGTTTGGTGTCGTGGTTAAGAGCGCGGACTCTAATCTCCCATCCAAGGACTAACTGGGCCGACCCTGCTTGGCTTCTGCGATCTGATGAAATCGGGTCAGCCTGGGCCATCCAGTTGAAGGCAGAGACAAACCGAGGGGGTTTGCCACTGCTGTAGCCACCCTGGACTTCCTTAGTGGCCTCCCATCCAAGGACTAATCGGGGCCGACCCTGCTTGGCTTCTGAGACCTGACAACATCAGGCTAGCCTGGGCCAGCCAGGTCAGGGTGCAGCCAATGCAGCAGTTTCACAATGAGTAACCTACATTACTGGCAGGTGAAGTAAAGGTAAAGGTCTCCCTTGCTCGAAAGCCAGTCGAGTCCGACTCTAGGGTTGCGGTGCTCATCTCTGTTTCAAAGCCGAAGAGCCAGCGCTGTCCGAAGATGTCTCCGTGGTCATGTGGCCGGCATGACTAAACACCAAGGCACACAGAACGCTGTTCCCTTCCCACCGAAGGGGTCCCTATTTATCTACTTGCAATGTCTTGCTTTCGAACTGCTAGGTTGGCAGGAGCTGGAACTAGAGACGGGAGCTCACTCCGTCATGCGGCACACTCGGGTCTCGAACTGCTGAACTACTGACCTTCCACAGCCTGCAGTTCAGCGTCTTAACCACTTGAGCCACCGCAGCGCCTACTGGCAGGTACCCCCTGACAATAGCTGGGTTGCCGCATTCTGGACCCATTGTTGTTTCCAGGTTGTCTTCAAGGGAAGCCCCACGTAGAGCACATTGCAGTAATCCAGCTGGGCCTCTTGCACGGAGGTAGGTGCTTCTGGGAATCTCTCCTCCGGAGGATATTGACCATCCTCCGTGGCGGCCCTGGATCGCCTTCTCAGCCACGTGGAGCCGTGTGGGCGTGAAAGTCTTTTTAGTCCTCCAAAACAGCCAGCGAAATCCCCAAAGATAACGCATCATTTCCAGGCACCGGCAGGACCCACCCGGCGGCTTTGGGGAGCTGTTCGTGCTAAACAGCTTAAATAATTAAACCTCTTTAAAAGCACCTTGATGGAGCTCTTCGCCGAGAACTGGCGCCTGTGCAGGAGTTCGGCTTGCGTCAACGGAATGCACATTTCCCAGAACGGCACAGACGGGGCTAGCGGCTGCCACCGAATGCTCCCTCTAAGCTGCGGAGTCTTGTGAGCAAAAATCCTACTTTGTGAGCGACCGGCATTAAAGTCGTGAGCGAGGGATTTGGCTTCGTTTGCTCTGGAGCCCTCCTTCCTGAACAAAGACAAAAATGTGTGAGCCGGGGAAGCTAAAAAACTGTGAGCTCGCTCACACTAACCCAGCTTAGAGAGAACACTGCTGCCCACCCTACGCTGGGAAAGGCGTGGTCCGGGAGGGAGGCCACTTGGGCCCACTGCCAATGTTTCCTCTAAACTGTGGAGTCTTGTGAGCAAAAATCCTACTTTGTGAGCTGCTGGCATTAAAGCTGTGAGCGAGCGATTTGGCTGCTGCGTGAATTAGTTTGCTCTGGAGCCCCATCCTTCCTGAGCTAAGATGACAATCTGTGAGCTGGAGGCTAAGAAACTGCGAGCCAGCTCACACCAACTCAGCTTAGAGGGAACACGGCCGATTGCCAGTGTTCCCTCTAAGCTGAGTTAGTGTGAGCCAGCTCACAGTTTTTTAGCCTCCGACTCACACGTTTTTGTCTCAGCTCAGGAAGGATGGGGCTCCAGAGCAAACCGATTTATGCAGCAGCCCAATCGCTCGCTCACAACTTCAATGCTGGCAGCTCACAAAGTAGGATTTTTGCTCACAGGACTCCACAGCTTAGAGGGAGCATTGCCCACCGCACGGATTGCACCACCAGAAGGGAACAGGTGCTGTGCGGGATTCCCCCTGAAGGGGAGCACGTAGAGTTTTTTTCCGGGGGGGGGGGGACACCAAGTACCCTCTCATTGTCTCCCCTTTATGCTTTTCCAAGGTCCCGGCATGCAGGTAAGGGGTGTGCAAAGCTCAGGCCCACCTGGGGTTGCCAGATCCGGGTTGGGAAATTCCTGGAGACTTGGGGGAGGAGCCTGGGGAGGGCGGGGTTTGGGGGTGGTGGAGAGCAGTGTTCCCTCTAAGCTGAATCAGTGTGAGCCAGCTCACAGTTTTTTAGCCTCCAGCGTGCACATTTTTGCCTTCAGGAAGGATGGCTCCAGAGCAAACTGATTTATGCAGCAGCCAAATTAAAGCTCACAGCTTTAATGCCAGCAGCTCACAAAGTGGAATGTTTTCTCACAGTGTTCCCTCTAAGCTGAGTTAGTGTGAGCCAGCTCACAGTTTTTTTAGCCTCCGGCTCACACCTTTTTGTCTCTGCTCAGGAAGGAGGGCTCCAGAGCCCAACTAACTTCTGCAGCAGCCAAAGTCGCTCGCTCACAGCTTGAATGCCTGCAGCTCACAGAGTAGAATTTTTGCTCACAGGACTCCACAGCTTAGAAGAGGAGGAGGAGACTGAATCTATACCCCATGGCCCTTCACTACCCAAAGGGCTCTCAGAGCGGCTGACAAACTCCTTTCCCTTCCCCTCCCCACAACAGACAGACACCCTGTGAGGTCGGTGGGGCTGAGAGAGCTCTTGACAGAAACGGCTCTTTTTCAAGGACTGCTCTTGTCAGAACTACGGCCTGCCCAAGGTCATCCAGCAGCT
>NW_015163281.1:19702-23948 GCF_001447785.1 Gekko japonicus | reverse complement strand
AACAATTATTACAAACAGAATACCCACCCACATGCAAAAACAAAGCTGAAAGCTTTTTCTTTTCTTGTGACAATAGCACCCCCTAAAGGAAGAAATGCATCTTGTTCTTGCATTGGAGAGTTCAGTTTGTAACCTAGGACTTGCTTGTCCTCGGTGCACGGAAATTAGATCAATCTGATACCATACATATTTTTTAGAAATGATTTGGAAAATATTTGAACACCTTGTCTTAAAATATTTTATTCATCATATTAAAATTAAACGTTCCATAATCATTTTTTTTTCTTTTTTCAATTTTTCCACTTTTTCAGCAAAAAACAAAAAAGGCTTCAGGGGGGAAAACCTGGGGGGGGGCTTCACATCTTTACCCCTGGTGTCTCCATTTAAAAGGACTGTGCAATAGGTGGTGTGGAAGACCTCTGCCTGAGACCCTGGAGAGCCCCTGCCAGTCTCAGTAGGCAATAGTGACCTTGATGGACCAATGGTTTGATTCAGTACAAGGCAGCTTTATGTGATAAGAACGTAAGAGAAGCCATGTTGGATCAGGCCAATGGCCCACCCAGTCCAATACTCTGTCACACACTGGCCAAAACCCAGGGGCCATCGGGAGGTCCACCAGCGGAGCCAGAACTCCAGAAGCCCTCCCACTCTCCCCCCCCCAAGCACCAAGAAGACAGAGCATCCCTGCCCCAGACATAAGAACCTAAGAGAAGCCATGTTGAATCAGGCCAGTGACCCATCCAGTCCAACACTCTGTTTCACATAGCGGCTAAAACCCAGGGCCCATCAGGAGGTCCACCAGTGAGGCCAGAACTCCAGAAGCCCTCCCACTCTCCCCCCCCCAAGCACCAAGAAGACAGAGCATCCCTGCCCCAGACATAAGAACCTAAGAGAAGCCATGTTGAATCAGGCCAATGGCCCCTCCAGTCCAACACTCTGTGTCACACAGCAGCCAAAACCCAGGGGCCATCAGGAGGTCCACCAGCAGGACCAGAAGCCCTCCCACTGTTGTTCTCCAAGCACTGCCCCAGACAGAGTGTTCCTTCTATAATAGCTAAGCGCCGCTGATGGACCTCTGCTCTGTATGTTGATCCATCTGTCCATGTGTTGTTATGGTTGTGCTTCAGATCCTGATATGTTTGTCGGCGTGCGCAAACCTCCCTCGCCAGCTTCCTGATCAAGAGTTGAAGAACGTAATTACTTGTAAGAGTGCATCAAGCTGGAAAGAGGACTTTCAAATTCCTCTGCCCTGGCATTCGGTACATAATTCCGTAATACCTTTCCCTGTTTTGCTCTTCGGTATTGATGAAACCAGGGAGGGCTGCATTTGGGTGGCCCGTTGTCTCTGGGTGTGAACTGCAGAAACAAGACTGTGAAATCCGCCTCCAGCTTTTCCACAGCATGAAACGATCACAACAAACAAGCTTGCTCCTGCAGTGTGGGTCTGTTTGTGTATGTGTGTGCGTGGGGGGCGGGGGACAGGAACCTCGATACAGAAAAGCACAGCTGCGACGCCCGGAGAGAAAAAAGTTAACTTGCAAAACTGCGTGCGCCACAGTGCAGGCCCCAGAGTGCATTTGCAAGAATGGATTTTAAAAAGTGAACAAACATGTGGACAAGGGGGACCCAATAGATGTTGTTTACCTTGACTTCCAGAAAGCTTTTGATAAAGTTCCTCATCAAAGGCTCCTAAGTAAGCTCAATAGTCACGGGATAAAAGGACAAGTCCTGGGTCCCCTGGGCCATAGTCTGACACTCTAGGCCAGTGATGGTGAGCCTTTTAGAGACCGAGTCCCCAAACTGTGACCCAAAACCCACTTATTTGGCTTCTAGTGTCCTGGCCCCACTGATGGACCTCCTGCTGGCACCTGGTATTTTTGGCCACTGTGTGACAGAGTGTTGGACTGGTATAACAGCTAGCAGCAGTATCGAGCAACACAATTTAAAACCAATATAAATAAATGACAAGTAAAAGAAGAGAAGAGTTTGGATTTATACCCCGCCCTTCACTACCCAAAGGAGTCTCAGAGCAGCTTACAAACTCCTTTCTCTTCCCCTCCCCACAACAGGCACCCTGTGAGGTAAAAGAAGAAGAGATTGGATTTACCCCGCCCTTCACTACCCAAAGGAGTCTCAGAGCAGCTTACAAACTCCTTTCTCTTCCCCTCCCCACAACAGGCACCCTGTGAGGTAAAAGAAGAAGAGATTGGATTTACCCCGCCCTTCACTACCCAAAGGAGTCTCAGAGCAGCTTACAAACTCCTTTCTCTTCCCCTCCCCACAACAGGCACCCTGTGAGGTAAAAGAAGAAGAGATTGGATTTACCCCGCCCTTCACTACCCAAAGGAGTCTCAGAGCAGCTTACAAACTCCTTTCTCTTCCCCTCCCCACAACAGGCACCCTGTGAGGTAAAAGAAGAAGAGATTGGATTTACCCCGCCCTTCACTACCCAAAGGAGTCTCAGAGCAGCTTACAAACTCCTTTCTCTTCCCCTCCCCACAACAGGCACCCTGTGAGGTAAAAGAAGAAGAGATTGGATTTACCCCGCCCTTCACTACCCAGAGGAGTCTCAGAGCGGCTTACAATCTCCTTTCCCTTCCCCTCCCCACCACAGACACCCTGTGAGGCAGGTGGGACTGAGAGAGCTCTGAGAGAAACTGCCCTTGAGAGAACAGCTCTGAGAGAACTGCATGTGGAAAGTTCTCTACTTGCAGAGAGGAAATGAGGCCGCCCCCCCCCCCCCCCGCCTCCTCTCCAGCCCCCTGCCTCCACCGGGGACTCAGCTGCAGCCGGGCTTCTGGGGGGTTGTTTTTAGTCGGCCCTGCGTTCCTCGAGACGGCAGCTGCGCTTGCTGCACTCTGTCGGCGTGGCCGAGAAAAATGTGCATTGCGACCACGACGAAAACATCCCTCCTCGTGTGCGTTTTCCGTGTGAAGCAAACACTTCTAGCCGGTGCCTTCTGTGAAGAGAGCTTCAGCGGGTAGCCACGTCGGTCTGCAAATAGAAGAGCTGGATTCGAGTCCAGTGGCACCTTAGAGACCAACAAGATTTCCAGGGTAGGAGCTTTTGAGAGTCAAAGATCCAGGGGTGTAGCTAATGTGGGGCACATGGGGCACCGCCCCTCCTGAATTCCCACTTGCCCCCCACTGCCACCTATTGGCGGCCAGCTCCTGCCCCGAACTCCCATTGGGCCAGGGTGCACAGACACATCTTTGTGAAGAGCCACTGGCAGCAAGCGGAGACCAACACTCCAGGCTGGTGCGCCCGCCGCCAACTCACCCCATCTCTTGGCACTTCTCTCCCGGCGGCAACAGCGCGCCTCCTGGAAGGCACCGTGGACGTGTTCCCAGCAGTGGTCCCTCTAAGCTGTGGAGTCCTGTGAGCAAAAATTGTACTCTGTGAACTACCGGCATTAAAGTTGTGAGCGGGCGATTGGGCTGCTGCGTAAGTCAGTTTGCTCCGGAGCCCTCCTTCCCGAGCGAAGGGAAAAAACGTGTGAGCCGGAGGCTAAAAATGTGTGCGCTAGCTCGCACTAGCGCAGCTTAGAGGGAACACTGCGGCCGTGGGGACCAAAAATGGCCCGCATCGCTCTCCTCTCCTCCATTCTGTCCTCACAACGACCCTGCGAGGTAGGTTGGGCTGAGTGTGTATGACTGGCCCAAGGTCACCCAGTGCCCTTCCATGGCAGAGCGGGGAATTCGAACCTGGCCCCCTGGACCGTAGTCTGACACTCTAGGCACTACCCCATGCCGGCTTTGCAGTTTGGAAGTTCATCTCTCTCACACACACACACACACACACCATTTTAAACACATTCCTTGCTGGAATCTTCTCCGGAGAAATCAGCCGTTTGGAAGGGAGCCTGTGGGACATCTCTGACTAACCAACTTTGCAAATCTCTCTTGAAACGCTATATAGGATCTGACACTTTCCCTAGGCAGAGTGTTCTCTCTCAGAACGGTTCACAGGGCCCGGCCAAATGAGAACTTTGCTCTCGCGCACACCCAAATCCGACGGTGCTAAAAATAGCCGGCAGTGAGGCTACGAGGGAATTGCTCATTCCCGAGTTCCTCTTTTATATAATAATAATAATTTTTAAAAAAACCCAACTCAAATAAGTATGAAGATGGGTGGCCGTGTTAGTCCATCTGGAGTGGTGGAAAAGAACAAGAGACCAGGAGCACCTTGAAGACTAACAACATTTGTGGCAGGGGAGGTTTGCCATGGGCTTCCTCCGCAGAGTCTT
>NW_015163281.1:17798-19593 GCF_001447785.1 Gekko japonicus | reverse complement strand
CCGACCCTGCTTAGCTTCCCACTTATGGCGACCCCAGCAAGGGGCTTTCAAGGCAAGCGAGAAGCAGAGGTGGTCTGCCATTGCCTTCCTCTGCAGAGCCTTCCTTGGTGGTCTCCCTTCCAAGTACCGACCCTCCTTAGCTTCCAACTTATGGCAACCCCAGCAAGGGGCTTTCAAGGGAAGTGAGAAGCCGAGGTGGGTAGCCATGGCCTTCCTCTGCAGAACCTTCCTTGGTGGTCTCCCATCCAAGTACCCACCCTGCTTAGCTTCCAACTTATGGAGATCACAGCAAGGGGCTTTCGAGGGAAGTGAGAAGTCGAGGTGGCCTGCTGTCACCTTCCTCTGCAAAGTCGTCCGTGGTGGTCTCCCATCTAAGTACCCATGCTACTTTGCTTTCAATTTATGGCGACCCCAGCAAGGGGCTTTCAAGGCAAGGGAGAAGCTGAAGAAGAAGAAGAGATTGGATTTATACCCCCGCCCTTCACTACCCAAAGGAGTCTCAGAGCAGCTTACAAACTCCTTTCCCTCCCCCTCCCCACAACAGACACCTGGCTGTGAGGTAGGTGGGGCTGAGAGAGCTCTGAGAGAAACTGCTCTTTTTCAAGAACAGCTGTGGCAGAACTATGGCTTGCCGAAGGTCATCCAGCCAGGTGTAAGTGGAGGAGTGGGGAATCAAACCCGGTTCTCCCACATTAACCACTACACCAAACTTCCCACTACACCATTGGCTTCCCCTGCAGAGCCGTCCTGGGTGGCCTCCCATCCAAATGCCAATCCCGCTTCGCTTCTGAGAACCAATGAGACTGGGCTATACCACGTCACCTTCCCTCCCCTTAGCTCCTTACGCCTTTTCTAAGACGCTCTCGCAGCTGAACACATTAACGAAGATGGCTGTCAGCACTGTAAGAAACTCGGGGACTGGGGAGGGGGGAAGATGCCAGTCTCTTAATCCAGAGCTGGTCCCTGAACCGTTGGGTCCCAGTGGAGCCAGGCAGAGGTCTCCTCTGCTGCCACCAGGAGCCAGTGTCCTCAAACTACACAGAGTCAAGACTGACCGTTTAAAAGGAACTGGATAAATCATACCGAGCTCTAGCGGTATTTTGAGTATATCCTGTGTGGATTCTCATGTGACGTACTTCTCAGGTGGCGAAGTTTTTTTTTTGCGACTTTGTGTTCTTATTGAGAGAGCCAGTTTGGTGTCGTGGTTAAGTGCGCGGACTCTAATCTGGGAGAACCGGGTTTGATTCCCCACTCCTCCACTCGCAGCTGCTGGATGACCTTGGGCAAGCCATAGTTCTGATAAGAGCTGTTCTTGAAAAAGAGCAGTTTCTGTCAGAGCTCTCTCAGCCCCGCCTACCTCACAGGGTGTCTGTTGAGGGGAGGGGAAGGGAGGGGAAGGGAAAGGAGATTGTAAACAGCTTAGACTCCTTTGGGTAGTGAAGGACAGGGTATAAATCCAATCTCTTCACTTCTTCTCTTTCTCGGCCCCCCAAGTTTCTGCAGCTCTGAAACGAGATATTTTTACTTTTATCTACATCAATGCATCTTTATAGAAAAATAGCAGTCCTGTCACATGCTAAACTTTTAAATCCAATCTCTTCACTTCTTCTCTTTCTCGGCCCCCCAAGTTTCTGCAGCTCTGAAACGAGATATTTTTACTTTTATCTACATCAATGCATCTTTATAGAAAAATAGCAGTCCTGTCACATGCTAAACTTCTTTTGGCTTAAACATGGGATTATCATTTAGATAAATGACTGGTTCTTAAATGATTGATGAGATTATCAAACAGGTA
>NW_015163281.1:11768-14752 GCF_001447785.1 Gekko japonicus | reverse complement strand
GGTTCTCCCAGATTAGAGTCCATGCACTTTACCACTATACTACACCATCCAAATTGTCAACTGCCTTGGCAATATATTATGAGCAAGATACAGGACACCCCACTTGACCCAACCCACAGCTATTGGGAACTTGTAACTCCTTGCAATAAGAAGGGCCTCTGTAGTAGGAGAGCAAGTACATATGAACCCACCAACTACCTAGAGGAAAGAGCTGCTAATGGTTTGTGTTTTCTTGTCATAAGAACATAAGAGACGCCAATGTTGGATCAGGCCAAAGGCCCATCCAGTCCAACACTCTGTGTCACACAGTGGCCAGAAATACCAGTGCCATCAGGAGGTCCAGCAGTGGGGCCAGGACATTAGAAGCCCTCCCACTGTTGACCCCCCCCCCAAGCACCAAGAAGACAGAGCATCACTTGCCCCAGAGCCCCTAGCTATACCTTGTGGCTAATAGCCACTGATGGACCTCTGCTCCATATGCTTATCTAATTCCCTTTTGAAGCCGTCCATGCTTGTAGCCGCCACCACTTCCTGTGGCAGTGAATTCCATGTGTTAATCACTCTTTGGGTGAAGAAGTACTTCCTTTTATCCGTTCTAACCCGACCGCTCAGCAATTTCATGGAGTGCCCACGGGTTCTTGTATTGTGAGAAAGGGAGAAAAGTACCTCTTTCTCTACCTGCTCTTTCCCATGCATAATCTTATAAACCTCGATCATGTCACCCCTCAGTCGTCTTTTCTCCAAGCTAAAGAGCCCTAAGCGCTTTAACCTTTCCTCATAGGGAAAGTGTTCCAACCCTTTTATCATTTGAGTTGCCCTTTTCTGCACTTTTTCCAAAGCTATAATATCTTTTTTAAGGTGTGGTGCCCAGAACTGCACACAGTATTCCAAATGAGGTCTCACCATTGATTTATATAGGGGCATTATTATATTGGCTGATCTGTTTTCAATACCCTTCCTAATAATCCCCAGCATAGCATTGGCCTTCTTTATTGCAGTCACACACTGTCTCGACATTTTCAGTGAGTTATCCACTACAACTCCAAGATCTCTCTTTTGATCAGTCTCTGCCAGTTCAGACCCCATCAATGTGTATTTATATTTAAGATTTTTAGCTCCAATATGCATCACCTTGCACTTGACCACATTGAACCCCATTTGCCATGTAGACGCCCAGTTGCCCATCCTTGAGAGATCCCTTTGGAGTGCCTCACAATCCTCCCTGGTTTTCACCACCCAGAACAACTTTGTATCATCCACAAATTTAGCCACTTCACTGCTTACTCCCAACTCCAAATCATTAATGAACAAGTTAAAAAGCAGTGGACCAAGTACTGATCCCTGTGGTACCCCACTGCTTACCACCCTCCACTGAGAGAACTGCCCATTTATACTCACTCTCTGTTTTCTATTAATTAGCCAGTTTTTGATCCACAAAAGGACTTGTCCTTTTATCCCATGATTTTTGAGCTTACTTAGGAGCCTTTGATGAGGAAATTTATCAAAAGCTTTCTGGAAGTCAAGCAACCCTGCGAGGTAGGTTAGGCCAAAGGGATGTAGCTGGCCTGACGTCACCCAACGAGCTTTCGTGGCAGATTTGAAGCAGTCCTCCTCTTGGATCGCAGCAGGGGCTGTGCGGCTTGAAAGTCCCAGCAACTCCGGCGCAATCTTCTCTCTCCGGAAACAAAGCGCCGCCCGTCTGTAAAGTGCCCCTTTTCCTTTTTAAAAATCAAATTAATTCTGCCTTTCCAGGAATGGCCATCTGACAATTTTGCGCCATTCCCATGGCTTGCCACTGCCATCTGCTGGTCAAACCACATAATGCCGACTCTGTTGGCTCAGGAGAAAAAAAGATAGAGACGGGTAGCCGTATGAGTCTCTCTGTGGCAGTAGAAATCCTGCCAACCTAGCAGTTCGAAAGCAAGAAACAGCAAGTAGATAAACAGGTACCGCTGCGGTGAGGACGGTAACAGCGTTCCGTGTGCCTCGGCGTCTAGTCACGCTGGCCGCACGACCTTGGAAACATCTTCGGACAGCGCTGGCTCTTCGGCTTGGAAAATGAGATTAGCGCCACACAGCTAGAGTCGGATTCAACTGGCTTTCGAGCAAGGGAAACCTTTACCGTTGCCTAGCAGTAGAAAAGAGCAAGAGTCCGGTAGCCGCGTATTATGTCAGTCTAAGATGCCACCGGACTCTTGCTCTTTTCCGCTGCAGGAATAAATGGTGCAGGTTAAAAACAAATCAATAAAAGTTTTGTTAGATTACAACTAAAACCTGGATCTTGCATGAGCGTGCATCTGCGAGCTGGCGGATCCCTGGTTTGAATTGCATCTCTGCTTAAACTGGCGAGGCGGCCTTGAGGAAATTGCTCCCCCAGCTTGGCCTCTCTTTACCTTTCTAACAGGGAGATGATGAGGGCTGGATCTTACAAGGCGTGTACATCCGTTGATTCTTTCCCACCAGTCTTGTCTTTTCTGGGTCTGTGATCTGAAAGAAGCAACTGAGGGGGCAGGGAAGAGCACAGTACCCCCGTCAGGTTGGTCTGGCCCCGGACTGGACGGCCCAGGCTAGCCCCATCTTGTAAGAACGTCAGAGAAGCCATGTTGGATCAGGCCTGTGGTCCATCCAGTCCAACATTCTGTGTCACACAGTGGCCAGAAATACCAGTGCCATCAGGAGGTCCAGCAGTGGGGCCAGGACATTAGAAGCCCTCCCATTGTTGACCCCCCCCCCAAGCACCAAGAATACAGAGCATCACTTGCCCCAGACCAAGAGTTCTTCTCTATATCTTGTGGCTAAGAGCCACTGATGGACCTCTGCTCCATATGTTTATCCAATTCCCTCTTATAAGAACATAAGAGAAGCCAGTGTTGGATCAGGCCTATGGCCCATCTAGTCCAACACTCTGGGTCACACAGTGGCCAGAAATACCCAGTGCCCTCAGGAGGTCCAGCAGTGGGGCCAGGACAGTAGAAGCCCTCCCA
>NW_015163281.1:7856-11267 GCF_001447785.1 Gekko japonicus | reverse complement strand
CAATGGGGCCCAGACCCCTAAAGCCCCCCCCCCTTTACCCCCCCCCCAAGCACCAAGAAGACAGAGCATCACTTGCCCCAGACATAAGGACATAAGAGAGGCCAATGTTGGATCAGGCCAAGGGCCCATCCAGTCCAACTCTCTTGTCACACAGTGGCCAGAAATACCAGGTGCCACCAGGAGGTCCAGCAGTGGGGCCAGGACACCAGAGGTCCTCCCACTGTTGCCCCCCCCCCCCAAGCACCAAGAATAAAGAGCATCACTTGCCCCAGACATAAGGACATAAGAGAGGCCAATGTTGGATCAGGCCAAGGGCCCATCCAGTCCAACTCTCTTGTCACACAGTGGCCAGAAATACCAGGTGCCACCAGGAGGTCCAGCAGTGGGGCCAGGACACCAGAGGTCCTCCCACTGTTGCCCCCTCCCCCAAAGCACCAAGAAGACAGAGCATCACTTGCCCCAGAGCCCCTATCTATACCTTGTGGCTAATAGCCACTGATGGACCTCTGCTCCATATGTTTATCCAGTTCCCTCTTGAAGCCGTCCATGCTTGTAGCTGCCACCACTTCCTGTGGCAGTGAATTCCATGTGTTCATCACTCTTTGGGTGAGGAAGGACTTGCTTTTATCCGCTCTAACCCGACCGCTCAGCAATTTCATGGAGTGCCCACAAGTTCTTGTATTGTGAGAAAGGGAGAAAAGGACCTCTTTCTCGACCTGCTCCATCCCACGCATAATCTTATAAACCTCGATCATGTCGCCCCTCAACCGTCGTTTTTCCAAGCTAAAGAGCCCCGAGCACTTTAACCTTTCTTCATAGGGAAAGTGTTCCATCCCCTTTATCATTCGACTTGCCCTTTTCTGCACTTTTTCCAATGCTCCCACTTTTCTCCCCAGTGGGGACCCCCAAACAGCTTACATCATTCTCCTCTCCTCCCTTTTATACTCACAACAACCCTGTGAGGTAGGTTACGCTGAGAGGGTGTCCCTGGCCCAAGTTCACCCAGTAAGCTTCCATGGCATAGCAGGGATTCAAACCTGTGCCTCCCGGATCCTAGTCTGATGCTCTAACCACTACACCACTAAGCAGGGTCAGCCCCAGCTAGTATTCCGGCCTCCAAGGAATACCAGAGTCGTGACACAGAGGCAGGCAATGGCAGACCACCTCTGAAAGGTCTCTTCCCTTAGAAACAAGTCTAGCTCGCCACCTAGTGGTGCATAACGCTAAAGAAGAGCTAGAACTTCTGGCTGCCAGATGAACTGAGGATCTCCTGGCTATTCTACACTCACTGTCATACGATAATGCCACCAATGTCTGGCTTCCAGTTTGGTGTAGTGGTGAAGTGCGCGGACTCTAATCTGGGAGGACCGGGTTTGATTCCCCACTCCTCCACTTGCAGCCGCTGGATGACCTTGGGCAAGCCATAGTTCTGATAAGAGCTGTCCTTGAAAAAGAGCCGTTTCTGTCAAGAGCTCTCTAAGCCCCACCGACCTCACAGGGTGTCTGTTGTGGGGAGGGGAAGGGAAAGGGCGTTTGTAAGCCACTCTGAGATTCTGAGTGAAGGGGGGGGGTATAAATCCAATCTCTTCTTCTTCTTCTTCAGTTAACCACTACACCACACTGGTTCTTCAAGAGCTATGCAAAGACTCTCTGTGTGGTCTGTGAAAGAGGATTGTGATATTTTATTGAGAATTTTTAACTGCCTTTTGCCCTCTTGTCAACTCTTCTTAACCCAGGGTAGTTCATTTTTGTTTGGTTGTTCCTTGGAAGCCACATTTCAAAGGATAATTTACCACATCCTGCACTTTGTGTTTGGTCACCACTGTGTTTGTGAAGTTCGGTCAAGTCTTTTCATCCAGCCGCCTCTTTATTTCATTAGCCTGGATATCAAGAGTAATTTTAAATAGTTATGACGACTACACTGCTAGAGCCTTTGTTGATGTGTTTAAGTGCCTTTTTTACAGGGATCATTTCATAGAAAAAGAGGTGCAGCATAACTCATTTGCATATGCCACACCCCCTGACATCACCGGAAGTGTGTCAGAAGGCAACACCCACCGCTCAGGCTCCATTGGACTGTTTTGGATTGCTGGCTATTGGGGGGGGGATGTGCAGATCTGTCCTCACAGAGGAGGGAGAGCTTGTACCTGAATAAAACTTGGTCTTAAAGGTGCCACTGGATTTTTTTGGACCGGGGAGCCGGGGGGGGGGAAGGGGGAGCTCTGCAGCTTACCTGGCTGCTACTTGCTCTGTCTGAGGGCTGCTGGGAGCAGGGGGCGGGGCTTGTTGCATGTGCCCGCCCCCTGGGCTCTTCACTGCCGGAGCGCCGCTCCTGTGCGCTCCTGCAGGAAATGACCCCTGCTTTTTATGTTATGTAACAAGGTACGTATTTTTATGAGCCTTTTTTTATATTGGTGGTATTGTGCTTTGAGAAGACATTAAATAAAATTTATTTTTAAAAAGGAAAAAAAAATATTCCCATACCCTTTGGTGCCACTGATGCATCAAGGCGAGATTCTATGATTTCACCTCTACTAGTATTATGGCCAAATGGTCGTTATGGCTGGATGCTTTTGCCGACCCAGAAGGAACTTTACAGAAAGCAGCTTTAATTGGTTCACACACCTTATATCTTTGGCGGGCTCTCCTTCTTTGGAGGTTTTCAAACAGAGGCTAGGTGGCCCTCTGACAGCAATGCTGATTGTGTGAATTTAGATCCCGAGAAGGGAGGGCAGGAAGGGTTGCCTCAGGGCTTAGTTCTCGTGGCCCTTCCTTACATGCCCAGGGAAATGTTGATTTCCATTCTGGGGTGAGGAAGCAATTTTTCCCCGAGCCAGTTTGGCCAAGGATCCTGGAGAGGTTTTTTTTTGGGGTCATCTTCGGGGCATGGAACAGCGGTCACTGCGGGTGTGGAGGGGGAGGTGTTTGTGAATTTCCTGCCTTGTGCAAGGGGTTGGACTAGATGACCCTGGAGGTCCCTTCCAGCTCTATGATTCTATGATTCTTTACCATTGGGTAGTCGAAGGATCTTTAAAACCGGCTTGAACTCCATTTATTTTTATATTTATTTTTAATGATTTGAATGATAAGCTCAAAGTTAGCAGATAACTTGTGATGGCAATCCTTGGTCCACCACAAACTTCATGGATTGTTTTGCAATTGTTTCCTTTCATGCTTTATTAAGTACTGCATTGTATTTTATTTCAATCCTCAATAAACGGTTTAATTAAAAAGAGAGAGAGAGCCTATACCAAGGCCGAGTATCCTTGTTTACCAGCAGGGGTCATTTCCTGCAGGAGCACACAGCAGCAGGGCCCAGGGGGCGGACACATGCAACAAGCCCCGCCCCTGCTCCCAGCAGCCCTCAGTCAGAGCAAGAAGCAGCCAAGTAAGCTGCAGAGCCCCCCCCCC
>NW_015163281.1:5990-7747 GCF_001447785.1 Gekko japonicus | reverse complement strand
GATAGCGAGCAATCCAAAACAGTCCGGTGGAGCCTGAGCGGTGGGTGTTGCCTTCTGACACTTCCGGTGATGTCAGGGGGTGTGGCATATGCAAATAAGTTATGCTAATGAGCTCCTGCACCTGTTTTGCTACGAAATGACCCCTGGTTACCAGAGATTCTGCCAAGGGAGACGGGTGGCCCCGAGTCTGAAACCTGCCCTCTGTTTCTCCTTGCAGAGGCTTCTTCTGCCTCCGTTGGAAACCCCTGCCTGAGAAGCTGTTCCCTGCCTGGAATGCTGACTGGCGACGAGGAATCCGAAGTCTGAACCCTTGCTGGAATTCTGGAACGGCTTTGCCAGAGCGTACCCCTCCACCTGCCCGTTCCACTCTCTCCTGAAGTTCAGAGGGCCGGGAGCCACCTTCGGACAGCCACGTGGCACCTTGACCTTCGCTAGCCACAGTTGTGATGTGTTAGTTCATTTTAAGGTATGTATCAGAGCCGTGGCAAAGTCCCGGGGGAGATGCCTTGCTAGGGGTGCCAGCCTCCAGGTGACGTAAACGTGGGAAATCACCATGTTCAGACAAAACACACTGTTCTGATATGCTGTAATGTGATATGTTTGATTAAATCATAAACTTAAACAGTAAAGACCCTAGTGCAACCTATGTGATTATAGTGTGCTGATAACAATGACATGAAGATGTACAAATGAATATGACAACATAAATCTTGTAGGAATGCCCACAGCCACAGAGACGAAAATGCAGACAGGATTCAATGGTGTAGGCTCTCTTGCTTTCAGAAAAGAGATGCAGCAGACGTCCTACAACACGCCTCCCAGGCAAAAGTTGCGTGTTCCGAGGCAAAATGATTTCTCCTGGAACCGAGGCTCACAATGCCACAATACACAAGTTAAGAAATCCAGTAGAAGGCTTCTACTGAATTTCTTTCTTTTTTCGTAATCATTTTTATTAATTTTTAAATTAAAGCACAATACAGCGTAATACAGTGCATCCGTCTACAAGAATGTCATCTAAATGGAAGGGGTCTGAACCTACAAGGTTAACCACTTCAGATAAAGAGGGTTAGGGGGGAGAATATCCAGAACCTGTAAATAGGAGACCACAGGGAACCAAGTTGACACAAATGTGGAATGGTGTGGGGTATCTGATTGTGCACATCTGAGCGAATCAGCAATTTTTGCCATGACCAGGTGTTCCCATAGCTTGTCTTGCCAGTCCGTCACTGATGGTGCTGCAGGAGACTTCCAGTTTGCAGCAATGGCCAGTCGGGCTATTGCTAACAGAGTTGATGTGAGTTCATTGTCATAGTCTTGAATAGAATCATCCCAGTGGTTTAACAGAAAGGATTTAGGTGAGAGAGAGAGATTTCGAGTTGTGATAGTCTCAATTTGTTGTTTCACATCTATCCAAAATTGTTGGATCTTGGGACAGGACCACCAGCAATGCAGGTAAGTCCCCTCTTGTCCGCACCCTTTCCAGCACAGAGGGCTGTTCGATCTGCTAAATTTGTGTATTTGCTGTGGGGTTAGATACCATCTCGAAATGGTCTTGAAGAACTGTAATTTTACTGTTTGCTGGCGAACCCCAGATAATTTCCCAGTCTGACTCTTGCCAGTGCACCCCTAGCTGAATTTCTTGACTTGTGCATTGTAGCATTTGTGAGTCTTGGTTCCAGGAGAAATCATTTGCCTGAAGAAAAATGTCTCAAAACACACAATTTTTGCCTGGGAGGCATGTTGCAGGATACTGTATA
>NW_015163281.1:5596-5713 GCF_001447785.1 Gekko japonicus | reverse complement strand
ATTTCCATTATACCCTCCTCAAGCCCCTCCCCTCCCCAAACTCCACCCTCCCCCAGACTCCATCCACAAAATCTCCAGGAATTTCCCAACCCAGAGCTGGCAACCCTGCTCCTTGCC
>NW_015163281.1:4250-4432 GCF_001447785.1 Gekko japonicus | reverse complement strand
CTCCGTCTCGCAGGCCCTGCAGAATTGAATAAGATCCCGCAGGGCCCTGATCTCAGTAGAGAGCATGTCCCACCAGGTGGGGGCCAGGACGGAAAAAGCCCTGGCCCTGGTCAAGGCAAGACGGGTGTCCTTTGGGCCAGGGATCACCAGGAGATGTTGACTCTAAGAGAGCGTAACGCTTT
>NW_015163281.1:0-4073 GCF_001447785.1 Gekko japonicus | reverse complement strand
GGGATGGCTTCTAATGTCCTGGCCCCACTGGTGGACCTCCTGAGGGCACCTGGTATTTCTGGCCACTGTGTGATACAGAGTGTTGGACTGGATGGGCCTTTGGCCTGATCCAACATGGGCGTCTCTTATGTTCTCTTATGTTCTTATGTAGGTATGTTGGTCCCAGGCCGTATAAGGCTTTGAAAGTAATTACCAACACCTTGAAGCGGATCCGGTACTCAACCGGCAACCAATGCAGCTGACAGAGTACATGCCGAACGTGAGCCCACACAAATCCCAGATGTTATTTTAAAGAACGTTCAGTATTTTCAGAGGAGAGTTGTGTCGGTCTGCAGACGAAGAGCGGGATTCGAGTCCCGCTCCCAAGAGTCGAAGCTCCTGGTATCTGACGAAGGGACCTTTGACTCTCCATAGCTCGTGCCCTGAAAATCGTGTTCGTCTCTAAGGTGCTTCTGGACTCGAATCGAGCCGCTCCCTGCATCTCTGCAGATCGTATGAATCTTTTGCCTAAAATAATAATAATAATTTTTAAAAACACACTATAAAAACACGTTTTGTTCCAAATACTGATGCCGAAATAGTAATTATAAAACACAATCGCTGCCTGAAGTGGTACTGGGAATCCAGGGAGATCTCGCTTACCGTGTTTCGTAGCTCCACGTTTCTCCTTGGAGACATGAGTCTACCTGGGAAGGACTCCGCTGCGCTTGTGGGATTACATCAGCATGGGAAGGAACCGGGTTCGATTCCCCACTCCTCCACATGCAGCCATCTAGGTGACTTTGGGTCAGTCACAGTTCCCTCAGAGCTGTTCTCTCAAGAGCAGTTCTCGAAGAGCTCTCTCAGCCCCGCCTACCTCACAGGGTGTCTGCTGTGGGGAGGGGAAAGGAAAGGAGATTGTAAGCAATGCTCCCTCTAAGCTGCGGAGTCTTGTGAGCAAAAATTCTACTTTGTGAGCTACTATTTATTTTATTTATTTATTATTAGATTTATACCCCACCCTCCCCTACTGGCATTAAAGTTCTGAGCGAGCGATTTGGCTCTACTGCATCAATTAGTTTGCTCTGGAGCCCTCCTTCCTGAGCGAAGGCGAAAATGTGTGAGCTGGAGGCTAAAAAACTGTGATATAGCTCACGCTATCTTAGCTTAGAGGGAACGCTGGTTGGAAACTACGCTGAGACTCCGAGCGAAAGGCAGGGTATAAATCCAATCTCCTCTTCCTCCTCCTCTTTCTCCTCCTCCTCTTCTTCTTCCTCCTCCTTCCGCATTGAAGTTATTCTTTCTGTTCAAAAAAATATGTGCACATATCACAGTGTTAACAAAATGAATTTATGGGATCACAGAATCTGTGTAGCTTGCTTTTAAAATCTGATATTTTTCAGAAACTGGTCTCTACTGTACTGGGACATGAGGCACAATTCAGAAGCCAAGACTGTTATCCCAGGAAAAACTGCGTGAACAGGTGATCTGTAATGCGCTTAGTTGATGTATTTATTTATTATGTATTAAAACATTTATACCCCACCTTTCCTTGCGGCTCAAGGCAGCTCAGAATAATAGTTAAAAAACATTTTCCATTTAAAACCCAAAATAATATGATCAAGAAAAACCAAGAGGGGTCCGAAGGTTTTGTGCGTTAGTGAGGCTCCCTTCAAAGACTGCTACTGGAGTACGAGAGCCAGTTTGGTGCAGTGGTTAAGTGCGCGGACTCCAATCTGGGAGAACCGGGTTCGATTCCCCACTCCTCCACTTGCACCTGCTTGGTGTGACCTTGGGTCAGTAACAAGTTCTCTCAGAACTGTCCTTGAAAAAAGAGCAGTTCCTCTCAGAGCTCTCTCAGCCCCACCTACCTGACAGAGTGTCTGTTGTGGGGAGGGGAAGGGAGTTTGTAAGCTGCTCTGAGACTCCCTTGGGTAGTGAAGGGCGGGGTATAAATCCAATTCCTTCTTCTTCTACAGCTAGTTTTAAATCCAGCAGCATCTTATAGATTAACATTTCCAGGGTATAAAATCATAGAATCACAGAGTTGGAAGGGACCTCCAAGGTCATCTAGTCCAACCCCCTGCACAGTGCAGGAAATTCACAAATACCTCCCCCCCACACACACACACCCAGTGACTGCTGTTCCATGCCCAGAAGATGACAGAAACCCTCCAGGATCCCGGGCCAAACCAGCCTGGAGAAAAACTGCTTCCCGACCCAAAAGTGGCAATCAGCATTTCCCTGGGCGTGTAAGAGCTTTCAAGTGTCAAAGCTTTTCTCTGATAAAGGGAGTGAAATCCAAGTGCAATTTGAGTTCCACAGTACCTCAGAGACCAACGAGATGTTCAGAGGATGAGCTTTTGAGAATCAGAGCTCCTTTTGTCAGATACCAAATGGATCTTGTGGCAACCGTAGCAACAGCAGAACTAAGAAGCTGGCAGAACTAGGACCGCTTTTCGCACACAGTGGAGAATATACTTTCAGTTCACTTTCAGTGCACTTGATCATCTGTTTGCAAGTGGGTTTCCCGGTTTGTTCTTTGCAGAGAACCTCCCTTTCTCTCAAATGCACCCTCTGAAGAAGGGTGCCTGCACATGAAAGTTTATACCTAGAATAAAAAAAATTGCTGGTCTTAAAAGGTGCCCCTGGACTCAGACTTTGTTTACCCGAATCAATCTCCCTGCCTGTTGACCTGGGCTAGAGGGTGTCCTCCTGGAACGCAGGGTTTTGCAGTGTTGCAGCCTGCACTGTTGTTGTTCAGTCACACAGTCGAGTCTGACTCTCCGCGACCCCATGGACCAGATCACGCCAGACCTTCCTGTCTTCCGCCGTCCTCTGAAGTTTGCTCAACTTCATGTTTGTTGCATCTATGACGCTGTCTAACCATCTCATCCTTTGCCGTCCCCGTCTTCTTTGACCTTCAATCTTTCCCAGCATCAGGGTCTTCTCCAGTGAGTGCTCCCTTCTCATTGGGTGGCCAAAGTATTTGAGCTTCAGTTTCATTATTTGGCCTTCCAGGGAACAGTCAGGGTGGATTTCTTTTAGGATGGACTGATTTGATCTTCTTGCAGTCCAAGGGACTCTCAAGAGTCTTCTCCAGCACCGTAGTTCAAAAGAATCTATTCTTCGGCGCTCGGCCTTCCTTATAGTCCAACTCTCGCAGCCATACATGACTACTGGGAATACCATTGCACTTTTGTTGGCAGGGGGATGTCTCTACTTTTTATCATGCTGTTTAGTTAATCACAAAAAAAATAAGCACCGTTCCTTCACCTGTAGTACACCTCAGCAGGTATCAGACTATCTGTGCTCCCAGCGATTGGTTTTAATAAGATTTACAGTTTGGGGGAGGGAAACCTTATTCAAGTTGAGTGGGTTCGTTATGTTTTTGGATGGGGTCTTGTTTTTTATCTCCTGTTTATTTTTCCTCCTCTGACTTCTGACCTCTTGGAACAACCTCTTGGTTTTCAGCCAGGCAGGGGGCCCGGGGCTTGCAAGATTTACGATCCTCCTGCCTTTCCACTCCACTTCACCTGCCTTCTTCCACTTGTAATTCTTCCCCCCCCCATGTCTATTTTTCACTTTTTCAAAAAGAAAACAAACATTTCAAGTTTAAAAACATAACTACATAAAAGTATAGAGTCTATAGATCTGTTACATGCTTTACCCTTGACCATCTTTTCTTCTGTATTTTGTTATCGTTGTCTTGAAGCAATAAACTCAAGTTATCCATTTGTGCAAGTTCTAACCATTTAAGTATTAAGTCCTCTTCTGAGGGTGTTTTATTTAGTTTCCAGTTGCCAATAATATTCGAGCAGCCGTTATAATATATGTTAGTAAATATACATCTTGTGCAGGATAGCCATTTGGAATTATATTTAGCAAATATATTTCAGGTATTAATAAAACATCTAAACCCAGAATTTCTAGAATCATTTTGTGTACCATTTTCCAATATTTATGTATTTTACTACATGTCGGCACATGTGGTAAAAGGTCCCTAAATTCAATTTACATTTCCAACATTTATTAGATGTGTTGGTGTGACACTTTGCTATTTTATCCGGGGACCAATACCACCTATGGAACAT
>NW_015163280.1:26227-27309 GCF_001447785.1 Gekko japonicus | reverse complement strand
AGCTTCTTGACCTTGTGGGAGAGTCATACTTTCAAATCATCCAACCAGAGTATATTTTTTGGGCCCTTCTCTCAAGGAGAGATTATAACTCTGTAGTTTTGGACGTAGACTGTCCCAGGATGAGTCCTTATCATCTCCAGTTTAAAAGCTCTCCAGGTGTAGAGAGACAGCTTGGTATAGTGGTTAAAGTGGTGGACTAGGGTTGCCATTCCTCTAACGGGCGTGGGGGTTTACCTGCTTTTGGGGGCCTCAATCTGCCGCCACCCAGCCCGCTGGTGGGTGAAGCCCCACCCCCAAAGAGCCCTGTCCACACCAACGTGCCCGGCGCCCCAAAGAGCCCCGTCCATACCAACCACCCGGAAGTGACATCATCGCACAGGGGGCACTCTAGCATCTGAGAAAAAACCTCTACGGTTACCACAGAGTTTTTTTCAAATGCTAGAGCACCCCTCCACAGCGTGCCCTGTGTGATGACGTCACTTCCATGGACATTACTGCAGTGCGCACACCTTGCACACGTGCGGAAAAGAGGGACACCTCCCCCCCACCAGCAGCCAGGTAAGATCTGGCAACCCTATGGTGGATTCTAACCTTGAGAACCGGGTTTGATTCCCCACTCCCCCATATGAAGCCAGCCGGGTGACCTTGGGTCAGTCCCAGTTCTCTCAGAGCTCTCTCAGCCCCACCTACCTCACAGGGTGTCTGTTGTGGGGAGAGGAAGGGAAAGGCGATTGTAAGCCGCTCTGAGACTCCTTCGGGTAGTGAAGAGCGGGGTATAAGAATTAATTATTCTTGTTCTACAACATTTTTTCTTCTTCTGTGCATTTAGCTACCAGGATTGGTTTATCTAGGAGAGCAGTGGGGAGGGGGACTTTAACCCTTTCCTCCCTTGTTGCCTTGCTAGAAAAACAAACAAACCCTGAGCTGCTTTTACCTACCTGGGGTGGGGATGTGGGATTATGGGTACCAATTCAATTCAAAACCTTTATTGGCATCGATCAGAATCATAAACAGTCACCCTTCAATTCATGGGTTTAACACACAGCTTCCTCATTATGAGGCAGTTGCAGAACTTAGCCACC
>NW_015163280.1:22824-25969 GCF_001447785.1 Gekko japonicus | reverse complement strand
TCTGTTTGTTCCGGGGAGGGTGCCACCAGACATGCCACCCTTTCTTTCTTTTAAAAAGTCTACTTTGCACACGCGCAAAACTGCTTATTCACCAGGAGCGAGTATGCGGTTATACGCATATCACTAACTGTGAAAAAAAATGGCAGACAGGGAGCGGAGGCCGCAGGCCTTACAAAAGGCTCGAGTGTCCAACGGAGCAATCGGATGGCAGGAAATGCACGGTGGAACAATCTGACCTGTAAATACTGGACTTTCTCCGGTGTCAGCAAAGTCGGGGGTTGGGGGGGACGGACAAATGGGGAACAGAAGACAGAGGTCGCTGTCTGGACGCGCACATTAAATCCGTTAGGGAGAAGGGACGACATTGGACCAAATAGTCCGCAGAGGGCAGGCCTCGGAAGGACCTGTGTCAAAGACCCTGGATAGTGTCCACCAATTAGAGCCTGGCAGACCAGTATTTAAGACCACTTCGTACGTAAATACCTTGAATCAGGCTGTGATCAGACGGAAGGTTTGGCGTGGTCTGACCGCGCCTCTAATTTCTCCGGAGCTGTTTGTTCCGGGGAGGGTGCCACCAGACATGCCACCCTTTCTTTCTTTTAAAAAGCCTACTTTGCACACGCGCAAAACTGCTTATTCGCCAGGAGCGAATATGCGGTTATACGCATATCACTAACTGTGAAAAAAAATGGCAGACAGGGAGCGGAGGCCGCAGGCCTTACAAAAGGCTCGAGTGTCCAACGGAGCAATCGGATGGCAGGAAATGCACGGTGGAACAATCTGACCTGTAAATACTGGACTTTCTCCGGTGTCAGCAAAGTCGGGGGTTGGGGGGGACGGACAAATGGGGAACAGAAGACAGAGGTCGCTGTCTGGACGCGCACATTAAATCCGTTAGGGAGAAGGGACGACATTGGACCAAATAGTCCGTCTGATCGCACCCTCAGTCTCCCTTGAAGAAATGCCCACGGTCGGGCCCAGTATGCTATTTTTAGTCCCCTGCAATTGGTAATATCCATATTTTTTTCTCCAATTTGTAACTGATTCACTGTTTAGACCTAGTCTTTACTTGCACTTGAAATCTTCACTTCATTAAAAGCATTCAGGTTTGCACCGTTCCGGGCTGTAAAATCCACCTACCTTGCCAGGTCATGGAGACTCTTGGTTCCCTCTGCTCCTAAGCCTTGCATGTGCTCCTGCACTTCCGCACAGATACTCCCAACCAGCAGCGGCATATTCAAGGGCGACAGTCTTCCCTTCATCAGCATATACACTTTGAACCTATTCCGATAAAAGATCTCTTTGGGAATTGAAGCTTAAAATAAAAAAGAATTGGAAAAGAAACCTAGTGAGAATCAGCTTAAAGACTGCCCTGGAGAACACCTAGAAACTGCACTCTTGGGAAATCTTGTTTGTACATTTACAGTCGGGTCAGTTTTGGAAAGGGGCGATCCTTTCTGCTAGATATACACAAACGGGTGGTGGAGACGACGTCAAGTGGTCCAAGGATGGGGGGACAGGAAGCCCCACTTCCTCCCCCAGAATTAAACCCAAACAAATGGTAACCTAAGCTCGATATTCCTGTTTGGTCCTTGCATCTGTTAAATAGCTTCATCATGCTGCATGCTAATTTGCTGCCCACCCTCTACCTATAGGTATAGGCTGGCAACTTTAATTTTGTCGTATCTGAAGAAGTGCGCACGCACACCTCGAATAAAACTTTGTTGGTCTTAAGAGGTGCCAACTGGACTCTAAATTTGCTCTGCTGCTTCAGCACAACACAGACGCCCACCTGAATCAATTCTCAGACTCTTTATGGGCCGATACATTGTGCAGTTTGGTGCTATGGTTAAGTGTGTGGACTCTAATCTGGGAGAACCGGGTTTGAGTCCCCACTCCTCCACTTGCACCTGCTGATGTGACCTTGGGTCAGTCACAAGCTCTGGCACAGCTGTCCTTGAAAAAGAGCAGTTTGTGTCAGAGTTCTCTCAGCCCCGCCCACCTCACAGGGTGTGTCTGTTGTGGGGAGGGGAAGGGAAAGGAGTTTGTAAGCCGCTCTGAGACTCCAAGTGAACGGCGGGGTATAAATCCAATCTCTTCTTCTTCTTCTTCTACACTCACTTCTCCCTTTCCATCTTCTATTAAAAATCTGTGCCAGGGTGCATTGAAGATTTGTCCTAATCATGAGAAAGGAAAGGTCAATGGGTTTTAAATGATTGTCTAATCTGTACCTAGAGTTGTCAGCTCTGGCATGAGAAATCCCAGGAGATTTGGGGAGGGGGCCTGGGGAGGGAGCTCAGCAGGGGTGTGATGTCACATCCTGTGACGGCATCTCCAGATCAAAGGCCAGTTCCTCCAATTCCCCCTCCTTTGAGGTCACTTCCTCCCATCAAAATTCAGATTTTAAACTTCAGTTTCCTACCTCATTATCAGTTCCCCACCCACACACACACCTTACCTCATTTGTAGATATGGGCGTTCTAGAGCACCCACCTTCTGTGGCCACTCTGGGACTTCGGTTTCTCCCTTGACTCTTTGGTCTACCACACAGTCTGCCCTCTGAAGCTGCCGTTCCCTCCAGGGGATCTCTAGCTGGGAGATTCATTTTAACTCCAGGGGAACACCAGGCCACACCACAAGGCTGGAAACCTTCCCTATACCCTGGTGTCTTCCCAAGGAAGCTCAAAAGCTCGAAAGCTAGTCAAATCCGACTCTAGGGGGCGGTGCTCATCTCTGCTTCCAAGCCGAAGAGCCAGCGCTGTCTGCAGACGTTTCCATGGTCATGTGGCCGGCATGACTAAATGCCGAGGTGCACGGAATGCTGGTACCTATCTATCTACTTGCAATTTCTTGCCTTTGAATTGCTAGATTGGCAGGAGCTGGGGCCAGAGACGGGAGCTCACTCCGTCACGCGGCACTCGGGTCTCGAACCGCCGAACTACTGACCTTCTGGTCTGCCGCTCAGCGTCTTAACCTCTGAGTCACCGTGGCCCTTTCAAGGTAGTGTACATGGGGTCTATTCTCCCCGTCACTGTCACTGTGAGATTGGTGAGGCTGGGAAGCAGTAACTAGTCCAACTCCAAGGTTATCCGGTAGGGTTCAAGACCAAGCAAGGATACAAAGCAGGTCTCCGCAGCCCAAGTCC
>NW_015163280.1:14315-21127 GCF_001447785.1 Gekko japonicus | reverse complement strand
GGGAAAGGCGTTTGTAAGCCGCTCTGAAACTCCTTTGGGTGGTGAAGGGTGGGGTATAAATCCAATTTCTTCTTCTCTTCTTTTACAGTTCCGCAGGGCCTGCGAGACGGAGCTCTTCCGCCAGGCTTTCAACTAGGGAGCCGCACCCAAGCAACTATAGCCCTGGCCCAACACCAACATTATAGTACAACAAAGGTAGATAGGACCCAGCAATTTAGATCAAACATGCAAGAAACACATTGCTGAACAAGTTCACAGTATAATGAATTAACAATGAAGATACTGCTTTAATTGTTGTTTTGTTTCAACAGCTGAATACACCAAGAGACCAAAGTCTCAGCACAAGCAGGACGAACTTTCCCAGGCTTGACTGTCCGTTTCGACTTTGCGTCTTTATCAAACGTCCTAACAAAAATAAAACAATTTGATAATAGGGGAAGCCAACTCTAGAGGAAGTTCATTTACACAGTTTTACAATAAAGATGTTTTTAATACATAGTTTGTAGTTGTTTGTCTTCAGTACATGGTTTCCTTTTGCCGCTAACCAGTCCAAGCATAATTGCTTTTTCTAGTGAGAGACGTAACGCTACTGAGATACGTAAGGCTAAATGCAGACCAAACTGCCTGTTTCCGATTTCTTATCCGTTCCTTTAAAAATCGACCAATAAAACAACGGCCAAGAGAAGTGCACATCAGTGCGACTCCAGGGGCGACGAACTCAGAAAGAGGTACAAAAATGTCCTATGCGGGATTCAGAGCTCAGTGATGTTGCCTTCAGTGAGCCTTCCTCCCAGATCGTGCTGTAAACGTAGGGGCGGATCAACCATTAAGCAGAGTAAGCACGTGCTTAGGGCACCAGGGCCAAAGGGGGCACCAAAAGTTGGGAAAAGGGCAGTTAGGATTCAGTTTTATTTTACTGGGATCTTTTTCTGAAGCCTTTAATAGCCCCACCATAACTACAGGCCAGACTGCTAGGCTGTGTGTGGAAAGTGCCATCAGGTTTCCAAGGCAAGAGACATTCAGAGGGGGTGTGCCGTTGCCTGGCTCTGCGTAGCAACCCTGGTATGCCTTGGAGGTCTCCCATCCAAGTACTAACCAGGACCAACCCTGCTTAGCTTCCAAGATCTGACAAGATCAGGCTAGGCTGGCCCATCCATAGGGATCCCACGTCCCGGGGGGAGGGGAAACCCCCGCCCCAGAGGCCCGTTCCCCGGCACCGCCGGATTGGGTCCCGGGGGGAACTCCGCCCCAACGTGCGCATCACCCGGAAGTGTGCCTGGCGTCCTCCCATCACTTCCAGATGACATGCGTGCAGTGCGCGTACCAGACGTCGGCCAGGAGCCCCCCGCTCCCAGCGAAGATCCACTTGGCAACCCTACCCATCCAGGTCAGGGCTGATGATGGCCCAACGTCTCCTGCTCGGCTCGGAATTAGCCACTCCCTCTCAAACACTCAGAAATGTTGATGGGCCTGTGTGAATGACTGATGGGATTCTCTCAAAATGCACACATGCTCACGCACAGAGTTGCTTGGCTTCACGGCCACCCCTCTCCACTCAAGTCACCACCAATGTTCCCTCTAAGCTGTGGAGTCTTGTGAGCAAAAATTCCACTTTGTGAGCTATCGGCGTTAAAGTTGTGAGTGAGCGATTCGGCTACTGCAAAGATTAGTCTGCTCTGGAGCCCTCCTTCCCGAGCGAAGACAAAAATGTGTGACCTACATGTTAAAAAACTGTAAGGTAACTCACAGTAACTCAGCTTAGTTTGGTGTAGTGGTTGAGTGGGCGGACTCTAATCTGGGAGAACCGGGTTTGATTCCCCACCACTTGCACCTGGCTGGATGACCTTGGGCAAGCCATAGTTCTGATAAGAGCTGTTCTTGAAAAAGAGCAGTTACTGTCAAGAGCTCTCTCAGCCCCGCCTACCTCACAGGGTGTCTGTTGTGGGGAGGGGAAAGGAAGGGAAAGGAGTTTGTAAGCCACTCTGAGACACCTTTGGGTAGTGAAGGGGGGGGCATAAATCCAATCTCTTCTTCTTCTTCTTCTCTTCTTGGAGGGAACACTGGTCACAACCTTATCTTTCTAAAAACGAGTGTGCATAGGGGAGGAAACTGGCCATGAGGGGTGTTTCTTGAAACAGAGGATAGGCTTCAAACGGGGCCATTTTCCTTTCCCCTTCATGCTTCCAAGGAGGTGTTCAGTGGAGGTCTTCCAGGATCAAAAGATGGGCCTCAAACCAGTGTCCAACCTCCCCCAGCTCCTGTCTCCACTTTTTGTAAGGAAGTCTCTGGATTCATCAAATCCTGAGAAAGAAAGCAACCCGTGGTATGCTGAATCTCGCATCTGATTCCAGGGACAACTCCCTAACGAAGGAGATATTGTTTGATGTCTAATGCTAGAATGAAGCAATGTGAGTTTTTAAACTCATACTGATATATATTCATACTTTTAATTTTTCCCACCCAAAGATGAATATTAGGGTTCTCAGATTCTCATGGCCATGTGGATCCATGCCATTATAACCTTGAGGCTAGACTACTGTAATGTGCTGTTCCAGGGTCTGCCCTTGAAGACAACTCAGAAACTCCAGCGGGTACAGAAAACCACAACTTGGTTTACAGAGAGCTAGGGAGAGTATGCACATTACAGCCATCCTGCAGTCACTTCATTGGTTACCAATGAGTTCTTGAGTTTAACATGCTGATCAGTACCTACAAAACCAGGCCTAGGACTCACTTATGAATGGATCACCTCTCTTGATATATTCTACGAGACAGCATCGTGCGTCTGAGCAAAGTCTTCTGAAAGTGCCACCCTACAAAAGGGTAAAGGTGCAGTGCCTAGGCAGCATAAGACCCCCCCCCCCCAGTGGAGACCTGAAGTGAATTGGTTGAGGACAGCAATGGTCAGAGAGGAAGAAGAAGAAGAAGAAGAAGAAGATTGGATTCATACCCCATGGCCCTTCACTACCCAAAGGAGTCTCAGAGCATCTTACAAACTCCTTTCCCTTCCCCCTCCCCACAACAGACACCCTGTGAGGTAGGTGGGGCTGAGAGAGCTCTTGACAGAAACTGCTCTCTCAGGAACAGCTGTGCCAGAGCTTGTGACTGACCCAAGGTCACATCAGCAGGTGCAAGTGGAGGAGTGGGGAATCAAACCCGGTTCTCCCAGATTAGAGTCCGCGCACTTAACCACTGCACCAAACTGGCTCTAAGAGTTAAGAAAACTTTATTTATGGAACTAACAGACTGGATAGGAAAGACAAGAGAGTTAAGAAAGCTCTATTTACGGAACTAACAAACCGGACAGGAAAGAGAAGAGACAAGCCTAGCTGCCTCTTGACTGAGAAAGAGAGACCTCTAGCTTGTTCTAGAAGAAAAGCCCAAGAGTGGCATTCTGCAGAAAGACAAGGAAAAGTTCCTTTTAGAAAGAAAGTACTTTCCCCTACGCCCTGTCTAGCTAGAGCCTCCTGCCACCTGCAGGATCTTTCTTCTTCGTATATTCCAGACTATATTCCAGCAAAAAAACAGTGGGGCCATACCCGGGCTTCTTCCTGTCATGGCAGAATGGCTGGTCTGAGAAGGTAAGAAAGAATCGCCACGCTCCTGTTGCTTTGCAGAACGCATAAAACAGAGCAGTTCAGAAAGGCAATTCCATAAACGGAATGTCGTAAACCCAAATTATGCAGGAAGAAGAAGAAGAGATTGGATTTATACCCCACCCTTCTCTACCCGAAGATTTTATCTAGGTAATGAGATTAAACTGCCTGTCAAAAATGTTGACAGCTTCCCCCCCCCTCCCCTTCTATACTGTATAATTCACTGGACGGATTACACTGCCTGTCCTTCAGCATTTATCTCACTGTAAAATCGAGTTTATTGGATCGCCGTTCTCTACTCGCGAAACCCGGTTTAGGTGACATTAGGTCCCCACTAGGTACATTTGATGAAGGCATCTCTGCCGCATGGAAGTTTCTTCTGGAATAAAATTTGTTCGTCTCGAAAAGAGGGTCCCCGGCCTTTTTGAGATAGCAGGGACCTTCAGTCATGTGACTCGGGGTGGTGGGCGCGGCCCCAAAATGGCTGCCGCAGGGGGTGGAGCCAAGCGAAAAATGTGAAGGGAGCGAGGTTTTGCCTGCCTGCAGCTCTTCAGCATTTCAGGCAGAAGCGCGGCTGATCGGGATGCTTTTAAAAACGAACACATTGTTTAAAAATATTTTCTTGCATACACGCGAATATGCCCGTTGCGCTAGCTAAGCAACCGTCGTCTGGCATTCTCTGACAGATCTCCAGTGGCCAATCAGAAGCCCTGCTGGGCAGGAGCCCCACTTGGTACCACCCCCTTTCCAAAATACTTAAGAACATAAGAACATAAGAGACGCCAATGTTGGATCAGGCCAAAGGCCCATCCAGTCCAACACTCTGTATCACACAGTGGCCAGAAATACCAGGTGCCATCAGGAGGTCCACTAGTGGGGCCAGGACATTAGAAGCCCTCCCACTGTTGACCCCCCCCCAAGCACCAAGAAGACAGAGCATCACCTGCCCCAGAGCCCCTATCTATACCTTGTGGCTAATAGCCACTGATGGACCTCTGCTCCATATGCTTATCTAATTCCCTTTTGAAGCCGTCCATGCTTGTAGCCGCCACCACTTCCTGTGGCAGTGAATTCCAAGTGTTAATTTGGGGTTTGGGACTGGCACTTGGTGGGCACCAGGAAGAGCATCAACGGGCACCATGTTGCCCGGGGTGTAGAGTAGAGACCCCTACTCGAAAGGGCCACTGGACTCCTGTTTTCTCAGGCTGCTTGCGACTAACCATCTGGAACGCTCACATCTGAACATGCGCTTCTTTGAAGGCACTTCTTTTAGAACAAAGCTGTCTTTTCCAGAGTTCTTATCTCACCATCTGTACATAAATGTGTGACTTTCAAAATCGGACAGAACGGTCACATGAACTTCAGTAACCCTCTTCGTGGCTCCCTCAAAGAGTAAGGGCCATGATGCAACTAAAGCCTTTGCTCTCCTCCAGCTTTCCTAGTTGCTAAGAAACCAACAGCGGGATCGAAAGTCTCTTGCCTGCCCAATTGGCCAACCTCCTCTTGACATGACCTGAATTCCACCGAAATTCAATGACATTCAGGTTTCCTTCTCAGCCTTCCTGGGTGCTCTAGAAACATTTCTTCTTTTCTGATGTGCCACTGGAGCACAGTGTCATGCAGGTTACAGCTTTTCAAGTGGGAGCTTTTGTGAGTGAATCAACATACATCAGAGTGAATTCAGAAAGCTACCCCTAAGCAGATCTACTCAGAATCCTACTCTGCTCTAGTCCAAGGGGCTTACTCCCAGGAAAGTGTCAAATCACAGTGAGGCAAAGAGCAGTTCCTAGAAATTGTGGCTTCCTGACCGCTGTCCGTATAACTTCCATACAGTGGGAGAAAACACGCCACAGGTACCACTGCGTTCATAGTTTGTTCCAGAAGTTGTTTAAAAAAGAACTGGTGTAAACCAGGGTGAACAAAATGTATTGGAACTACTGAGCCACTCTGCAACTTAGTGCTACATATTTCAATAGCATTAATTTGTGATTTTCCTAACTGACTATTTTTAAGTATGCGACGCAGAGTCAGGCAACGACAAACCAGCTCGGGTTGTCTCTGGCCTTGAAAACCCAACAGGGGTGACCACAAATTGGCTATGACTTGATGAACCTTTCCACCATCACCATGCTACACAGAGAGAACTCACCCCCCCCCCCCCCCGCACATATCAGAAATGGCAAATTCCCAGAGCTGGAAAACTACACCAACATCCACTTTTTCACTGCAATTTATACTACTGAGATTTTGTTGTTGTTGTTGTTGTTAGCCATGCAGTCGTGTCCGACTCTTGGCGATTCTACGGGCCAGCTCTCTCCACGTTTTCTGATCTTGTACTGTTTCTTTGAGTCGTTCCACACTCAGGCTGGTGTCGACTTCTATGGTGTCCAACCACCGTGTTCTCTGGTGGCCCGGTTTCCTTTTGCCGCTAACCAATCCAAGCATAATTGCTTTTTCTAGTGAGATACGTAATGCTACTGAGATACGTAAGGCTAAATGCAGACTAAACTGCCTGTTTCCGATTTCGTATCCGTTCCTTTAAAAATCGACCAATAAAACCACAGCCAAGAGAAGTGCGACTCCAGGGGCGACGGGCTCAGAAGGAGGAACCAAAATGTCCTATGCGGGATTCAGAGCTCAGTTACGTTGACTTCAGTGAGCCTTCCTCCCAGATTGTGCTGTAAACGTATTCTCTGCCACGGCTAATTCTGCAGCACATTCTGGTTCTTGGGCTGCCCAGAAAAGTCCCCCGGGGGACACAGAGAATCCCCCAGAAAGAAAGACATGGCAGAACCAGCGTTCCCTCTAAGCTGTGGAGTCCTGTGAGCAAAAATTCTACTTTCTGAGCTACTGGCATTAACGTTGTGAGCAGGTGATTTGGCTACTGCATAAATTAGCACAAAACAAAAGGGATCACAGATATCCACAGGAAAAACAACACACAGGCAAACCCTGTGATATGAACAACATTTATAAGATTTACATTGCTTTTCTAAAACTTTACAAAATTGCAACAATTTGTCCAACATTCTCACTTATACAATACTAGGGAGCAAAGCCCATTGTGGACGAAGACAATGGGCCCTAGAAAGGTAGGGTGGGTGGGTGATAGATAGATAGGTAGATGGATAGAGAGGTTTGGAGAAAGGAAGGAAGGAAGGAAGGAAGGAAGGAAGGAAGGAAGGAAGGAAGGAAGGAAGGAAGGAAGGAAGGAAG
>NW_015163280.1:11560-13331 GCF_001447785.1 Gekko japonicus | reverse complement strand
TCTCCATGAACACTAACTATTTATTTAGGTAGTAGCAGTCCAGTCCTTATTTTATCTGGCGAGAGCCTTCATTAGTCTGGCTGGCAAATGCTCTCTACTATTTCACCCAGCTAAAGCCTTCATTTTCTGGCTGGCAAATGAAGGAAATTAAGAATTTACAATGCTGAGCTGGATTAAGAAACTGACACCTCCTTTAAATATAGGATTACATTTGAGGAAGAGTGTAAAGTTGAAATGAGTTCACAACCGGGTACTCATTAAAAAATGTTGGACTATGTGGACTTTTTTACAATATTGTGTAAGTGAGAATGTTGGACAAATTGTTGCAATTTTGTAAAGTTTGAGAAAAGCAATGTAAATCTTATAAATGTTGTTCATATCATGGGGTTTGCGTGTGTGTTGTTTTTCCTACTGCATAAATTAGTCTGCTCTGGAGCCCTCCTTCCTGAAGCTAAGACAGAAACGTGTGAGCCAGAGGCTAAAAAACGGTGAGCTCGTTCACACTAACTCAGCTTAGAGGGAACACTGGGCAGGACAGATCAAGAATGATGTGCAGTTGCTGCTTTGCTTTTAATCATGGACATAAATGGCCATGTGACGGTACAAACAGGGGCATATAGAGCCGGAAGGGACCTCAAGGGTGAGGCCAGTTTGGTGCAGCAGTTCAGAGTGGTGGTTTCTAATCTGGGAGAACCGGGATTGATCCCCGACTCCTTCACATGCAGCTGCTGGTGGGACCTTGGGTTAGTCACAAGTTCTCTCAGAGCTGTTCTCTCAAGGGCAGTTCTGGAAAGAGCTCTCTCAGCCCCACCTCTACCTCACAGGGTGTCTGTTGTGGGGAGGGGAAGGGAAAGGAGTTTGTAAGCCGCTCTGAGACACCTTTGGGTAGTCAAGGGCGGGGTATAGATCCAATCTCTCTCTTCTTCTTCTTCTTCTATCACAAAAGAACATGCCTGGAACGGCCAAGCCCGACCCAGGTGGCAAGAAGCCCAGCGAGACTGAGCCTCCCCTCGAAACTGTGGAGCCTCGTGAGCAAAAATCCTACTCTGTGAGCGGCTGGCCTATTAAAGCTGTGAGCCAGGGCTTTGGCTGCTGCGTGATTTAGTTTGCTCTGGAGCCCTCCTGCCTGAGCGAAGGCAGAAAGGTGTGAGCCGAAGGCTAAAAGACTGTGAGCTGGCTCGCACTCACTCAGCTTAGAGGGAACCCTGCCCGCGAGTCGTCCAGCCGCCGGCGCTCCTTCGCCCCCCCGGCCCTGCCCTGCCCTGCCCGCTCCTGCTCACCTTGCGCCGGGCTTCCTCGATGAACGCCAGCGGAGCCTTCCCGAACTGGAGCGCGGCTCCCACCCAGGGGACCCAGCCACGGATGCAGGGCGGCGCGCTCCGGCCCCGCCTGAGCACCAGCCACGGGAGCCCCAGGCAGCCCACGAGGAGCACGGCGGCCAGGAGGGCGGCGGCGGCCACGTCCATCTCGCCCCCTGCGCCCTTGGGAGACCCCGCCGCACTGGGGCGCCCGGCGAAGCGCAGCCTCCGCCTTTGGGAGGAGCCGAGGGAGGCGCTCTGCCGGGATGGAATAGCCTCGCAGCCTGCGGCGGCAGGTTTCCATTCCTCCCTTTCTTTTTTCCTCCGCGCTCGGTAACTGCGCCTCCCGCCTCCCTGACTATCCCGCTCCAAACGCAAGGTGCGACTTGGAGGGGAACGCCACCTGCTCCCGAACTACATTTCCCAGAAGCCACGACTCCAGACCTCTGTGCACTGAGCTCTCCCCGGCGTCC
>NW_015163280.1:5431-11513 GCF_001447785.1 Gekko japonicus | reverse complement strand
CAGCTAACTCGAACTGCTTTGCGCACGAGGTTCTGGGGAGGGCGAGAATCCAGGCGGTCGGCATCTGTTGCTTAACAGAAATATTAGGAAGAAAGTCCTGTCTTTCATGAGGATTATTTGATGTTGGGATCGGCGCGGAGGTTTTTCAATGTCAGAACGAAGCTGTTCCCCGCTATTTCCTTCACGATGTTTCCCCCTGAAATTAAACCCAAACAAATGATGCCCTTGCATCTATTAACAAATGATGGGCTTTGCATCTATTAAACACCTTAATTAATCTGTGTGATTATGAAGAAGAAGAGGAGGAGGAGGAGGAGATTGGATTTATACCCCGCCCTTCACTCCTTTCCCTTCCCCTCCCCACAACAGACACCCTGTGAGGTAGGCGGGGCTGAGAGAGCTCTGACAGAAACTGCTCTTTTTCAAGAACAGCTCTTATCAGATCTATGGCTTGCCCAAGGTCATCCAGCAGGTGCAAGTGGAGGAGTGGGGAATCAAACCCGGGTCTCTCAGATTAGAGTCTGCACACTTAACCACTACACCAAACAGCAGCAGCAGCAGCAGCAGCAGGAGGAAGAGAATTTTTTTCTGTTTCCAGGAGCCACATTGACTATACAAACACACACATATACACTTTTGATCAACAGGGCTTATGTTCACATAGAGGCGTTTAATATAGGAGACTAACAACCCAGTCCTAAATGTGTTTGACCAAAAAGGATTAACGGCGCAATGACATTGTATTGGGTTTTGCGCTGATGTTCCTTCAATGCAAACGCCAAACTTCAGACTGACAAAATGTTGATTTCAAACACCACACTTGGAAGGATCAGCGAGATTCGAATCCAGTAGTACCCTAGAGACCCATCAAGATTTTTGAGGTATAAGCTCTCGAGAGTCAAAGCTCCCTTTGTATCTGATGAAGAGAACTTCGACTCTGGAAAGGTGATACCCTGAAAATCTTGTTGCCCTCCGAGGTGCCACTGGACATGAAACTAGCTGTTCTACTGTGGACAAACACAGCTACCCCCTGGAACTATCTTCGAAGGATCAACCTACTTGCCGTCTTCTTTGCCCCCTCTCACCAGCTTCCTTCAACTAACCTTTATGTTATATTTCTGCTTCTAGGCAATAAAGGATAACTCACAACTCTAATCTCGGTAATGTTCCTTACATGAGCACTTGCTGACAACTCAGCAAGCTGCTATTTTAACAGAGGCTGCCCTGCATGATAAAGCCAAGGTTATGCAATGTCAGATCTCAAATCTGAAAGCCCTGCCTTGCTATGTGGTGCCCTTGAACTGTAGGGCGCTGATAAATGAGCAGATCAAAAGCAGTCAACGGTCCTTCTTTGCAATCCTCTTAAAAATGCTCCCCACTTAAAAAAAAAAAACGGAAAAGAAAAATATTCACGGCAACGGCAGAGTTGCCAACCTCCAGGTAGAACTCAACAGAAAAAAAGTGGAAAAAATTACAAGACATATATTATAACTATTCAGCACTTATTAAAGATATGAATATCCATGTACTCTATTCATACAACAGTCCCAAGGTCTAATACATATATGTCCAGCCCATAATCATTTCTATTCTCATCCAATATGTTTAAAGGAATAAAGTGCCTGTGTCAAAAAAACACACTGTCAATTCACTGTTGTCAAAATCTTGCAGTTAAGTCTTTCAAAACAGTTCTCAGAACATAGCAGACAAGTCTTTCCAACAGTTCTATAGTTCCAACAGTTCTATAGTTCTGAGCGGCTTACAAACTCCTTTCCCTTCCCCTCCCCACAACAGACACCCTGTGAGGTGGGTGGGGCTGAGAGAACTCTGACACAAATTGCTCTTTTTCAAGGACAGCTGTGCCAGAGCTTGTGACTGACCCAAGGTCACATCAGCAGCTGCAAGTGGAGGAGTGGGGAATCAAACCCGGTTCTCCCAGATTAGAGTCCGCACACTTAACCACTACACCAAACTGTTGTCAAAATCTAGCAGTTAAGTCTTTCAAAACAGTTCTCAGAACATGGCAGACAAGTCTTTCCAGCAACCCAACTTCAAAGCGCATGCATAGAGACTATAGAAAGGACTCTGATGGAGCCTGCCGACCTTTACACATCTGTTTCCAAAAAGCTCTTTCAAAGAGGGGGTAGGGTGTTGTCCATACATGCAATACTGCCCCTTCAATATAAATATCCCAAATTCTCACAAGCACGATTTACAGGAGAATTCTTTCACCCCAGTGATGGTGTAAAATTGCCATTTGATCGTGAATCAGAAGAAAAAGGGTCTGATTCACAAAAGCTGATGCTGGAATGCAGGGCTTTTTTTGTAGAAAAAGCCCAGCAGGAACTCATTAGCATACTAGGCCCCACCCAACAGCAGAAACCCGTTAGCATAATAGGCCACACCCCTGATAGCACAGCTCATTAGCATATTGGGCCACACCCCAGACATTCCCATGGCTTGTCTGGGGGCCCCACAGCTGCGGGGAGCCCAGGCAAGACCTTCCCTTGGTTTGCCCGGGCAAGCTGGCCCTTGAACAGGCCAGGGAAGCATTTAAACGCCTCTCCAATCCTGCCAGGGCCCCCCCTGGCCTGCCTGCCTCAGAGTCTCGGGGGGGCGGGGTCCACCCTCCAGGCCTTCCCTCTGTAGCCACGCACACAGAGGTTTTGGCTGTAGTGGGCATGGCCAACTCTGAAGCCAGCCGGAACTCCGTTCCTGTGCGTTCCTGCCCAAAAATAGCCCTGCTGGAACAAACTCGGTTAGTCCTAAAGGCGCCTCTTGGTTTCTTTTTACTCTTTTTCAACAGACGAACACCTTCTTGAGGTGGGTGGCGAGGAAGAAGGGGAGGCAACTGAGCGGCCCGGGTGCGAAACGGAATCTGTTCTTCAGTGAATCATGTTTGCAGGGTTGCCAAACTCCAGGTGGGAAATACGACAAACAGCAAACACTGTGACATGAGAGGCTAGAACATTTAGCAAAGACTATGTTGTATAATGAATCAAACTTTACAAAATGTCAAGGAAAAGTTCATCATACTCTCAATAAAACTTTACAAAATTACAAGGAAAGTCCATCATACTCAATTACAAGGAAAGTCCATCATACTTCGATGAGCACGCGGATATAAACTCATTTCATCCCAAACTTCCTCAGGAGTGATCCTATCGTATAGCAAGGTATCAGCCTCTTGATACAGTTCACCTAGTTAAAGGGACAAGACTGGTTTGCTCCTAATACTAACACTCAGAATGGAACCAGAAGTAAGTTCTATAAAATTAAAAAAATGAAATAATGAAGCTAAGAATGTATAAAGTAATAATATAAAATAATAAGAATATTCCATTCAGCTCCATGTTTCTTTTCATTTAAAATACCATGGATTTTTTTTCTAGGATAAAGTGGAGAAAATAAAGAAGAAGTTGAGCATTGGTTTGCTCCTAACAGACATTGAACTGTATCAAGAGGCTGATTCTAGTCACTCAAGTCACAGTGTTTGTGGTTTGTTGTATTTTCCTCATGGATACCTGTGACCCCCTCTTGGTTTTTTAAACTCCAGGTTGAACCTGGAGAGGGTGGGGTTTGGGGAGGGGACGGACCTCAGCTGGGTGCAAAGTCAATAGACTCCTTTCTCAAAGCAGCCATTTCCTCCAGGGGGATATATGGATTTCTTTTGATTTTTGTTTTTTAGCAGTCTATATAGTTTTGCTTTGCCCTATCTAGAAGAAGAAGAAGAAGAGCTTGGATTTATACCCCGCCCTTCACTACCCAAAGGTGTCTCAGAGCGGCTTACAAACTCCTTTCCCTTCCCCTCCCCACAACAGACACCCTGTGAGGTAGACGGGGCTGAGAGAGCTCTTGACAGAAACTGCTCTTTCAGGAACAGCTGTGCCAGAGCTTGTGACTGACCCAAGGTCACATCAGCAGGTGCAAGTGGAGGAGTGGGGAATCAAACCCAGTTCTCCCAGATTAGAGTCCACGCACTTAACCACTACACCAAACTGGCTAACTGTTTTATATACCATCTGGGGTATTTTTAATTGAAAATGGCATTTTACTAGGAAAAAAATAACAGAACATGAACATATTGATCTAACCAAACCAGTCCTTGACTGCAGGATTCCAACATATACAAATTAAAGGTAAAGGTAAAGGTTCCCTTGCTCGAAGGCCAGTCGAGTCCGACTCTAGGGTTGCGGTGCTCATCTCCGTTTCAAAGCCGAAGAGCCAGCGCTGTCCGAAGACGTTTCCGTGGTCATGTGGCCGGCATGACTAAACACCAAGGCGCACGGAACGCTCTTACCTTCCCACCGAAGTGGTACCTATTTATCTACTTGCGATTTCTTGCTTTCGAACTGCTAGGTTGGCAGGAATATACGAATTAATGATTAAATTAACCATTTCAAAGGCCATAATTTATCACGAGGTATCTAGATAAGCATGACATTAAATCTCATTTCACCACTGGAGATATGCAGCTTTTGAAAAAAACAAAAAAACCCCCAATGTTTTACAAGATTACCTATAACATAAACAACTTTGCTAGGGATTCAGGTTCATCTGCGAATGTGCATCGGGAAAGAGCCCTGACAGATTTATTTTTTAAAGAAAGTAAAAGTGTATTGTTTCACTGTTGATTTTATACTCAGACACACCTGGATTTATTGGAATATATTCTGGTTGATAAAGAACTGTTTCCTGAGCAGAAAAATCTTAAAATTGTATTGGCGAGGGTTGATCAAAGGATCATGGTACAAGTAGATAAGTTTCTGTCCTCTACTACGAAAAGACGGGCTGAGAGAATGCCCTGGTATAATTCTCTTTGATAATAATCTCTAACCCCTTTTCATTGTCTGGTGTACAATTTATTTATTCATTTACATCATTTCACTTGGACTTAAGGTGGATTATGCAGAGTACATACAATTGACAGGATGGGACGTTCAATAGACAATATAATAGGATTAGGGTCGTAGAACCAATCAGAAATCTTAAAACAGAACTGAAGACAAGCGTAAGTCTTACTAGGATGAATGATATAGGTAGCAATATGATTTTAGGCGATTAAGTCATTAATACTGTTTGGCTTCTGTAAGGCCCGTTTAATGTAATAATTTAATTATTCCGTTCCATTAAAATTTGAAGCGCAATGTGCCACAGGCATTGCTGCCTCGAGAAATCTATAGATCTTTTTTTTTTTTTAAATTTTATTGTTTTAATAAAGCATAAATATTTCAAACAACACTTACTTCCAAGATCTACATGTCCATACATCAGAATTAAAAAACAATCAGTTTAACAACTAGCCAAACATCATACAGCTCTGTCACCGTCCCCAGGCTATCTCCTACAAGTATAACCAGCAATGGTAAGCTTGGTTGGCTGGGAGTATACCATTCTGTGCCATATAATCTAACACCGGGGCCCAAGTCCTAACAAATTTCGTGTAAGTAGGAGTATTACTATTATTCGCTCTCAATAGAGAATCTGAGATTTTAGCCATTACGAACTGATCCCAGATTTTTTCTTGCCACGCCAATATTGTGGGAGGGGAAGAAGATTTCCAGGCCTCTGCAATTGTTAAACGTGCTGTTGCTAGCAACGCTGATACCAGCTCCCTACTGCCCTCTATCATCCTGTCATTCCACAGATTTAGCAATACCACTTCCGGCGCGCATGGTAGCGACAGTCTGGTGATCTTATTTATCTGAGTTACCACCTCTCTCCAAAAGCCTTGAATTATCCGACAACTCCACCAGCAGTGATGGTAAGTCCCTATCTGGCCACATTGTTTCCAGCACCTATTGCTTACTGAGGGGTTGATTTTGTGCAGCTGAAGCGGGGTAAGGTACCAACGCGAGATTAACTTAAAAAATTGGAGACGAATGTTATAGATTGGGGATCTGTTCGCCGGAGACGCCCAGATGTCTGACCAATCCGACTCTTGCAGGATAATATTAAGATCTTCTTCCCATCTGTTTTGAAATGCCAACTTATTTGTATTATCTCTTTTAATTATAATCTTATATATCCTAGAAAGCACACCTTTGGGCGACCTGGCCGACGCCTCAAATACTTTCTCCAA
>NW_015163280.1:0-2666 GCF_001447785.1 Gekko japonicus | reverse complement strand
CTAGCTTGTTCCCGGCGCAAGCAATTGAATAGGATAACTGTTCATTTTTAAAATCGAATCACTCTCTGAGCGTATATGCGTTTCCTGCACAAATATTATATCTGACCTCAAACGCCTTACTTGTCGTAAAAACCTCTTTCTCTTGACCACGTTGTTCAAACCTCTGATGTTGACCGAAGTAATCTTCATGTTGGACTTAAGAGCTCTACCGACACTCAGCTAAAACTTGTTCTTCTATACCTAGTATACCTAATTTAGATGTTGCTTAAGACCTAAAACTCCCCCTTTTGCACTTACTATCTACTTCCCACCAGACTGTCAATCTGGGCTGCACTGTGATAAAATTCTGTTTAGTCTACCGTTAAGGACACACTCCCTCTATTCGCCGATGTATGTTAACTCTTTCCTTTCCCCTATTCACCTAAAACAACAATTGTAAGGCTACAAAGATTATTTTTGCTACTGTATAGAGGCGTCTGAGATCTATTATAAATAAAAACTACCCCGTCTTCTGTCCCTGCTTTTTGTATTATTGTTGCCAAGCAAACCCCCTCTCCCTCCCTCCCCCCTCTTATCCCCCCGTAACAATGAATTAAAAGTTTAAAATTGATATTTCTATAAAACAGTAAATTACTAAATAAATAATCAAGCGTTGTAATATTAACCAATTAATTAATTAGTCCACTCAGTATACTATTATTCCCAGTCGACAGTTAATTCAGGTTTAAAGGTGTCAGGATGATCTGGAAATGCAGCGACTAACCTCCCCTTTCTACCCTCCCGGTCAGCCTCCAGTCACACCCTAGTCAAATAGGAGCCAGCGATCCCGCTCCCCCCCCCTAACCTCGACTGTCATGAACTACAGGCAAATTTAACCTATTAACATAAAACTAAAACGCATAGTAACATTTTAATAAACTCTCAACAAGCTAACTATCAGTTCCCTTTAAACTCTGTCTATTCCGGCATTTCCTCTTCGACAGCCAAATCTTCTGCTTCCGGGGCCGTGTACGGACGGATCGGCAACTTCAGGCTTTTTTCCGGAGTTTCCGATAGTAATTTCCTCTTGTATGCTCTCCGTTCAGCCTCATCTGCGATCTTCAACGCTTGAAGTAAAAGGAAACCTGTCTCTTCGTCCGCCGCAAGGTAAACCTTTCCATTTTGATTCACTTGAAGCTTCCCTGAAGGCAGCCATTTGTAACGGACATTCGCCGCTTGAAGTTTGCTTGTAATGGGCTTCAGTTGATGCCGTATCTCCAGGGCTTCTCTTGGAGTATCAGGGAAAACCAGTATCTGCAGATCTTTAAAAGGAATGTGGCCCCGACTTCTTGCCATCGACATAATTTTAAGACGAGTGTCCCAGTCTCCCACTTGCACCAGCATGTCTCTTGGTACTCTTCTGCGTGGGTTAGACAGTGAGCCTAATCTGAAGGCTTTTACTATCACAGGATTCAGAGGAGCTTCATTATAACGCAAGCTTCCCAGCCATTCCTTCACAAACAATGTGGGAAACTTATCCTCCTCTCCCTCCGGGACCCCTCTCAGCTTCAGATTTAATTGTTTTAGTTGAGATTCAATTGCTAGGACCCGATCTCTGGTGCTGCTCTCAGCCCTCCTAATTTCTCTCACCTCCGTCTTCAGTGCCGAGCCCATTTTCAAAGCCGTTTCAGCTGTATGAGCCGTGATCCTAAGAGAGGCTTGTATCTCCTTTAACTGATCAGTTAGGGGTTGAAGAGTGTGAGAGATCCTCTCCCCGAGTCTGTTTTCCAATCTCTCCAACATCGCTGGGAAATCTTGACGATCAAAGGCCGAGTCTAACAGTTTATTTAGCGAACCGTTTGCCGCCGCCGCGGCCGGGGCCGAAACCTCTGAGGCTTTTAACTCCGGCTTACTACACGTTTGTGATGTTTTAATTGAAGCTTTGGGTGCCCCTTGCGGAATGCCATTGTTTTTCCCCATTTTTTGCCTCTAAGATCTGTTATTAAACTGCTCCTTGTCGAGGTCGGGTAGCGGGGATGCAGAGCGTCAGTTTCAAGCCGCCATTCTCAACGGCGTCCTCGCGCGCCCTCCGCCTTCTCATGTTCTTGACCAGCACATGAAGCAACTTGTGTACAAAAGCTCGCAATGCCCAGGCATTTCATGTTTTACCCTGTGTCCTAGGCTCAGAACACTGAGCATGAGATTTCTGTAATGAATATTATTAAATCAAAAGTAGGTTTGCAACTTACAGATCCACATCTGAACAGCATACTCAAGATTGCTACAGCACAGACATTTTGATGCAGTAATTCAGAGCAAGAGGTGTCAGTCATCAGAGACAGTTAAATAGACAAAATATTGCAAAAGTGCTAATGTTTTAAGCATGTTTTATTTAAAGTTTGAAAATATTTGATTGTGTTTCTCTGTGTCCTTTATAAAGTTTATATCTCTGTTACCTGGCATTACATTTTATGACGCACATGGCCCGGCCCAACAAGGTCTCATTTATGCCAGATCTGGCCCTCATAACGAATGAGTTCAACAATCCTGCTTTAGAGCATTCCTTTTACATAAAAAAGACTTGCAACATAATATGCTTCAGTCCACTCTAACACCATTGAACTGTCACTTTATTCTAACCCTGTATACTGAATATGACATGTCTTAGAGTCAAGAAACAAGTCTGG
>NW_015163279.1:17514-28090 GCF_001447785.1 Gekko japonicus | reverse complement strand
CCCTCTTCTACATGACGGCCCTTCAGATATTTATATTTCTTAGGGGGCACCGGCTAATCAAATTAAAGGAATACCTGGCTCCTTCCCCGCATCCACCACCACTTGGGGGTCCTGGGCTCGATGGGAAGTCAGGGGGGCCTTGCCAGTAAGTCAGGGGGCCTAGCCCCGAGATGCCCCCACTGTAGCTACAGGCCTGCTGTGAATAGCAGCAAATCAGCATACAGATAATAAAAGAGTTGACAGATGTGAGAATAAAGTTTGAGTCCAGTGGCACCTTTAAGATCAACAAAGTTTAATTCTGGGTATAAGCGAGAACTGTGTGACTTAGCATAATGATTGATAAAACAGAAGGAGGGGATTCAGAAGCTGATAAGATAAAACCCCCAAATTAAAAGCCTGGGTAAAAGTGTTTTAACCTGGCACCTGAAGGAAAGCAAAGTGGGCACCAGGCGAGGCACACGAAGGAGGGCATTCCAAAGGCACGGTGCTACCACTGAAAAAGCCCTGTCCCTGATTGTCACCTGCCTCACCTCTGAAGGACAGGGCTCAGAGAGAAGGACTCGAGAGGCAAATCTTAACCAAAGGAAATGGTCCTCCCGATACCTTGCCCGGAGTCATGTACAACTTTAAACATAAGAACACAAGAGAAGCCAATGTTGGGTCAGGCCCATCTAGTCCAACGCTCTGTCACACAGTGGCCAAAAATACCAGGTGCCATCAGGAGGTCCAGCAGTGGGGCCAGGACACTAGAAGCCCTCCCACTGTTGCCCCCTCCCCAAGCACCAAGAATACAGAGCATCCCTGGCCCCAGACCGAGAGTTCCTATCTATACTTTGTGGCTAATAGCCACTGATGGACCTCTGCTCCATACGTTTATCCAATTCCCTCTTGAAGCCACCCATGCTTGTGGCCGCCGCCACCTCCTGTGGCAGTAAATTCTATGTCTTAATCATGCGTTAATAAGAATCAGCACTTTGAATTGTGCCCAGAACCAGGTTTAATCCTTAATCCTCCTTGACTGACCATTCTGGCTTAGTGTATGCAACCAGATAGCAGGAAGAGTTACGTGGTTTCCCACAGGTCAGCAATGGTGGGGAACCCTGTTGTTCCTCCAAGTGTCCCAGCTGGGCACAATGGCGCTGGTCTTCTTTGTCCAGAGGCACTCTGGGAAGGTGCAGGGAAGCACGTGTCCTGTAGCAGGCAACACCAGCCTTGCTCATCAAGCATGAGATGTACAGCCAGCCATACAAACACAGCAGCAAACACAGCAGTAATCCCTGAGTCCCAAATGCACAGATACACAGACATCTGACAGACGCAGCATCAGCACAGTACAGACAAATGCAATACAAACACACATGGTTACACATGTGTTAATAATGTGTTAATAAGAATCAGCACTTTGAATTCTGCCCAGAACCAGGTTTAGCCAGTGCAGATCTTTCAGCACAGGGGCAAGACCAGCCCTCTGACCAACCCCTGGCACAGGTCTCCACTTGAAAATGAAGATACGAGAAGTACCAGCATGAATGCAACTGATGACTTCCATGCTGGACTGTTGGTTGGTTGAAATACATCTGTGTAGCTTGATGAATATCTAGGAGTCATATTTTTATATTAATCCACTCTTAAAAAAAACAAGCCTGACGAGAGGCTTCATAGCTCTTCGGACAGCAGTGGTTTGAAGACCCCTACGGAACTGTCAGACTAGCAGAGCTGCAGTGCATCCCTTGCCTCTTTAAAAAATGCATCCCAAAATCCCAGAGTCTAGAAACCCAAATAAAGACACAAACGTAACTACGGTGCACAGCTGTTCTTCTGTGTACGGGCGCTGCATATCCTTTTCAGCAGTCGTGAGGATGATACAGTCAGCCGCATGGATGTTTTGTTTCCCAGAATGCGCTTATCAAATGATCGGAGTGCGTAAGCGTGAGCAAACTCCCAATGTCCTCTTTCTGCATTTTGCAGTGGAGATCCTTTCATTTATCAACCCTCATTGCTCAACGCCGCTTCCTAAATTAGATTCTCTATCACCGCGCGACGCTCTTTTTCTCCACACATGGCCTCTAATCCAGGTCAGGAGGAATACTATATTCTCCTGCGGCCCAGCTCATTGTATTCCCATTGCATGTTCTAATTTATGAATTTGAGTCGTTGGGACAAATCTTCCGTGCCGCAACCTCAAAGCATGATTGATGAGAGTCCCGGCACATGCAAAAGGCGACTTATCAGCCGGTGTCAGACTTTCCCGGGCTTGCCATTTTTCTTATTTTCTTTGCCCTGACCTTGAACGCTTTTCCACAACCGTAGGTTTTGTGCATAAACAAAAGCCCTTTTTTTTTTGACGGGAGGTGCAACGGTCAGTGAGTGGAGGGGCGGGGATTGTGATGTGGGGGGGGGAAGAAACACATTGATTCTGGCCTCGGAATGCATGTTAGCTTGTCGGGAACTCCAGTCCAGAAATGATATCAGGCTCACAGCACAAAGCAAAAGAAAGAAAATTGATACTCGGGAGAGCCTGAACATGACCAATTTTGGGCAGCCAGCCACATGTGCATAAATTTCAGGGACTTCTGTAGCACTATTTCATTCATCCTTACAATGACCCTGTGTGTCACGCTACTGTTATTAACCCCATATTAAATATTGGGATCCTGTGTAAGAAGAAGAAGAAGAGAAGAGATTTGATTTATACCCCGCCCTTCACTATCCAAAGGTGTCTCAGAGCGGCTTACAAACTCCTTTCCCTTCCCCTCCCCAGAACAGACACCCTGTGAGGTGGGTGGGGCTGAGAGAACTCTTGACAGAAACTGCTCTTTTTCAAGGACAGCTCTTATCAGAACTATGGCTTGCCCAAGGTCGTCCAGCCAGGTGCGAGTGGAGGAGTGGGGAATCAAACCCGGTTCTCCCAGATTAGAGTCGGCGCACTTAACCACTACACCAAAACTGGTTTGAGAGATAATAGGTCATCCAATGAGCACATGGCTCCACTGAAGGAAGCAGTGTTGCATAGTGGTTAAATCAGGACCTAGAAGACCCGGGTTCCAATCCTCCCTTAGCAATGAAGCTCACTGTGTGTGAACCTGGGTTAGTTGTCCACACCACTTAACCTACGGTGCAGGGTTGTTTTGAAGACAAAATGGAGGGCAGAGAATAGGGTTGCCACGTCCTCCTTGGCTACCGGTGAGGGGTGGGAGGGGGTAGGGTTGCCAGTTCCAGACTGGGGAATTCCCAAAGATTTGGGGGCAGAGCTGGGGAGGACAGGGACCAAGGCCACAGAGTCCACCCTCCATTTTCTCCAGGGGAACTGATCTCTGTAGTCCACAGATGAGCTGTAGTTCTGGGGGATCCCCAGGTCCCACCTGGAGACTGGCATCCCTAGCAGAGAATCACAGATCGTTCCTGCCCAAAAATAGCCCTGTCCCTAGCAGAGAATCCCATACGTCACCCTGAGCTCCTTGGAGAAAGGGTGGGATACCCGTGGATTGTTATAGATGGATTTGAATGTAGGGCTTCCAGCTTAATCCAGATGTCCTTAAGCACTTTTCCATACCTGCTGCCTGGACCAATGAATCTAGAAAGCACTCAAGCCCCACTGGCGGACCTCAGGATGGCACCTGGTATTTTTGGCCACTGTGTGACAGAGTGTTGGACTGGATGGGCCATTGGCCTGATCCAACATTGGCTTCTCTGATGTTCTTATGCTGTGAAATATATATTACGGTTACAAGTGAAGCTTAGAGAGCTGGCTGGGAGAAGTGAAAGCATTCTTAAGAGGGAGAAAAATAAATAAGATGTTGAAAAATTGAGTCTCCGAAAATTGAGACCTGTCCTTCAAATATTTGCCTTGGGTTCACTTCAGGGTTCTTTTACAAAACAAGGATTTACAATAAGGAGTCTCACTAGCTATAAGAATAGATCGTACGTGGGCCTCTTCTGAAAGCACTCAAGCCCCACTGGCGGACCTCCTGATGGCACCTGGTATTTTTGGCCACTGTGTGACAGAGTGTTGGACTGGATGGGCCATTGGCCTGATCCAACATTGGCTTCTCTGATGTTCTTATGTTGTGAAATATATATTACGGTTACAAGTGAAGCTTAGAGAGCTGGCTGGGAGAAGTTAAAGCATTCTTAAGAGGGGGAAAATAAACAAGATGTTGAAAAATTGAGACTCCGAAAATTGAGACCTGTCCTTCAAATATTTGCCTTGGGTTCACTTCAGGGTTCTTTTACAAAACAAGGATTTACAATAAGGAGTCTCACTAGCTATAAGAATAGATCGTACGTGGGCCTCTTCTGTTTGTCTTGCCAGCTGCATTTAACCTTGCCTTCTAAGGGTCAGAAATCTCACTTCCCTTTATGGACTGCCTGGCACTGAAGAGAGCTATCTCAGCAGATTGCGGTCTTTGATGGTGATCAGTCTGTTCCAATGGCAGAGGTGCCGTGCTCCGGGAGGAGGGGGGGGAAGACGGTGCAATTTCTCAAATCCCAGCTGAGGAAGAATCTCCCCCCCCCTCCAGCTGCCCCTAAAACCCACAACTGGCTGCCCTGTGTGACCTCTTTTCTTTTTTACAGGGCTGCCAAGTTGCAGTCGACTTACAGCACCCTAGAGTTTTGAAGGCAAGGAACAGAGGTGGTTTGCCATGGCCTGCCTCTGCATAGCAACCTTGGACTGGTGGTCTCCCCTCCAAGTACTAACCAGGACCGACCCTGCTTCAAACTATAGATCGACATGCAAGGAGACACCACTGACCCAATCCTTTTATGTTACCCTTCCAAAGTTATTCCACCCACTCCTGACCGACTTGAAAGGAGAGATCCTTCTGGAATGTTTTCCATACAAATTCCTCTTCAGAGAGAAGGCTCCATGGGAATACACCTCCTGGATTCAGGTGGGAGGGAAGAAGAGGAAGAGGAAGAAGAGGAAGAAGAAGAAGAGGAGGAGGAGGAGAGGAGGAGGAGATTGGATTTATACCCCACCCTTCACAACCCAACGGAGTCTCAGAGTGGCTTACAAACTCCTTTCCCTTCCCCTCTCCACCCTGTGAGGTAGGTGGGGCTGAGAGAGAAGGTCGGTAGCTCATCAGTTCAAGACCTGACTGCCGCGTGATTGCGTGAGCTCCCGTCTCTAGTTCCAGCTCCTGCCAGCCTAGCAGTTCGAAAGCAAGAAATTGCAAGTAAATAAATAGGTACCGCTTTGGTGGGAAGGTAACAGCATTTCGTGCGCCTCAGCATCTAGTCATGCCGGCCACATGATCATGGAAATGTCTTTGGACAGCGCTGGCTCTTTGGTTTGGAAACGGAGGTGAGCACCGCATCCCTAGAGTCGGATCCGACTGGCTTTCGAGCAAAGGAAACCTTTACCTAATGTGTGCTTTGAGTTACTGACAGGAAAGGCGGAGGGTTCAGAGGGGTCTTCATTTGCAGCCATCCCATCAAACACTCTGAGATGCCTGTGGAGCATTTTGGATTGTTCATTGCCAGAATCTGAGCAGTCCTGTGCCGAGCACGAGGGCCTTTGCACGGTACAAGGCAAAACATTCCAGATTTTTGAGCGGGCAAAAAAGATCCCATGGTGCCGAACCGATATATTGCCAGAGTTCTCCTGACACCTCTAGAAATGGGCGACGGGCATAGGGTAGCTCAGTGTTCCTTGGTTATGTGTCACACATTTCTTCCATATTTGGGGAAGCAACACCAAACAAAAAGTAGAAGGTCCCCCCAAGTCCATCTGGAATTGTCCCCAGCTAAATTGGCTCAGTCCCTTTTGGTGCCATGAAGGGCTTGTGGCTCAGTGGAACAGCATCTGGTTGACATGCAGAAGGTCCCAGGTTCGAGCCCCGGCACCCCCAGTTAAAGGACCTGGCAGTAGGTGATGTGAAAGACTTCAGCCTGAGACCCTGGAGAGCTGCTCTTGGTCTGAGTAGAGAATACTAGGGTTGCCATCCCCCCAATGGGAGCTGGGGTTCCCCTGCCTTTGGAGGCCCCAATCCACCGATGGACAGCTGGCCAGCAGGAGAGCCCCACCTCCAAAGAGCCCCATTGCACCCGACGTGCCCAGAGGTGACATCATCATGCCAAGCATGTTGCATGGGGGACGCTCTAGCATTTGGGTTAAAACTCTATAGTGACTGGCCTAAGGTTGTAGAAGATCCTGGGACTGGTCAGGGGCACCCCTGCCGGCAGCCAGGTAAGAACTGGCAACCCTAGAGAATACGGACTTGGATGGACCCCTGGTCTGATTCGATGTAAGCCAACTTTGTTTGTGTTCATGTTGACAAATGCATAAAAGTTTTTGTTGCAGCATATTAGTAAGTCTTTTAAGATGGCATGGGTCAGTGGAAGAGCATCTGCTTGGCCCGCAGGAGGTCCCAGGTTCAGTCCCCAGGATCTCATGTTAAGTACATAAGAGAAGCCAATGTTGGAAGAAGAAGAAGAGGAAGAAGAGATAGGATTTATGCCCCGCCCTTCACTACCCAAAGGTGTCTCAGAGTGGCTTACAATCTCATTTCCCTTCCCCTCCCCACAACAGACACCCTGTGAGGCAGGTGGGGCTGAGAGAGCTCTTGACAGAAAATGCTCTTTTTCAAGAACAGCTCTTATCAGAACTACAGCTTGCCCAAGGTCATCCAGCCGGGTGCAAGTGGAGGAGTGGGGAATCAAACCCGGTTCTGTCAGATTAGAGTCCGTGCACTAAACCACTACACAAAACTGGCTCTCAGGCCAATGGCCCATCCAGTCCAACACTCGGTCACACAGTGGCCAAAAATACCAGGTGCCATCAGGAGGTCCAGCAGTGGGGCCAGGACACTAGAAGCCCTCCCACTGTTGCCCCCCCCCAAACACCAGGAATACAGAGCATCACTTGCCCCAGCCTGAGAGTTCCTATCTATACCTTGTGGCTAATAGCCACTGATGGACTTCTGCTCCAGATGTTTATCTAATTCCCTCTTGAAACCGTCCATGCTGGTAGCCGCCGCCACCTCCTGTGGCAGTGAAAAGACCAGGCAGTTGGTGACCTCGATCTGAGACCCCAGAGAGCTACTGCCAGTCTGAGTAGACAATACTGACTTTCAGGGCTAATTTTGAGCAGGAACGCACAGGAACGGAGTTCCGGCTGGCTCCCAAGTTGACCACGCCCAGCAGGAACTCATTAGCATAATAGGCTAATAGCAGAAACTCATTAGGATTGGCTACATTAGGGCTGTGGCCTAACATGCAAAGGAGTTCCTGCTATAAAAAAGGCCCTGGGTTTTGACAACAAACAAGGTAAACAGAATAACAAGCAAAAGGTGGGTGCGGCTGGATGACTATACTTCTGGTAACAAGGGGGTGTGGCCTAATATGCTAATGAGCTATGCTCTCATGGGTGTGGCTGGATATGCTAATGCGTTTCTGTTGTTGGGTGTGGCCTGTTATGCTAATGAGCCCTGCTGACTTTGATGTACCAAGGGTCTGATTCAGTAGAAAGCAACTTTGTGTGCTGGACTCTACCCTGCCCCACAACCTCTGAGATGGGCCCTGGTTTCCGGTTCAGGCTTGGCGCTGACAGATTTGCCTGATGCTCGCTTTCGGAGAGAGCTTGTTGTCCTCGTGGAGAGAGGGAAGCGAGTGATTCTCATTTGTGTTCCGGTGTACATTTGATGCCCTTGAAATAGAAGGGGAGTTTGTCCTTTGACATTTGGAATAATGCGCTACAGGCGAGAGACTCAAACTTAGCACTGTAATTTCCATTACACAGCCTCTTTCCTTTTTTTAAAAAAAGACTCAGCCATGGTGGTTTATCATCAGGTTGATTAATTTATCTCCTCAAGGAACCCTCGTCTGCCTCGGCTTTCATGTCACTTTTGGTCTCCTTTCAAACGGTGTGCGGAGGAACGAAAATTAATTAGCAGCATCCACTCCCCCCTCCCGCCCTGTATGTGCATCCCTTTGTGCTTCTATTGGGGGGGGCCATTCTGAGGATGCACTTGAGTCAAGATTTTATGCGTTAGCGTGTCTTTCTCCACCCCTTGCCTGAACAGTGGAAGATCCAAAGAGACCAGAACCGGGGTGGTGTAACATATTATGGAGGGCCAGTTCTGGAATACGGGTAACTCAATTGGGTCATGCATACCAGAAATGATCAAAGTGCACCCCCATGTTATTAATGCTAAGTAATTAAATTAGCATTAAGTTAATTGGTATTAATGACAATTTGTATTTACGTGAGTAGCTAATGAAGGTATTAATACTAATTAATGTCGATAGGAATTCAATTTGTTATCCTTTATTTAGCACAATACGTTTGTTAACTGCGGTACCTGCCTAATAGCTGTGTTCCTTCAGCTTCTGATATGCAGAAGCACGGGTCTTTGTCGTCTTTCTTTCTTCTAGAATGGGGTGCCCAACGTAGAGCCCATGGAGGCCACGGTGCCAGCGAACATCTTTCCTGGTGCCCACCAAGTGTTTCTTTTAGAAAGTGGATGAGGCTCTTGCTTAACAGGGCTTCCCTGATTGAGGAGACCTAATTTTTCGCTAATTGGTTCAACGACTGATAGACCTGTGCATGGTGATTGGAAGGTTGTTTCACTGCATTCCCTACTAAGCATGCAATACAGCACGAGTGGCATTTTAGGCATGCACCTTTTCACACAGACTACGTTCGACTACCCCCACCCTTGCTGCTGATTTGCTCTGCTCACCAGGAAAGTATAGGACCACAGCTGTGTGGGAAGCTGTTGGATCTTGTGGGTGAAATCCGAACAGAACAGCTGCAGGACACCCTTATTAAGACTATTGAGAGCCAGTGTGGTTGTAGTGGTTAAGAGTGTTGGACTTGTGTCTAGAAGACCCAGGTTCAAATCCCTACTCATGCTATAGAAGATTGCTGGGTGACCTTGGGCCAGTCACACCCTCTCAGCCTAACCTACATCACAGGGTTGTTGTGAGGATAAAGTGGAGGAGAGGAGAATGATGGAAGCCACTTCGGGTCGCCATAGGGGGGAAGTTGGGTGTATAAATGAATTGAATGAATGAATGAATAAAATTAGGCAATTAGGTTGCACATGAATTGTAAAGATCTTTCATCATTAAATGCTCTCTCTGGATAAAAATCCTACCCTTCAGTGTTTGTCTGAGTAATCCTTAGTGATGCTGATGGCTGCTGACCAATTTGAATGGGCAAAATCTTTACACATGCACAGTCTTGGGGAAACCCAAAGCAAACTGACATGGCAGGCAGTCACAGCTAGGGATGGGCATGAACCAGCTGACAAACTAATGTTTGTCGAGAATTTTGGCCGGTTCATGGTTTGCAAAGCCATATTTGAGTACGGAAGAACAGCCAAGAACTTTCATGAATTTTGATGCAGTTTGTGGCGGTTCATGACAGTTTGTGAAGAGCATAATGCTTTCTGCTCTTCACAAAAAACAGCTGAGCAGTGGGGAGCTCTCTGCTACTCAGCTGTTTGTTTTAAATGCCCCCCTTGTTTTCTGCTCCCTGCAAAAAGCAATGGGGAGCAGGAGTATAAACTTCAAATGGCTCACAAACCGATATGAACTGGTTCGGCTCGTGAACCAACCTCCTGGTTTGTATGGGTTCATGGTTCAGTTTGTGGTTCAGCCACGAACCGAACCGAATTGCAGAAATGCATTTCATGTGCGTCCCTAGTCACAGCCGCTCTGCACAAACCAAACAGACCAAGTGGTCGCTTCTAACTGCCACTGTCGAACAGGATATATTCGACAACCGAACATACTCATGGTGAAGTCTGCTGCATCCCTACTCTGTTTCCAAACCACAGGGATGCACATTTTCATGCCCTCCCTTGCACTACGGTAATGCTTAGTCACTCCGAATGTTCACACAAAACAGAGTATGGCTGGAGGGGGGGGGGAATCCTCCAGTGTGTGATCCCAGCATGTGTCACCAGTTTGTCATGCTAACAGGTCTGGCCTAGATTAGAACGGTATAAACCACAGATGTGGTCTCTGCGGCTTCCCGCCGTCTGTCGGTTTCCCCGTTGCAAGAGGCGGGGAATGCATCTCAGAGCGAGGGCCTCCAGACAGCATCGCCCCCAGACAGCCGGGGGATGAGATGAGAATGGATTGTTTCAATATGCATCGGTTCCTGCTCTCTTTTTTCCCTAGCTGCGACCTCTGAGGGAAGTCAATCACATTAGTCTCCGATAAAATGGCTTTTCCCCCTGCTCAGCGTTGCTGCCTGAGATTACAGCAGGAAAACAGGATATTCAAATGGATAAAGAAGGAGGGCTGCCAGGTGGTGACGGGAGATCTCCCACTATTACAACTGATCCCCAGGTGACAAGAAATCAGTCCCCCTGGAGAAAATGGCTTCTTCAGAGGGTGGACTCTATGGCATCATGCTCCACTGAGGTCCTTCCCTTCCCCAAGCCAGTTTGGTGTAGTGGTTATGTGTGCAGACTCTAATCTGGGATTCCCTACTCCTCCACTTGCACCTGCTGATGTGACCTTGGGTCAGTCACAAGCTCTGGCACAGCTGTCCTTGAAAAAGAGCAGTTTGTGTCAGAGTTCTCTCAGCCCCACCCACCTCACAGGGTGTCTGTTGTGGGGA